>NC_084473.1:66935955-67236490 GCF_027409185.1 Cynocephalus volans | reverse complement strand
GGGTGACCCTGAAAGATGACTAACTCCCCTTCCCCTTGCTCAGAGGTGGCAGCAGTTGAAGCCCGCTGAGCACGACGGGTCTGGCCACGTGGGTGTTTGATTCTCCCCCTAGTCACTGGTGCATGGCAAAACCCGATTTGTGCGCAGGCAGTTTAGCTCAGCGGGGTTGGGGGTTGGGGGGAGATGGGGCTGAGAGACTGGAGCCCCACTTCAGCTTCCTGTGCCCACTCCGAGCCTCAGTTTCCAGTCTTCCCTCCTCACCGAAAGCTGCAACAATGAATAGACTAGAGGCCAGCAGGGGGCGCTCCCCCAGGAAGGCTCGGGGCTCCCTTTACTGAACACCACAAAATAGGAACTCACTCTTGGAGGTAAATAAGGCTTTGATGTGCAGGGGGTGGAGGTGAGGAGCGTGAGGGGGTTCAATAGGACTATGGGACAGACGTGGGGGAAGGGAGGACAAGTCAAGATCACCCTACGGTCCCTCCAGAGTTGGGGTCAGTGGGTGTCTTGCCTGGCATGGACAGAGCTCCTCCTTGGGGCCAGTGCCTCCTTGAGAAGGGCAGAATGGACCACTGAAGTAGGAGGGTGATGCAGGCCTTTGGGTGAGAGGAGAAAGAGCAGTGTGGTGGGAGGCAAGAGGGTGGCCAAGGGCGGTAGAGCTTGGGGATCCTTAGGAAGCAGCGCATGACCCTGAGGGTTGGGAAGCCCAGGGATGGAGCTGGCATCCCCAAGTGCTGGCCAGGAGGGGCTGGGGAGGGTGGAAGCTCCCCTGGGCTTCAGGAAGCCAGGGCGTGTGCGTGCACTGCACGTGACCCTGGCTGAGAGCCCACGTGCATGCTGGGGCCTGGCAGAGGAGCACTGAGGGATAGGCCTGAGGTCTTGGCATCACTATGCTGGGGAGCCTGGAGAAATATGGCAGGCGCTAAAAGCACTGGGGTGAGCACTGTGCTAAAAGCACAGGAAAACCCCCAGACTGTGACTAGGAGGGGTGGTAGGAGAGGTGGCAGCATTAGACAGCACCAGCCCAGGTTTTGGGTTGGTGGATGCAACTCTGCTCTCAGGCAGGAGATGGAGACTAGAGGAGGTTATGCTTCCTTCTGTCCTTTTATAGGTTCGCCACGCCTAAGCAGCTCCTGTTTCCTCCTGTGGGTTTCCCACTGCTACCTAGTGGGCAGGACACCTTGTTTATGACTTGGTGGTCTGAAAAGCCCGACTTAGAGTAGAAGTGGAAGCAACCTCAGAGGTCATCCAATCCTTCTGCCCTTCCTCTGAACCTTTCATTAAGCACATGAGGAAACTGAGGCCCAGGAGAGCCATAGGCATGGCTAATGGAGAGGGAAGGTGGCACACTTTTTCATTCAGTTCTACTTTTAAAAATGTCCTTAATTCCTAAAGTGAAGTCCTGCCATGTCTGACGGTGGGGAGGGGTCTTGGCCATCATGTAGGCACAGGAAGGACATGGAATCTGGATTGCTGCCCACAAGGCAACGGAACACAGGATCCTTCCCCAGCATCTCCTTGTTGCTCACCACACATCAATTTGGGGAGGCTCTTGAGGTCCCAATGGAATTGCCCAGTGTCCCCTGGGGCCGAGGGATCCCAAGCATGGCCCTGGCCTAGCTTATCCAGAGCCTAGAGGTGGGTACTTGGAAGAGTTCACCATATGCCGCAGGGGCCAAGGGGCCCTCAGTCCCCGGTGTGAGAGGTTGTGGGGGGACCAGCACCTCGGGTCCTGCTTCAGTCTTTCAGGGAGGAGCTGGAAGGCCTCATCCAGGAGCAGATGAAGAAGGGGAACAACTCCTCCAACATCTGGGCCCTGCGGCAGATCGCGGACTTCATGGCCAGCACCTCCCACGCAGTCTTCCCAACATCTTCCATGAGTAAGTGGTATCTGGGCAGCTGCCAGGAGCAGGGGTGGAGGGGTGGGGTGGGAAGAAAGGAAGGAACAGCCAGAGGCAGATTTGTTGCCAGGCTACGAGCAAGCCGGGCAGTTGCATTAGCAGGCCTGGGAGAGCTCAGCAGCAGCCAGAGAGGTACCTGGCTCTGCTTGGCATGTTGCTGTGAACTAAAGACCCACAGGAGAATTACCCCTGATGCCTGGAATCAGGAGTGAGAGGGGTGGAGGTGACTTCAGGGGATGGGAGGAGGCCATTGAAGCCCCACTAGACAGGCCAGCGTGACTCCAAAGGGCCAAGAGGAACCAAGACTATGAAGCTTTAAAAAATAAGCATTGAAAAATACTCTCCCTCAACAAGATTAATATAAGATTATGGTTGCAAATTAGGAAAATAAGAAAGGGAAGCAAAAATCACTATACTGTGCTCTCAAAACCCAGAAATTACTATTATCAATATTTTGGTGTTATCCTTCCAGCATTTTCTCTTAACATATATAGATTATGCAAACAGAAATGAAATCATATTATGCATATAATTTCAATAACTTGACTAATTTTTCACGTAATAAAATAGGGTCTGCAACATAATTTTTGGTGGATACATCCTATTTAATCAATTTCCTATTATTAGATTTTCAGATTATTTCCAAATTTTTGCTGTTATGAACAATGCAATAAATATCCTTGTAAATAAATTTAAAATTATATCTTTGACTATTTTCTTAAGATAAATTACTAGAAGTAGAATTGCTGGCTCAAAGTATATGCATGTTCTAAAGACTTTACTGCATAATGGCAAATTACATCCATTCTCCATCTCGGAGAAAGAAAGATGGAACCAATTTGCATTCCAACAGCAATGCAATACTCGTGGAGTGCCCATTTTCTCTGTCCTCATCCATAGTGATATATATTACCATTTGTTTCATCCTTCTGATTTGATAGGTGATAAATAGTACTTTATTTGTGTTTTAATATGCATTTATTTGATTACTAATGAGGTTAGATGTATTGTGTATTTTCATATACATACTGGATCTGATTTTATTTTTGTAGTAAATTGCCTATTCACATCCTTTGCCAGTTTTCCTACAGTATATTCTTTTCTTAAAGATTTTCAAATATTTATAAAGTAAGGCTCTTTCTATATTATCTGTCAAATATGCTGCAATTTTTTCCCAGTTTCTCCTTTGCATTTTAATTTTGCTCATGGTAGTTTTTTGTTTGTTTGTCTGGTTTTTGGTTATGAATATTCATGAGATACAAAGCTGATTGTCACCCCTCATGCCCAAGATGTGAGGGCCAGATTCATACTGGCAGCATGCCCATTACCACAAATTGCATTTGTGCCCTGTGTCTCCCACCCAATTATCCCCAATCTCCCTCTCCTGCCCACTTCCCCCCCCAACTCCACTTTGTAGCCCAAGGAATGTTTTCTCCCTCTGCAAGTCCAACGCACTACTGAGGTCTTTCCTTCCTTCCTTCTTTCTCTCTTAGCTCCCACATATGAGTGAGTACATGTGTTATTTATCCCTCTGTGCTTTGCTTATTTCACTCAACATAAGTTTCTCCAGGGTAATCCGTGTTGTTGCAAATGGGAGAATTTCATTCTTTTTCATGGCAGAGTAGAATTCCATGGTGCACAGTTTCCCAATCCAATCATCCATTGATGGACATTTAGGTTGGTTCTATGTCTTGCCTATTGTAAACGGAACTGCAATGAACATGGGAGTGCAGGTATCCCTTCAACATGATGATTTCCATTCCTCTGGGTATATACCCAGAAGTGGGATGGCTGGATCGTATGGAAGATCCATCTGTAGTTGTTTGAGAAACCCCATACCGTTTTCCATAGTGGTTGTACTAGTTTACAGTCCCACCAACAGTGTAGGAGTGTTCTCTTCTCTCCACACCCTCGCCAGCATTTGTTATTCACTATCTTTTTGATTCTAGCCAGTCTAACTGGGATGAGGTGGTATCTCAGTGTAGTTTTAATTTGCATTTCCGTGATGACTAGTGATGTTGATCATTTTTTTCATGTACCTGTTAGCCATTTGTATGTTTTCCTTTGAAAAATGTCTATTCAGCTCCTTTGCCCATTTTTTAATTGGGTTATTTGTGTTTTTTTACTGTATAATTGCTTGAGTTCCTTGTATATTATGGATATTAATCCTTTGTTGGATGCATAGTTAGCAAAAATTTTCTCCCACTCTGTAGGTTGTCATTTCACTCTGTTGATTGTGTCCTTTGCTGTGCAGAAGCTCTTTAGTTTGATATAGTCCCATTTGTTTATTTTTTCTTTTACTGCTTGTGCTTTCAGGCTCATGTTCATAAAGTCTTTGCCCAGACCTAGTGGCTGAAGTGTTTCACCTACATTTTCCCTTAGTAATGTTACAGTTTCAGGTCTTATACTTAAGCCTTTTCATCCATTTTGAGTTGATTGCAATGTATGGTGAGAGGTACATATCTAGTTTCACTCTTTGGCATATGGATATCCAGTTTTCCCAGCACCACTTGTTGAAGAGGCAGTCTTTTCCCCAATGTAGATTTTTGTTGCCTTTGTCCAGTATCAAATGGCTGTAAGCCTGAGGGGTGATTTCTGGGTTCTCAATTCTCCTCTACTGGTCTAAATGTCTATTTTAATACCAGTACCATGCTGTTTTGGTTACAATAGCTTTGTAGTATAATTTGAAGTCAGGTAGTGTTATGCCTCTGGCTTTTTTTTTTTTTTTTGCTCAGGATTGCTTTGCCTATTTGGGGTCTTTTGTTGTTCCATATGAAGGGTAAGATTGTTTTTTTACATTTCTGTGAAGAATGTCATTGGTATTTTGATAGGAATTACATTGAATCTGTAGATGGCTTTGGGTAGTATAGACATTTTAACAATGTTAATTCTTCTAATCCAAGACCATGGAATATCTTTCCATCTTTTTGTCTCTTCTTTAATTTCTTTCAGAAGTTGTTTGTAGTTCTCATTGTAGAGGTCTTTCACCTCCTTGGTTAAATTGATCCCTAGGTATTTTTTTTTCATGACAATTGTAAATGGGCTTACTTTCTTTATTTCTCTTTCTGTTAGTTCATTATTTGCATATATAAATGCAACTGATTTGGGGGCATTTATTTTGTATCCTGCAATGTTACTGAAGTTATTAACTAGCTCTAGGAGTTTTTTGATAGAGCCTGTAGGTTTTTCTATATATAGTATCATGTCATCTGCAAATAGGGAAAGTTTGACTTCTTTTCCAATCTGGATTCCCTTTATTTCTTTCTCTTGCCTGGTTGCTCTGGCTAATACCTCCAATACTATGTTAAATAGAAGTGGTGAGAGTGAGCATCCTTGTCTTGTTCCTGTTCTTAAAGGGAAAGTCCCTCAATTTTTCCAAATTCAGAATGATACTGGTAGTGGGCTTGTCATAAATGGCTTTATTATGTTAAGATGTTTTGCTTCTGTACCTAATTTATTGAGAGTCTTTATCATGCAGGGATGTTGAATTTTGTCAAATGCTTTTTCAGCATCAACTGAGATAATCATATGGTCTTTGTCCTTGAGTTTGTTGATGTGATGTATCACATTTATTGACTTTTGTGTGTTGAACCATCCTTGCATCCTTGGGATGAATCTCACTTGATCATAGTGTATAATTTTTTTAATATGTTGCTGTATACTGATTGCTAATATTTTGTTGAGGATTTTGCATCTAGGTTCATCAAGGATATTGACCTGTAGTTTTCTTTTTTTGTTGTGTCTTTATCTGGTTTTGGTATCAGAGTTATGTTGGCCTCATAGAATGAGTTTGGGAGAGTAGCTTCTGTTTCATTGTTTGGAATAGTTTAAGGAGAATTGGTATTAACTCCTCTTTAAAAGTTTGATAGAATTCAGCTGTAAAGCCATCTGGACCGGACTTTTCTCTGTTGGAAGATTGCTAATTACCACTTCAATCTCCTTGTTTGTTATTGGTCTGTTCAGATTTTCTATCTCTTCTTGGTTCAGTCTTGGTAGTTTGTATGTGTCTGGAAACTTATCCATATCTTCCAGATTTTCATATTTGTTGTCATACAGTTGTTTATAATAGTCTCTAATGATTCTTTGTATTTCTGTGGTATCAGTTGTAATGTCTCCCTTTTCATTTCTGATTTTTGTTATTTAGGTCTTCTCTCATCTTTTTTCTATTAACCTAGCTAATAGTTTGTCTATTTTATTGATCTTCTCGAAAAAACCAACGTTTTGTTTTGTTGATCTTTCTATTTTTGGGGGGTCTCTATTTCATTTAGTTCTGCTCTGATCTTAATTATTTCTTTCCATCTACTGCCTTTATGTTTGGATTGTTGTTGTTTTTCAAGTTCTTTGAGGCATAGTGTTAGGTCATTTATTTGAAGTCTTTCCATTCTTTTGATATAACATTTATTGCAATAAATCTGCCTCTTAGTACTGCTTTTGCAGTATCCCATAGGTTTTGGTATGAGGTATCTTTATTTTTATTAGTTTCTAGAAATTTTTTGATTTCCTGTTTAATTTCTTCTTAGATCCATAGGTCATTCAGGAACCTATTATTTAGTTTCCACGTATTTGTATAGTTTCCAGGGTTGTGCTTATTATTAATTTCCAATTTTAGTCCATTGTGGTCTGAAAAGATACTTGGAATGATTTCACTTTTTAAAAATTTGTTGAGGCTAGATTTGTGACCTAACATGTGATCTATCCTGGAGAATGTTCCATGAGCTGATGAGAAAAAAGTATATTCTTTAGTTGTTGGGTGAAATGTTCTGTATATATCTGCCAGGTCCAATTGGTCTAATGTGTGGTTTAAATCCTATGTCTCTTTGTTGATTTGTTGCCTGGAAGATCTGTCCCATACTGAAAGAGGGGTGTTCAGGTTACCCACTATTAATGTAGTAGGGCCTATTTCTTTCTTTTGGTCTAAGGGTGTTTGCTTTATATATCTGGGTGCTCCAGTATTGGGTGCATATATATTTATGATTGTTAAGTCTTCTAGCTGGATAGGTCCTTTTATCATTATATAGTGGCCTTCTTTGTCTCTTTTTATGGTTTTTGGTTTAAAGTCCGTTTTATTCAATATAAGAATAGCTACTCCTGCTCATTTTTGGTTTCTCTTTGCATGGTCCGTCTTTTTCCATCACTTCACTTTCAGTCTGTTTGTGTCTTTGTATGTGAGATGGGTGTCTTGAGGACAGCATATACTTGGGTCTAGCTTTTTAATCCAGTCAGTCAATCTGTGCCTTTTGAATGGGGAGTTTAATCCATTCACATTTAGGGTGGTTACTGACAGATATTGTTGAATTCCTGTCATTTAATTGCTTTTTGTTTAGATGTTTTAAATATCTTTTGATCCTTACTTCCCCTTTCATTTCTCTTCTTCAATGTTAGTTGGATATTTGAGGTGGCATGATTTAGCTTCTTACTCTTTCTCACTGGCATTTTTGTTTTAACAGCAGATTTTGCTCTTTCTTGTGTATCCATGGTAGTGACATTCCGGATAAAGGACTCCTTTGAGAATTTCTTGCAGGGAAGGTCGAGTGGTGGTGAACTCCCACAATTTTTGTTTGTCTGGGAGATGCACTATTTCTCCCTCATTTCTGAAGGCGAGCCTTGCTGGGTAAAGAATTCTTGGCTGGCAATTTTTTTCTTTTAGTGTTTTGAATATATCATTTCACTTTCTTCTGGCCTGTAGGGTTTCAGTTGAGAAGTCTGCTGTTATTCTGATAGGGGTTCCATTATAGGTGACTTGCCGCTTTTCTCTTGCTGCTTTTAGGATTCTCTCTTTGTCTTTGAGCTTTGCAAATTTGACTTTAATGTGTCTTGGAGAGAGTCTTTCTGGATTGAATCTGTTTGGGGACCTTTGAGCTTCCTGGATCTGAAGGTCTGGATCTCTCCTTACCCTTGGGAAGTTTTCTGTTATTATTTCCTTGAACAGGTTTTTAATACCTTTTTCTTTCTCCTCCCCTTCTGGAATACCCACAATTTGGATGTTAGAGTGGTTGAGGTTGTCGGCTATCTCTCTTAGATTTTCCTTGTTATTTTTATTTCTTTTCTCCTTTTTTTTTTTTTTTTGTCTGCCTGGGTTATTTTGAAAAGACCCTCTTCAAGATCTGAAATTCTGGGCCGAGCCCGTGGCGCACTTGGTAGAGTGCTGCGCTGGGAGCGTGGCAACCCTCCCGCCGCGGGTTTGGATCCTATATAGGACTGACCAGTGCACTCACTGGCTGAGTGCCGGTCACGAAAAAACGACAAAAAAAAAAAAAAAAAAAAAAAAAAAGATCTGAAATTCTTTCTTCTGCTTGCTCTAGCCTGCTGCTTAAGTTCTCTGTTGTGTTTTTTATTTCAAGAAATGAATCTTTCATTTCTAGGAGGTCTGCTACATTCTTTTTTAAGGTATTAATCTCTTTGTAAATTTCCTCCTTTGTGTTCTGGATATTTTTTCTTGTTTCCTTGTATGCTCTAATTGAGTCTTCTTTTATTTCTTCAAGCTTTCTTAAGATCATTGCTCGGAATTCTTTTTCAGACATTTCAAGTATTTCCTGTTCTATGGGGTCTGGAATTTGAGCATTACTGTATTCCTTTGGTGGTGTCATATCTTCTTGTTTGTAGTTCTAGTATTTTTTCGTTGATGTTTGGTCATCTGGTAGAAGATTTGCTTTTTCTGTTACTCTGGGGTTGGCTATGAGGATAAAGACTTCCTCCTCTATTTGCAGTCTCTACTTGTGACTCTTCTTATGTCAATGTAGTCAAGTGAGTAGCAGGTTGCCTGTAGAGTGGCCCTAGCTCCTACTATGGTGGTGAATTGTCCTTGTGGTAACAGAAGGTGTGGTGCAATCTATATTATACCAACTTGGCTCCAGTTCTAGCTTTCTGTGGCTGTAGACTGAGCCCCTGGTGCTGTGCAGGTCTCAGCTCACCTTGGTGGCTGCTGGGCTGCATGCACTACCCCTCCCCCCCAGGGCCTTAGACTGGACCCTAGTGCCACAAGGGTCCGGTCTCTGCTCACCTCAGCACTGTTGGGCTGTGTGCACTTCCCTTTGCCCCAGGGCCTTAGACTGATCCCTGGTGCCATGTGGGTCTTGGCTCACCTCTGCAGCTGCTGGGCTATGTGCGCTTCCCTTTGGGCCTTAGACTGGGCCCCAGTGCTGGTGCCGCAAGGGTCTGTTCATGGTGTTTTTTGCCTCATAGAATTCTTTAATTTCCATGTAGTTGATGCATTATAATTTCCCTTTGTGTGTTCTGCTTTTAATTGCATGCTTAGAAACACCTTCCCTGTGTTTTATCATCCACTTTGACAAATATACTTAATTATTCATTTCTCAATTTTTCTTAACTGTTCATACAAGTTTATTCCTTAAAATAACTTTAGAATTATTTCATCAAGTCCCCCCATCTGCCTTAAAATATTCCTTTTGGGATTTTGATTGGGATTACATTAAATGAATAGATTGATTTGGTAGAGAATTTATAAATTTATAATTTTATATTAGAAGGTAAGTTCCATGGGGGAAATTTGTATGTTTGGGTCACTGCTGTATCCTAGAATAGTGTCCTGGATTTAGAATGGTGCTGGCGCATAGTAGGTGCTTAAAATAATATTTGCATGAATGAATTTTAAATCTTTTCAGAAATGAGGTATGCCTTCTATTTATTTAAGTCTTCTTTAATATCCATCAGAAAAGCTTAGTAGTTTTCACATAGTCCCTACTAATTTCTTAAGTTTATCCTGGAAATATTATGTAACTTTGTTATTTTAAATGAATCTTTCTCCATTCAATCTTCTTTCTGGTTATAGCTCTCATTTAAGAAAATTGTTGGATACGTATATTTAAACTAGCCCCTTATCAAACTCATTTAAATTCTAATATCTTCTCCGTTAATTCTCATGGGTTTTATATATAGAAAAGTCACATAATTTGCAAATAATGGCCATTTTGCCTCCTTCATTCCAACCTTTACCCTTTGGTTATTATTCCAGTTTTCTCATTGCATTTGTTAGAGCTTTCAGAGCAATGTTCAATAATAGATTAGAGAATAATCATTCTTGTCTTGTTTCGGACTTTGATGGAATTTCTTTTTATTTTTTCTATTTTAACAAAACCACAAGAGTTTGAGATAATTATTTTTTGTCATGTTGAGAAAATATCTCTTTATTCTAGTCCACTATGGGCTTTTCTCAGAAATGAATGTTGAATTTTATAAAATGCATTTTGGGCATTTGTTGATATTTCTTTTCTTGAACAATTGATGTGATGAGTTGTAGTAATAGATTTCTGAATATTGAAATTTTTTTTTATTACTGAAATAAGTCATTTCTGGTGCTGTGTATTTCTACTTTCTCTTTATTGACCAATCCAGATGTTTGTTTATTCATATACCCTCTCACATACGCCAATTCTTGGATTTACTTATTGGTCCTACTATTTTCCTGTTTCCCAATTCATTGATTTAGTTTTTATATTTATTAATTCTTTTCCATAACTTTTCTTTGGTTTATTTTATTTTTTATTTTTTTCTATATAAATAGAAACAGACTTTATTTTTATGTTTAATTCAATATAAGGACATTTAAAGCTATGAATTTTTTTCTGAGTATAGATTTGACCTTATCCTACGAATTTTGAAACATAGTATTTCTTTAATGTCTAAATAGCTTGCAATTACTGTTTTAACTTTATTTATTAATTTTTGGGTGGCTGGCTGGCTGGCTGGTAAAGGGATCTGAACCCTTGACCTTAGTGTTATAAGACTGCGCTCTAACAAACTGAGCTAACTGGACAATCTTGACTTTATTTTTATTCTAAGAGCTTTCTGGGAGTGTGTTTTCTCATTTCCAAGTAGTTGAATATATATTATTTTAAAGACTTTTTTAACAACATTGGGTTTTATTGCATTATGTTTAGAAAATGTTGCCTATTTCATTTCTGTGTTGGGTATTTATTTTATTTATTTTTATTTATTCAATTAATTATTTTATTTTATTTTATTTGTGGCCTAATAATATCATTTAAAATTGATATATGGGTGTAGATTATTTCTAGGGCATAATACTTAGTCTATATTTTCATTTTTATTTGATTTTTGTCAAAAATGAGAGTTGTGTTGTCTCCCTCTATATTTGATTTCTTTTCATTTCTGTTTGTATTTATGATAGTTTTTGCTTTATATATCTTGATGAAATATTATTTAGAGCATAAGCATTCTTTATTGCTATAGCTTCATTGTGGATTTTACCTTTAATCTGTATAAAATACCTTTCTTTGTCCAAGAGAATACTGTTTTACCTGACTTTTACTTTCATAATGATATTATGACCTCTGCTTACTTTTTGTTTATATTTGCCTTGTGTACTTTGGATCTTCCTTTTATTTTTACCTGTTTTGGGTCACTTTATTTTAGTGTTTTTTGTTTTTGTTTTTTTGTAAACCTCTTATAGCATTGTCTTATGGCATTCTGTGGTTGTTAATAGAGAAATCTGAGATAGCCTTTTTTTGTTCCTTTGTTGGTAACCAACATTTTTTCCCTAGATGCTTGTGGATTTTTCTCTTATTCCTGTATTTCAGAAATGTTTCCAGGAAGCATATAATTGTTCGGTTTTATCTTTTTATGGACTTCCCCTACCCTGTAATACAGTAGTCCTTACAATTTGTATACACAGGTCTTTTTTTCAGTTCAGAAACTTTTTCTTCTATCATATCAATACTGATTATATGCTGGCTCTCTGGTCTTTGTCTCCCATATCTACTGTATTCTCTGTCGTTATTTTCATGTCTCTTTTGAGAGAACAGTAGGGCTGACCAGCATTCCCATTGCCTCACCAATCAGCATATGCCAGGAAGACAAACGGATCAGCTTAGTACACGTCTAGGGTGTGTGAGTCAGGGGATGTGGAGAGGTGAGGTCCCGAGTGTCATGAGTTCAAACTCAGATAGGTTGTTTTCTGCCTGGCTGCATTTGCCTCAGAATTTGGGGTTTTGGTGTTGCTTTGCCTCCCATGGATTTGTCACCCCTTTTCCCTTGGGTGATGGAGCTGCCAAAGATTACTCAAAGCCCATCTCTTCTGAGCAGTGAGAGGCCCCAAAAAGGGGTTAATCTCCTGGAACCCTCAAGAGAGAGACATTCTTTCCATTTGGGAAATTAACCAAGAACTGGGGTTCTCACCCCGTGTTTATTCTCCAGACAAGGAAGTTACAGAAAAAGAACATAGGTGGGGTAATAGTTTAACAAGTTTAACAATAGAGGCTAGTAACATTCAGTAAAACAAGCAAAGTGACATATCATAATGCAATTTGCAAGAGGTTAAGTCGATCTACCAACAAAAGCTTGATCTTAGCAATCATTCTCTCTCCTTACAGCAATTTCCCAGTATGTTTACATATTAATCAGTAACTTGTCTGTCCTTGAGCCAGCAACCTTGCTGTGCTACAATTCTTTATCTTACAACAGAGACTTTTAGCCTGGGGAAAATTTCCTGTCTTTTGCAAGGTCAACATTTTTATATGTACTTTTAAGAAGTTAGGCTAAACCTGAAACTGCAGTGCTCTGGAAAACCAGGCCCTGCGAAATACATTTGCTTTATAGTATACTCCACACTGGGGGATTTCAAGGTGCTGTGCTTGCTGGATGTTGGTGCACAGCACCCAATCTGCCCTCACATTTGCAGACCATCTCATCGTTTTAACTAATGGCAAACCTGCTACATACATCACGTTGTGTAGCAGAGAGACTTACAGAAATGAAGAAAGCTTCTGAAGAGCACTTTAATCCATTAAAGTTTTTAGTGGGGAGCTGGGAAAGGCAGTATCAGGAGGCTCCCAGCCAGACATCATTTTAAGCCAGAATCCTTCTCTATTGATTCTTTTATTGGTTCCTAGACATTGACTAGTCCACATGCTGGTGCTCACATGCCCTCTTCTGCCTTCCAAAGTCATAGGAGGAAGTCATCATGGTTAATGGGATAGACTGGATGTCAACTCCCAAACCCTTTGGGTGCCTTGAGGACAAGGCTATCAAACCTTGTAGGCCCATTTCCAAATCCTTTCCACATCGCTCCAAAATTCCAGAAAGAAGGGCCGGCCCGTGGCTCATGTGGGAGAGTGTGGTGCTGATAACACCAAGGCCACGGGTTCGGATCCCTCTATCAGGATGGCCAGTTAGCTCACTTTGGAGAGCGTGGTGCTCACAACACCAAGTCAAGATTTAAGATCCCCTTACAGGTCATCTTAAAAAAAAAAAATTCCAGAAAGAGCCATCACATAACCAAGGCACTGCATATGCAGAGAGGAGCAGATGTGCCCTGTGTGAGGCCTCAGGCCCCTCAGCCAAACCCAGCCATGCAGACTTCTGTGACTCATCATAAAAGTTCAGGAAGTTACTGCCTGGCTGAGTTGGCTTTCTATTTGCCCTATTTCCAAATCACAGAAGAAGTTCTATTACATGGTGTAGTTAGAACAACATGATAATAGCAGGTTTAATGATGAGTAACTTCTTCACTAAAACTAACTGATGGAATATGCCCATGTTTCCATTCAGAAATTTATTCTTGTTTTTATTCAGTGTTCATCTTTATAGGATTTATGGGAAGCTTAGCATTCCAAGAGCTCTTTACTCTGTGGCCTTTAGTCATGCCATGATTTTTGGCCAAAAGCAATGCTTTTCTTACCTGAATGAGCAGAGGACTCTACTGGGTACAAATTTCCATTCAATGGACTATCTCCCCCTGAGAAAGGGTCAAAGAGTGTTTAATCCCTTGCCTGGACAAGTGTCTTGTGCAGTGTAGTGCCACTGAGAATTTGGAGAGGCATGGGCAAGCAAGGGGTGGTCAGATGAGAGACCCTGCCCCTGAGAGAACTGCGCCCTGCAGACTTCTCCATGATGACGCCTATCAATGACCTCCACACTGCTGACTCCCTGAACCTGGCCAAGGGGGAGCGGCTCATGCGATGCAAGATCAGCAGTGTCTACCGGCTCCTGGACCTCTATGGCTGGGCCCAGCTGAGTGACACCTATGTCACGGTGAGGAGAGCCCCTTGGAGTGGTGGGGCACTGCATGGGGCCCCCACAGAATCCAAAGGGAGAATGCCTAACCCTTGGCATGGCCATGGCATCGCCTGGTAGCCTTTAGCCAAAATGCAGTGGGACTTCTTTGGATGGGGACCAGGAACTACCAGATCCTATATCTAGAGCTATCCTTGATCATTGTGAGATTCCTTTTGTAGCTCCATTTCCCCAGCTCCAAATAAAGGCCGAGTCCTCTTGATCACTCATGGGTGAGGGGAGAGATAAGGGTTCATTGGAGGAAGACTTGGGCACAGTGGATTCAGGCAAAGAGGGGATTCAAGCAATGTCCTTGGAAATGTCTCCTCTCCTTCCTTGTCCGTGACAATGTGTGTCTTTTCTCCAGTTGAGAGTCAGTAAGGAGCAAGACCACTTCCTGATTAGCCCTAAGGGAGTTTCTTGCAGTGAAGTCACAGCATCCAGCCTGGTGAGTACATCGGTGTTTCACTCCTTATTGAAATGACAGTACCCGCTCTGCTCCTACAGTGATGAGTCATCTCCGTATTAGCCACTGTTGTCCTGTCCCTCATGGAGCTTGCAATCTGGTGGGGCAGAGAAGACACATGGAAAGAACTGAGTGCCCAGAGCATGATGTGACCAAGAGACCAAGTGTGAAGTGCAGGCAGCAAGTGCAGTAGGAGGAAGAGGGAGAGGAGATGGGCCTGGAGTCCTCTGAGCAGACTCATGGATAGCTAAGCCTGGGGTGGGGCCACAAAGATTGGGAGTTGGGGGCTTTCCTGGGTGGGGGGCTACATTAGAATGAGATTCAAAGCAGTGTGAGACTCATCTAGTGCCAGAGCCTTTAGAGGTAATTGCTAGGTCCCCTTCCAGTGCTCCTCCTTTTAGGTGGAGCAGGAAGAAACTTCCAGAAGTTGGCTTAGATCAGGAAAGGCTTCTGGGTGGGAGGAGGAAAGCAGTAGAAAGCGCTGTGTCCTGCCCAGTCCTTCTCAGATGTGTGGGCCGCAACTGCCGTGCCATGCACCTGGGAGAGGAGGACACCATCTGGGGGGGTGTCTGCCAGCTTTGCGACACGCTCAGGTGTAGAGTCCAGCTGCTCAGTTGAAAGTCCAGGCTGACTGAGTCACAGAATATCTGGGCAAGACAGAATCGTGAGGATGACTAAGACCACTTTATAGGCAGAAGAGGACACTTGTGCCCAGAGAAGGTAAGTGACCCATGGAAGTGATTGCAAATGAGAACTGGGACCGTAGAGATAAGGACAACACAGATTCCATCTAAGGTGCTCATGGTCTGGTCAGGGCAGACAGGTGAGGTAAACAGCGATGAAAAGTCAGAGTAAAGAGTGCTCCAACAGAGATGCAGAGAGCTTGCGAGCCTCAGGAAGGGGCTCCTAGCCCTGCCAGGAGCGGTTGGAGTTGGAGGGGTGAGAGAGGAGGCTTCAAGGCCAAAACAGTGGTGCAGGAGTGGAGTCCTCATGAGCCAACAAGATAAGCAGATTTGGACCAGGGTGGCAGGGAGAGGTTTGACAGAACAACTGAGCTCTCAGCAGGAGAGCCGCATGCACCAAGCCCAGACGCATGCAAGGTCCCTATGCATGTGGGAGAACAGGAAGTGGCCAAGCCTGGATCAAGTATTTGTGTCTGGAGGTGAAGCTGAGAAGGGACCAGATGATAAGTGGCACAGAAGGCTGGACATGCAGAGCTGCTGAAGTATAGTAAGCACGAGAGTGATGCGATTAGGCTTCTGTTGTAGAATGATCACTCTGACAGCTGTGTGGAGGCAAACTCATGTCAGGACAACTAGTTGGGGCTATTACAGTAAGCCAGGAAGGAAATTCTGGGCCTGCATGTTTAGTGGGCCTGGTGATCAGCTGGGCTGGGGTATGGGACATACAGGAGGAGACGTCTGTTGGCAGTTGGTTATCCTAGGTTCAGAGGAGATCTGGCCTAGAGATACAGGTTTGGGAGTCACGGGCGTAAGATGCTCAGAGAGTGTTTATAGACTTAGTGCTTCTGTGTATGGCTGTGCAGCTTGTGTACTGCACAAGGGAGCCTGGTTGATGAGGCAGAGAGGAGAGGGTGAAATCCAGCCTGTGTCCACTCACTAAGTACGTCCCAGCACTTGGGGGCTGGCACGAGGCTAAAGCTGTCATTGGTAAAGAAGCAGCCAACCTCTCTTATTAGCCAGGAGACGAGGGTGTTGGTCGTTTTTGTGCTTGCACAGTTTGTTTATATTTGTGCTTAGACAGGATTAAGGAGTATCCTATGTCTTGTTGTATCGCAGTCACAAAGTGACCTTCTCGGATGTTGGTGTTCTGTTTAAGTAAGGAACATCATGGCCAGCCACCAGCCACCAGCTCTCTCTCAAGTATGCTCACACTTGCGCACAAAGACATACACACACAAGCGTGTAATATTTTAGCCATGACACCTGCCAGCCCCTTGGAGTCAAAAGCAGATTATATTCATAAAACTAGTGACTACTTTCCACTTGTCCTTTAAGACCTAGCTTTTGGGTGATTGGTAGATGGGTGTTCATTATACTATTCTCCTGACCTTTGTGTATGCTTTTTAAAATTTCAAAAAATAAAAAAAAAATAAAGGGCTCAGCTTAGATGTTCCTTCCTCTGGAAAGGCTTCTCTGATCCTCCTTTTCTGCTGGGATTAAAGACCCCTTCTATCTGCTTCTAGAGAATTCTGTGAATGACTCTCTTCTAACAACTTGCTACTCAAAGTATGGTCTGTGGACCAGCATCATGGGCATTACTTAGGAACCTGTTACAAGTGCAGACTCTCAGGCCCATACTCAGTCTATGAATCAGAATGGGTGTTTTGCCAGGCTCTCCAGGGTTCGTGTGCACAGTAAAGTCTGAGAAATTCTGCTCTAGCGTTTTTCCTGCTGAGTGACAATCATCTATGCCCTCCATTAGACTGTGTGCTCCCTGATGGCAGGGGTGGGGGCGTTTTCCCCCAGCACCAAGCCCAGCCGTTGCTCACGGTGTCTGCAGTGAGCGAGCGTAGGTGGGTGGCATGTGCAGGACCACCCACTGGGAGATGAGTGAGGGACCTCTGCCCCGTCCTGCTGCTGTAAGTCTGTCTTCTTGCCTGGCCCAGATCAAGGTGAACGTCCTGGGAGAGGTGGTGGAGAAGGGCAGCAGCTGCTTCCCAGTGGACACCACAGGCTTCTGTCTGCACTCGGCCATCTACGCCGCCAGACCAGACGTGCGCTGCGTCATCCACCTGCACACGCCGGCCACGGCAGCGGTGAGTGGGCTCCTCCCCAGCCACGGGAGCTCTGCATCCAGCATTTCACTCCCTGCAGCTGGCAGCCAGACCCAGGGAACCCGTTTCTCTGAGATTCTCCCTGGAGAAATACATAAGCCACCCAAGGTAGTAACAATCTTATTTAGAGCAGTTCTGGAAAGATCTCCTGGAACTCAGACCAAGGTGAGGAGAGAGAACTCCCAATGAGGGAACCCTCATCCCATCCATCTTTCTAACCAGCAAAGTCTTAGTATAGAGTAAAGACGTGGACTGTCCATTCTGCCAAGTCTCCCACCCTGCTACATTCATAAACTGGGACCACTTACCCAAGGGACAGCACCTCCTGAGTGTCTGTCGTCTACTCAGGACCAGGGGTGGTGCCTGCTCTCACACAGCCCAGGCTCTGGCTAGAGGATATCTTGACAGAGGATAACAAGATGGTGGGAACCTGAACCCACTTTTCCATAGCTCAGGGTAGGCTGTGACCTGAGGACTAGTGCCAGCAACACTGGGAGAGAATAGAAGAAATGACCTCAGGAGCGGGTTGTTCCCCAAGGGTCTCTGGTCATTTCTCCGTGTGTACCTAAAACACTGCAACGTCACTTGGAAAGACAGCAGAAAACCAGTCGGGGTGTTCCCCCAATCCTCACCCCATTCTACTGACCCCAGGCCACACACCTGCAGGGTCAGAGCAGATATGTCACCAGCCTGTTGCTTCCTCAGTGAAGCACACCAACTATGAACATTCAGACCTCCATCCGGAATTTGGACTAAGGCTCAGTGATGTCTTTGGGCTGCATGTGCGTCTCTGCAGGGCCCAAGCTGACACATGGGCAGGATGAGCATCCATGATCCTGGCTTTTAATAAAAGGTGGGGCTGGGGTTACAACCTGTGACTTAATGCTGGTCCCTGGCACTTGTATTGGCCCAGTGCCATAGAATGGGGCTTCTCAATGGGCCTCCCTGTTAGTGAGGAGTTGTGGCAATTTCTGCACTGAAACCAAAGCTGAGGGTCTCCACCACCCCATCCCAGGGGACCTGGACCCTGCTTCACTTCAGCCGGATGCAAACTCCACCACACCCTGCCTCTTCTCAGAGTCCTGAGACAAAAGCAAAGCCAGGGCAGGGGCGGCAGTAGCTCTCTTGAGTGCATTCTTTCCAGCAGTTTTAAAAGGTGGTATGTTGACATGGCTTCTGTGAAAACTGTAATGAAAAGACATTACAGCAAGCAGCATGAGAACAGACCCAAGCCAGGTGGAGGAATCAAAGGCCTTTCTCGTGTGCCTGCTTCCCCACTCACCTCCCCGCTGGCCCCCAGAGTATAGCTGGACTGTGTGGCTCTGAAGAAAGATGTGACAGAGTGTGGCTGGGGGGCTGCAGGTGCTAACCATTCCGTGGTCTCCCTAAGGTGTCAGCCATGAAGTGTGGCCTCCTGCCTGTCTCCCACAATTCCTTGCTGGTGGGGGACATGGCCTACTATGACTTCAACGGGGAAATGGAGCAGGAAGCTGATCGGATCAACCTGCAGAAGTGCCTTGGACCCACCTGCAAGGTTTGCTCAGCTCTTCTGGGAGGGTGCTCTGAAGTGGCATTATCAAAGACCAATATGACAAAAGTGATATATGTTTATTTGAGAATGTTTAGAAATTGCAGATAAACCAAAAAAGAAAAGAAAACGAAGAAAATAAAAATCTCTCTATCATATTACCCTAAGATTTTGGTGCACACCCCAAAGATATTCACATATATTTACAAAACTAGGATCATAAAATAAGTTATTTTTCCCCTAAGCAACATACATCAAGCATCTTTGTATATTATTAAATATTATCTCTGTCACTATTTTAAATTATTAAATTATACCTCATTGTGAGAATGGCTATGCCACCATTTCCCTGAACAGTCCTCTATGGTTGGATATTAGAGGACTTTGTTTTCCTGAATTATCTCTTAATATAAACAATACTGTGATGAATATCCTTCCAGCTAAATCTTTGTGTGTGCCTGAGATGATTTCCTTAGGATAGATTCCTAGAGATACACACTTTAGAACTCTGACTTCATGTTGCCAGATTGCCCCCAACGAAGTTTGTTCCTTCCCCCCATCTCTAAAATATAAGAATGCTATTTCCCTACAGTCTCCCCAGACTTGACTGTTATCATATTTATTTATTTATTTTACCAACTTGCGAGAGAAATCAGAATCTCATTATGGCTTGGCTGAAGTCTGACACCCTATTTTATAACAGCACATAATTGGGGGTGGTCACCTCCTCAGGATGGAGGAACTTCACAGCTGAGCCTAGATTGAGGGGCACTTGCTGCCATACTGGCAAGGCACTCACTGCCCAAGTCCTTTTCCCATCTAAGTCCCTGTCTTCCTGTCTCTAACATGGGGGGGAAGTCTCGCCACTCTTTCCTAACGTCCTCCAAAGCACCATTAGCAGTGTTGGGAGAAGGTTGAGATGTTCACATCTATGAAGTGTGACAAGGACCTGAGAGATGGGGTATTCATTGTCTGCAGTGTCTTTTGTGGGTCAGAGCCATCATCTCTTTCCATTTCTCTGGCCCTTGAGAGAGCTGTTTTCAGCAAGAGAGGATGTGATATTTAGAGCCACCAGGCCTCAGCCCAGGCTCTGCAAGGATAGAACCAACACATGGATCTGTGTCTCAGCTCCCAGGTGGGCATCATCTAGTTTCAGAGAGTTCTTGAGGGTAAAATCAACCCAAAAAAGTGGGTGGCAGGGAAGGTGCACTTGGACCTCGGGGAGTCATGCTCTCAGTATAAATTCATTTCTGGTTTCCCCTCCTTTTATCTGCCCTGGCTGAGTCAGGAACATTGCACCAATGCTGAGAACCCCCGGGAGACTTTCACTTTCTTTAGGATTCTATTTCCTCATCTGTAAAACCAGTGGGTTAAATTATAAGGTCACTGTGGCCTCTTCCATAGAACTGTGGGATCTTAGAGCTGGTAGATCAATGAGTTTATGGACCAAAAACCTGAGGCCCCAAGAGGCCGTGTTTCTGCAGAGCCACCTCTCAGAGCACTGTTCCCTTGGGTTTTGACTCCTGTTGACTAAGTCACAGGGACAACAGATTGCTTTTGAGGCTGGACCTTTGTATTAGATATAAATAATTTCATTCACTTTAACACACACACTAGTTTTTCAGACTTCTAAGCTCTCCAAAGCCTGAAAACCCAGGCATGGTCCAAAGAAATTGGCCAAGTTTAAAAATGCCTCTTCAGTTTTTTAGGGTGGATGCTTTGGGTTAAAATCACATGTGGTGGATGAACTTGGAGAAAATCATGTCATGTGAAATAAGCCAGGCACAGGGAGAGAAATACCACAGGTTCTCACTCGCATGTGGGAGCTAAAAAAGTTGACCTCATAAAAGTAGAGAGTAGAATAGTGGTTACTAGAGATTGGTGTGGGGGGGAGGGGAAGGGAAGAAGGGGAGAGGATGGTCAGTGAATACAAAATAGTAGAGAGCTAGGAAGAATGGGATCTAGGGTTCTCTAGTAATACGGGGAGACTGCAGTTAACCACAAAGCACTGTGTCTCTTTGAATAGCTGGTCATGATGACGTTAAATGTTCCTCACACGAAGTGACAAATGTTTGAGGTGATGGATTTACTAAGCACCCTGATATGATCATTGTACATAGTACAAATACACCCAATTATTTGTACTCCATAAATATATAAAATTATCATGAATCAATTAAGAAAAATAAATTAAAAAGACAGAAAGAGAGAGAAATAGAGAGTAGCATAGTGATTACCAGAGGTAGAGAAAGGGAGAGGGGAGGCGGGCCAGGGAAGGGTTGGTTGGTAGACCGGTGCAAAGTTATGAAGTTACAGTTACACAGGAAGAATAAGTTCTGGTGCCCTAGGGGGACAATAGCTAGTAACAGTGTATTGCGTATTTCAAGTAGCCAGAAAAGAAGATCTTGAATGTTATAACCACAAAAAAAATTATAAAAGTTTAGGTGATAAATATGCTAACTCTACTGATTGGATCATTATACAATATATGCATGTATTGAAACAACAAACTATACCCCATAAACATGTATAATGAAAAACTAAAGTAAAAAATAAAAGCCCCACTGGCCAAGGGTTGGGGGAAATCACATGTAGCACTGAGGTGTTTGGTTAGAGAGAATGAACAGGGAGTTGGGGGAGGGGCTCTGGGAATAGATTGGAAATTGATCTAAATAAAATGAAGTCTTCCCTCTTAACCACAGTTTCGAAGGCTGAAAGTTTAATTACCTATTTACTCCTCTGCAGATCCTGGTGCTAAGAAACCATGGAGTGGTTGCTCTAGGTGACACTGTAGAGGAGGCGTTTTATAAGATCTTCCACCTGCAGGCTGCGTGTGAGATACAGGTGAGTGGGTTCCTCTGGGAAGAGTCTCAGGTGAGGTGGTGGCCCCGCTGGCTGTGGTTCAGGGAGTCCTTTGAGCCTAGCCTTGTCCTATTTCTCTGTCTTGGCACCGTCTTACCCTTCTGAAGTTTCACACTTAGAATCAATTCTGTGGCTTTGAGAATTTTATCATCGTTGTCTATCAACTGACACCCAACTCTTGGGGGTCAGTGTGCAGGACAGGGTTTGCTTGGGCTCATCAGGTGGTCAGTGGAGAAATCATAATAGGGCATAGATAAGTTCTTACCATGCTCATATGTTACCTAGGGTGGACCTGCTACACCTAGCTATGCCCGATAGACACACACAGGTAGGTTTTCTTTTTCTTTCTTTTTCATGGTGGGGGGTAGGGAATAGGGTTTGTATAGGCCAGGAACATGGTCAAGTCCAGAAAGAGAAGTGGAGAGCAGGACAGTAGGAGTGCTGGCACAGCAGGCAGCCAGAACAGCCAGGCAACCCCAAGGTGATGTCCAGGGAGTCCTTCCTGAAGTCCCCTAGCTGGTAAGGGAGGGGGTGGGCAGGGAGTATCAGTGATCACGAAACCCCCTAGAGGAGTTGGTGGAGAAGCGATAGGAAGACAGACAAATCTGTGGTTTTATGGACAACAAGCGCACACCCTTCAACGTGGCAAGTTGGTCAGGGGTGAGTAGGAGGCCCTGCACAGCCCTGGAAAGACGTGTTAGCCAAGTCTTGGGCTCCATTGTTCCCACCCTGGGCTGTGTGCCCTTGGGTAGGGGACTTGTCCTCCACGAGCCTCTGTTTCCTCAACTGTAGATGTGTGGCATAGAGGATTGTTGTGGGGACAGGACTTTCAGATGAGGGAGGGTGTTGCTGATGGTATTTTTAGGACTCAGTTGGGGGGGGGGCCCTCTGGTTGCTCCAGGATGAGTCAGCTCTTTGCAGGGCCCGTTGGTGTCCAGTCTGCCCTCTCCTGGCTGGCGTGGGTGGAGCAGCGCCCGTAGGAAGAACGCCTGCCTTTTTCTTGGGAGAAGCTCAGCGAGGAGTGAGATCTGGCCCAGAAGCATTGCTGTGGAAGCTCACAGTAGTGCCCTTTCAGTAGTCTTTAAAGGAAAGTGTTGAGAGGACATTGTGAAGACAATGATGCAGAGGTATTAGCGGAAGTGATGTGAGACCCTCGCCCTGTGCCAAACAGCAGTGGTCTGAACAGGGGATTGTGAGGAAGATGGGCACAGGACCCAGGTGGTTCCTTTCTGATGTGGTGACCGCCTGCCTAACCAAGGACACTGGCCCTGAGCTCTGACTACTTACTGCTGTAAGAACCTGGCAGAGCCTCTAATATGTAGGGAAGCCACTTTCCCTTCCCACAGCTGAACTCTTAAAATCTGCCCATCTTCCTTCTGGAGAGAGGCCTCCATGAGAAAATAGCTCATGAAAAAGCCTCATCTCTTTGCAAAGACAGCCCAGCCCTAAAAATGGATGGAGAGGTATGCCCATGTGTCCCCCACACAGTGATCTATGCCTCCCCCAGGCTCCAGACCCCCAGAAATGGTCCCTGGGCAATTTAACCAAAGCAGAATGGCCATCTGCGATCAAAGGGCAGAGCTGCCGGCCACTGTCCATGACAGCACCCCTAGCTGCTGTCACTTTCTTTTCAGGACTAGTTTGATGTGACATTGTTAAGGTACCTCAGGCAATGCAGGCAGTTAACCCCCAGAAAAGATCCAGTGGCTTTTTTTTTCAGGTGGTGGAATAGAGAGGCTTTTAGAGAGAGGAATGGAGCTGGAAGATGTGGAAGAAAAACAGGAAATATTAGATCAGAGGCATGGGTGGATTAGGACATGAAAGAGCTCAGGTAGCAGCAATCTGCAGGAGCTGTTGGATTGCAGTTGCTGGCCAGGTCATTTTAGGGTGGAGGTCCAGCAGTGAAGCTGTGTTTCCACCGTGGGCCTAGTTTTCTCCCTCAGTGACCTTGGCAAACAAGCAAACGTGGCTGTAGTCATGTTAGTCGTTCAAGGCTGAGAGCCTATTTGGTTCTCCTGGGGACAGTGTTCTCTTTGATCCCTGTCAATTTGGGGTTCTAGGAAACTGGGTCATCCCCAGCTGAGAGAGGCAGCTCCCTTCTCTGCTGATGGGCAGATGGGAAGAAGCTCAGACATTTCTCCTCCATCTGCTACCCATCACCATGGAAACCCATGGAGGAAGAGGGAGATGGGAGCAGGCAGCTCTTGCAAGGGTGTGGGCAGTTATCCCTGTCTTTCCTTCTCCATTAATGACCAGTCCCCAGAGGATATTGCTTCTTGGAATTCATGTATCAAAAACATTTATGGGGCGCTTCTTATGCAGCAGGTGCTAAGTGCTTCACATCTGTGACCTTAAAGACTCCTTGCAAGGTAGGTATTGCTATTTTCATTTTACAGATGAGGGAACTGAGGCACAGAGATGGTAAATAGCTGCCCAAAGTCACATAGTGAGTAAGCGGCAGAGCCAGGATTCAAACCCAGGCAGGCTGGCATCTGAGTTGGTGCCTTCCAACACTACCTTGCACTGCCTCTCCAGGGCAGTGAGAGTCAGTGGGAAAAGTCTGCCTTCAATTGGACTCGTGTCTTGGATGAAAAGACCTCCTCACCACAGGATGATGGAGGTCACCTGGGAAGTCTTCCTGGCTGTATTAATCAAGGTTCTCCAGAGAGACAGAACCAATAAGATATGTATATACAGATATGAGAGGGGATTTATTAGGGGAATTGGCTTACATGATTGTGGAGGCTGAGGAGTCCCACAACAGGCCATCTACAAACTAGATGCTGGTAGCATGGCTCAGTTCAAGTCCGAAGGCCTCAGAACCAGAGAAGCTGATGGCGTCATTGGTCTAAGTCCTGGAACCCAAAAGCTGAAGAGTCTCAAAAGTTCTGATGTCCGTGAACAGGAGAGTAGAGCATATCCCAGCTCCAGTGGATAGAGAGAGCAATTCACCGTTTTTTCTTTGTTTTTATTCTCTCCGGGCCCGGATTTGATTGGATGGTTCCTGCCCATATTGAGGTGGGAAAGATCCAGGAACCTGGATCTTTCCCACCCAGTCCACTCAGGCCCACATACTAATCTCTTCTAGAAACACCCTCATCAACACATGCAAAAAGATAACTTTACCAAGTTTCTAGGTATTCCTTAATCTAGTAAGTTGACACCTAGAATTAACCATCACATTGGTTGACCTCCAAGAAGAATCATTGGGGCATTTGTTAACACTGGTGAATTTAATACGCTCTGTCGTCTGTCCTGGATCCTCATGGGTTCATGGACCTGCATTTGTCAGCATGCTAAATTAGATTCTTTCATTTTCAGTAAAAAATTACTGTCACTAAAACACTGAAACACTGAAAGTTTATATAATTGGAGCAGTTCCCATAATAAGCAAGCTTAGATGAGATCAAATTTTATGCAGAATGCTAATGTATTAGTGTGCAAAACACCTGGCACTAGCTAGAATACTCAAAAGCCACCATCTCTGTCCATCACTGGACTTATCCAGGACGCCAAACCCTAACCAATTAAGTGTGAGTGGTGGATGTATATGGGTAACTAGAATGCACCATTAGATGAGCTTGGAATTAGAAAATAAGGGGATGGGTTAGACTAATGAATTTTTTAAAGATCATTCTAAAACCACCTGCTGTATACACACCTCTTGTCCTAATACTCAAAGTTCATGCCTGCAGCCACCTGCATCATCCCCACCCCATGGCACCTTGACGGTGGGACAGACATGCTATAATCCCTGGGCGAAAGCTTTCTCACCCCTGCCTGTGCACGATCAACATCTTATCTGCTTCCTTGTCTGGGTTTCCTTGACTGGCTCACCCTATCGTGGAGTGTGCATTCCTCTCTCGACCTGTTAATCCATCCCTTCAGGTTACATTCAAATTTCATTGGCCTGGAAGCCAGCCTATTTCTTTCAAGTGACTTTTTTTTTTTTTAAATGGGAGATATTTCAAACATACCAAAAAAATGCAGGGAATAACACGACAGCCACCACCCACCATTCAGATTTGACAAATATTAACAGCCCTTTTGCTTCAAGTCTTTACCTCTTGAAGAAATAAAATATTACATACAAATATTAAAGTCCCCTTTGGAGTCCTTTCCAATCTCATCCTCCCTCCGTCCCCAATCCTAAATTGGTCTGTAGCCCAGGTAATTTCTCAGTCCTCTGTATGGTTTTTTCTTAAGGTTTAACACTTGCTATTTCCTTCTTCTCTATAGCCTCTAGGAACTGACATCAGGAGAGAAACCTCTTTCCCTGGAAATGGGTGTATGCCCAACAAGTTTGGGGTGGCTTTTCCTCGGTTTCCCAGACATTTCTGGTTTCTAAGTTCTCTTCGGTTCCTTCTCCCATTACATATGGGAGCAAATGCGGGGGTATCCACATGGGCATGGCTGAGGTTCTCTGCTCTTCGCTGCAGGTGTCGGCTCTGTCCAGTGCTGGGGGTGTGGAGAACCTCATCCTCCTGGAGCAGGAGAAGCACCGGCCCCATGAGGTGGGCTCTGTGCAGTGGGCTGGGAGCACCTTCGGGCCCATGCAGAAGAGCCGGCTGGGGGAGCATGAGTTTGAGGCCCTCATGAGGATGCTGGACAACCTGGTGAGTCCCCTGCTGAGCAGTCCACTGAGGCTTAGCCCTCCGGAACCAGGCAGTACAAGGCACTAGGTGGGCACGAGAAATACCAGCATCACAGTTAAGTTGTTGAAGCCTCATAGATTGGCAGTTTGATTTAGAGTTTGTGGTCCTTCTAATAGTTGAGTTTTCTAAAATGGTGGCCTCTGCTACCCTCCACTAAGTGCTGTGGATGTTACCATATCTGCAGAGTGCTCTATGAGAAGTAGTAAGCCAGTAAAAATGAAAACACAGAGCCTCTCCTATATTGGGGCTTAGTTCATGCCTCTTATGTAGTTAGTCCTACCTATCTTTTTAATCTCATGATTTTAATGCAGAAAGCACATAGTACTACGAATTACCTTATTCCTGGGCAGCAGTTTCAGGACAATATCCTATTGTAATGAATGAATGAATCATCACAGAAGAAACTAAACTGGTATATGTCTAGGAGTGGGCTGGTTCTTTAAAAGGTACAAAATTTTAAAACATTCTTACTGCTTGGAGCTAACAATTTAGTTGATGATATGAGATATTAACAGGAGACAATTCAAGAATGAGAGGAAAACATATACAATGAGGAGCTAATTGCAGCGAGAGACTATAAATTCTCAGATTGCTCAGAGAAGTGAAAGATGAAATCTGTCTTCATAACATTTCTTTCTGATTTATCCTCCCCATCCTCACTGCTACTGCCTTGGACCCTCCTTGTTGTGTCAAGGTCACTGCAATAATAATACTTTCCTCCCTGCCATCAGTTTCTCCAAACCATCTCTACCTTATTACCAGGCTGACCATGAGGGTCACATTATCATGATGAAAGAATCCACAAAACAGATACAACTTCATAAATATAACATTTGTATAATGAGTCATCTGTACCTAAATAAAGCACCAGGGACTAGATGGTTTTATACAAGAATTCTTCCAACCTGTTAAGAAACAGACAATTCTTATGCTATTTATTTATTCTGTTTCAGAGAAGAGTGAAAAAAGAACATTAAGCCATAACAACTATAACACATTCAGACCAATTTTACTTTGAATGTGGATGAAAAATGCTGCCTGAAAACCAGCAAATAGTATGGAGTGTAACACTAGAATAATAATACAGAATAACCAAGTGAAGGCTCATTCTTAGAATTGAAGGAGGCTTAATATTATAAATCTTCTAAATATATTTCATGATATTGAAGAATCAAAGGATGAAAAGCCTTTTGATCATCTTAATAAATATGAAAAGGTATTTGATAAAAATTTAACATCAATTTGTAAAAATAATAGTTGTTAACTAGGACAGGAGGGCACTTATTTAACTTATTCAATCAAATTATTTTTCTCAAAACAAGAGGCAGTATCATGGTGAAACACTAGAAGTATTTCCATTAAACTTTGAAACAAAACAATGATTCCTGCTCTTAACACTATTACTTAATATTGTTTTGGAATAATATTGTAAAGGAAGCAAGATTACTATTTTTTTACAGATAGTATGGTTACATACCTGTGAAGTCCAAAATATTCATCTGAAAAAATATTAGAAATAATGAGGGTATTTAAAGGTGGTCAGTTGTGGAAATAAATACAAAAATCAGTAGATTTATTGTCTCTTAACATTAACTACTTTGAAAATATAAAATGGAAGAAAATAATCCTATTTGCAAATGCACCAAAATCATAAAACAATAGCACAACCCATTTAGTGAAAGCCTTAAAACTTTACCAATGGACATCAGAGAAAACCTGAAATCAGTGAAGAGCTGTAATTTATTCTTGATTAGAAAGCTTCAGCAGGGTAAAGAGGTCACTTCCCCAAAATTAATCAATAAACTCAATGCAATTCTCTCAAAAATGGGAGAAGGTACAAGGACTTAAAATGTTCTTCCACATGAAATTGAGAATGGCTAGGTAGATGCTATAAAAAGAAAAGTAATTAGGGATACTAGTTCCACTCCATGGTAAAGTATAATAAACTTTAGTAACTAAACCGTGTGACACTAGCAGAATGGACAAGCAAACCAATGCAACACTTAGAGAATCCAGAAATGGACCCAAAATATATGAGAATTTAACACAGGATAAGGCACTTTATAAATCAGTGGGGAAAAAGACTACTAGCCATTCGGGAAAGAAAACTAAGACGGAATCCTACCTGATTCCTTTCCACAAGATAAATTCATGATTGATCAAAAATTTAAACATAAAAGTGAACTCATAGAGGTATTAAAAAACATGAATTCATATTTTTGATGCTCTTGCATTAGGGAAGACCTTGTCAAATATGGCAGAAAAGTCTGAAATCGTGATGAGAAATATTGACAGAGGAATACATTAAAAAATTCAAAACTTGAATTTCTGTAAACCACTTCCCTACCATAAACAAAGCTAAAAGACAAATTATGGGGGAAAATATTTGCAACATCTGTGACAGTCAAAAAGTTAATATTCTTAATGTAAAAAGAAATATTCCAAATCAATGTGACAAAGAGAATCTCAATTTTAAAAATGGGCTGAGAACATAAACAATTTACAAAGGAAGAGATTCAAGTGGCCATCACATGTAATTTAAAATATCCAATTTTACTAGCAAACATACATGCACACATGTACGTATGCATAGAGGGATGACTGGAAAGATTTTTAGCGGTTATATCTAGGAGTGAGATTTTGCATAAAATTCACTTTTTTCCTTATGTTTTTCTGTATTGCTTAATTTTTCTATGTGGGTCTATATTTTCTTGATAATCGGAAAAATACCTTAATGCCATTTTAATTTAAAAAGTAAAAAGATGAGAAGATAGGGAGAGCCGAGTATTGCTCCAGCAGCTGCCAAATTCCTGAATTTTTGTTCTCACTCAGCCACAGGCAGCTCTGCCTGTGTGGGAGATGCTCTTACTTAGGAGACAAGGGTGTTCTTGAATCAGAATTCGGAGTTCCAAGAGGAATATGGTTAAGAAGCTTCAGAGTTGAGGAAGACGGATGACTGTTAGAATCAGCTGGGAAGCTTTTGAAATATCCTCTAGCCCAGGCTGCATCACCGTCGCATTAAATTGGCAACTGTGAAGTGGGTCCCAGGCATCAATACGTTTTAAAGCTCTCCAGATGATTCCAACACGCAGCCAGGGAAGAGAGCCACTGGATCAGATGAAATTGGGGGCTCTGTCTGGGTAAGGAGCTCTGTCTATGTGGTCTACAAGGTTCTAGAGATTTTCTCAACCCTAATCAGAGGGCTAAGGAAGGAAGGGATTGAGGAACCAAGAGGAGGGAACAATTCTGAATATACCATAGGAGTGGGCAAGGCCTAGTCCGTCTTACTGAGATTTGGGTTTAAACTGATTGCTTTTAGTGGAAGCAGGCAAAGTGTGTTGTACACACAGACCCTTCTTCCCCACAATTAGTGGCTCTATTTTTGTCCTTTTTAGGGCTATAGAACTGGCTACACATACCGCCACCCCTTTGTCCAAGAGAAAACCAAACACAAAAGTGAGGTGGAGATTCCAGCCACGGTCACAGCCTTCGTGTTTGAGGAGGACGGCACCCCAGTCCCCACCCTGCGACAGCACGCCCAGAAACAGCAGAAGGAGAAGACACGCTGGCTGAACACGCCCAACACCTACCTGCGGGTCAATGTGGCCGACGAGGTCCAGAGGAGCATGGGCAGCCCCCGACCCAAGACCACAGTAAGGGGGATCCCCAGCACAGATGTGGGTGGAGAGAGGGGCAGGCTACATTTGTGGGGTTAGGCAGCTTTAAAAGGGGAACAGAACGAATCTCTCCTGGGCCTGGGTTAGTGCACTTTCCTCCTAGGGCTTTCTACTGGGCATCTGGGAACAGCTTCTCAGGCCCACTGAGTTGCTCTTTCTGGCACCTCTGAGCTGATTTTTCGGGTCTGAGGAGCAGATTTCTCTAGAGGGCAGCTGGATCAGGGCACTCCCAGCAGCACAAAACCCAGGAGCAGCTGGGTTTTGCTTCTTGCTCCCACATCCAGGGGACCCTGGGAAATTCAAAGCATGGGCATCCAACATTTGGACTGCAGATCTGACTGACGCAAAACCAGGAGGGTGGGATAGTCACTTCTCTTAAGTTATCTTCTCTTAAGTCACTTCTCTTAAGTTACCTTCTCTCACACACAGTCTGATTTTTCATTCACATAAAAGCAGCCGGCAGCCAACTAGAATAGTTCTTCATAAAACAATATGAAGCCCTCCAAACTCACATCGAGTTACCTAATTCTGAAGCCCAAGTGGTAGCCTGTCTGTCAAAGCTGGTTTCCAGGGTTCTGACTCCTAGTTGCCAGTGCTTTTCCTGGCTGGCTGTTGGCCGAAGGGCCTTCTTTGGCAGCTGGGTCATCTGTCGCCTGTCTCTGCTCTGGGAGACAAACATCAAGAGGCTCAAGGAGAGAGAACATCCACGTAGAGGCTTGCTGACCTTCACGCAGGCTGGCGGGCCCAGGATTCACGGGTGGACCAGCAGGGAGGACGCATGGGCCTTGTTGCTGTGCCTTACCCTGGCCTTGTGTTTGCCCAGTGGATGAAAGCTGACGAGGTGGAGAAGTCCAGCAGTGGCATGCCCATAAGGATCGAAAACCCAAACCAATTTGTGCCTCTCTACACCGACCCCCAGGAAGTGCTGGAAATGAGGAACAAGGTGAGCTGGTGGCTGCTCGTCTCTCTCTCCTCCAACAAGGGGGGATCGTGAGTCCTGCAAACATGAGCAGGTTCTCAGGGTGCGCCCGACTCACCAACACCCCAGAGGCCTCACGGGAGGAGGCAGCTGCTGTTTACTGATCATGTTCCAGGCACTGTGCTAAGTGCTGTGCTTGCGTGGTCCTATATGACCCCTTTACATGGTGGGGTGCTTGCTTTGCACATTAGATGTGTCTGAAAGATCTGCCCACAAACTGCGTCTTTATGGATTTTATGCCATTTTCCTTTTGGCTTATTTTTACAATTTCAAGATCCTTTGTATCTGTTTCTGGATCTTTGCCTGACAATTCACTCACTTACATTTCTTTTTTTTTTCTTTTTTTTTTTTTTTGTCTTTTTCGTGACCGGCACTCAGCCAGTGAGTGCACTGGCCATTCCTATATAGGATCCGAACCCGCGGGGGGAGCGTCGCCCCGCTGCTAGCGCAGCACGCTACCGAGTGCGCCACGGGCTCGGCCCCACTCACTTACATTTCTGATGTTACTTTAACAACTTCAGTTGTAGCAGACCACCTCTCACGGGTCAGAGGGCTCACAGAACAGTGCTCCATGTGTGGCCCTGGGCCCCTGCAGCACTTGCTCAAAGCTCAGATTCCTGGTCACCACCCCGCCCCACCCCCCTCGGCCCCACAGAGACATAGATTCAATAGGTGTGGAGTGGCCCTGGGAATCTGTATTTAAAACAAATTCTTCAGGGGCTTCTTAGGAACATTAAAATTTGAGAACCTCCCTCAACTGTGCCTCGTTTTACTCTTTGCCTCTTACAACTACCCTCTCAGAGTTCATGCAATTCTGATGTTTCACATAAACCACTAATTCACTCTGAACAGACATGGAGACCACCTCTTACAGGGGATGGACTGTACTAGAATAAGAGACGGGCTCCCATACCACTGGACCCAGTCACAGGCCACACCAGACCCCAGTGTGCCTTCCCAGACTCCACACTCTTACACTAAACAGTCAGCTCACCCCCCTTTCCCTTTCCATACAGATTCGAGAACAAAACAGACAGGATGTGAAGTCAGCGGGGCCTCAGTCCCAGCTCCTGGCGAGTGTCATCGCTGAGAAGAGCCGGAGCCCGGTACAGCAGAGGCTGCCCCTGACTGGAGGGGAAACGTGCCTGCCTTCTGGGTCTTCTGTGCCTGGGGCTGGGCAGCAGGACCCCTGAGTGCTCATGCCCATCTTCCCCGGTGATCTCGGGTACCAGTGCTCTTGCTGCAAAGTGGAGGTCCACCTCACAGGGGGGCTGTGAGGGCCTGGGAGGACGACGTCTAATTGCCCTCTATGGGCACTGGGCAGGGAGCAGCAGCCCAGCCTGCCCACAGGAGTGATGCTGGCGGCTTCCACCCCTTCCACCATGGAGCTCCTCTTTGCCCTCTATTAACACCCTGTCTAATATGGACTCATAGGCGTGGGGCCAATGCCTCAAGCCTGCCCGGCCTTGAGCATTTCTGACCTCTGTGCGTGGATATGGTGCCGTCTGGGCCAGAGCTCTGGGAAGATGCTTGTGTACCCACAGAGGGGGGCGCATAGATAGAACCAGTGCTCCTACAGGATGGGAAGGGATGGTTAGTTGCCCGTACAAATCCACATAGAGTTAGAAGGTATAAACTCATTGTTTTCGTGCTTGAGATAGAACAGTGTTTTGTCTAGTGCTTAGTCAGCAAAAGGGGCAACGTTGAGAATTCTGGCTTGTGTTGGAAATTATTGCTGCTCATTGCAGGTAGCAATGGGCATGGCATCTTCCTCAGTGGTAAAAAGTGGGGAAATACAGGGAGGGTTCCTGTCTACGGAGCAGACTGAGATAACGTGATGATTTCAGATCAGGCTGCAGCCCACAAGTGGGTGCCCATTGGCAGGAGAAGTGTGAAAGTTGTATCTTCACACCCCCTCCACCCACCCCAGCTCAGCTGAGAGGAGGAACACTGAATGAACCACAGGGCCAGTGACAGAAACAGCCCAGGATTCTGGGGAAGGTGGGAGTTCAATACAGTGAGTGAAATTGTTAAAAAATGACTCTGCCATTTATACCAAGGGCTCTCCTTGGTGTCCCTCTCCTTGGGATCTTGGTCTTGGATTCTCCCTTGACTCCATGATTCCTTATAATAGGCTTGCTCCGGCCTCCCTTTTGGAAGGAGCCAAAGGCCCATCATCAGAAGACCTGGCAGGCCAGGGAAGGGATGAGTGGAGGGCGCGGTCTGAGCCTGCTGCTCCGGGCTCCGCTCCCTGTGGCCTCACTTTCCTTGGCTCCTCCTCCGCTTCAGAGCCCTGCATTCTCAAAGGCCGAGACAAGAATGCTGGGTTAGGAAAAGGGGCTGAGGAGCCTGAAGTTTAGTCCCTATCTTGGGCTAGAGGGGTCAAAGGACTCCTGAAGCTTATTCAAGGTCCAGCTGGTCAGCTCCCCAGAGCTGGGAGCTCCACAGAGGTGATGAAACCCAGTGATTTTGCCAATGTCCCTGCAGGGACCAGCAGTACAGGCGGGTTGAAGATCCGAGACTCAGGACCTTGCCCCTTTGTAACTTGTGACTGTGTGCAAAACAGGACCAACAGTCCAGACAGAACGCTGAAGCCGCTGTGTGTTTTGTATATGATTTAATGCTGTGTGTTGTGGCTTGCACTGCTCTTGGGGGATGGGGAGGGGCCGTGGTGGAGAATGGCTGACGTGAAGCTTGCTTGAGCCAATGCTATGCTTGCTGGGCTTTGGCTGACTGACTTTGGGTCACCAACTGTATTTGCATAGTGATGGCTTGGAAGTGTCCATAGGAGGGATTGCAATAAAGGTGCGTCTTCCTTCTGCTTGGGAGTATCCTTTGATTTTATTTCAGGGGCAGTAAATACAGGGGCCTATATTTATCCAAGCAGTTGCAAAATCTGGGTCTTGGGGGGAGGTAGTCATAGGGAGGAATGAACGATCCCTACCCCCAAGGCCTTGAGCTGTTTCCAAGGAGCTGCTTGCCACGCTGTCCCTAGCAAGATGACTGGCAGCCACATGAGTTTGAAAGGAAGCTCGGGCCTGGGCCCCAACTGCGGCGTTCAGAGAGCGACACACACTCTGTGGTTAACTTTCAGTCTACAGAGAGCCAGCTGATGTCCAAGGGTGACGAGGATACCAAAGACGATTCAGAGGAGACAGTGCCCAACCCCTTCAGCCAACTCACTGACCAGGAGCTGGAGGAGTACAAGAAAGAGGTGGAGAGGAAGAAACTAGAACTTGAAGGTAAATAACCCTGGGGCCCCAATTGCTTCAGAATCTCCCAGGGTGGAGGGGAGAGCTCAGGACCACCCAGAGAGGACCTTCCTGCCCTTCACCAATTAATATTCTTATTAATATAATACTGTGAATCACAATAATGCCCCTCGTTGCTCTGTGCCAGACAGTTACATGGTGCCTTCATGACCTCATTTGACCCTCATTTGTGAAGTGCTTAGAATAGTGCCTGTGAGTATGGCTTAAGTCAGTAAACACCAGATAAATGTTAGCTATAATATAATTGCAGTCATCATAATTATCATTAATTATCTGTCAGATCTGGTATATATCTTGGAGCCTGGAAATCAAAACTCTCCACCAGCTAACACCTTTATGTCTTTTTCTCACTATTTCTTCATTTCAGAATCCTCCAGTCAATTCCATCTCTCCACGGTGACCCCCAATATTCGTACCGACGATAGCTTGTATGCCCTCTTTCATGCTTTGTCCCTTCCTGGCGTGGTTTCCCTTCTCGCTAGCCTGATCCAAAGTTTTTGACACTTCAAACCTCATCTCAAACCCCCTCCAGTTAGAAAGTCCTCCTTGCCACCCTCCCCAACCAAATTGAGCTGTTCCTTTTCTTTGCTTCAAGAGCACTTGGGGTCTGAGACACATAAATCAGCTCCTGGTTGTGTCCACCGGGCTAGGCTGTCTTTCCCTCAGGGTAGAGTCTTCCACTGCCACCACATTCCCAACCTGGCACAAAGCAGGCACTAGGAAAACCCTTGCTGGCTAGCTTGGAGTTCTAATGTGGCAATTGAAAAGTACATAAAAAGACATGGTGCTTTTAATCCTTAGGGATTGTTTGGACAGAAAATGTAAATGAAATCAGTTAAGTAAAGAATTAGCTACATGCAAACACATCAAGAGTGTTTATAAGGGGATTTAGTGATTCTTTGGGGGTCCACTTCTTGCCATTGATGAGCTCTGTGGTCACAACATACAGCACCTGGCTGCTCCTCTCAGAGACAGGACAGGGACGGAGCCAGGCTCTGTCTGGCAGCGTGGGAATTTTCCCACGGTCCTACTGTCCACATCAGGGGTAACAAATTCCACTGGTAGATGTGCTTTGATGAGGGACACATGACTCTAAGTTCTCCCATTTGCCTCCCTGAGGTAGTAGCAGAAATAAATTAGGAGAGCAGCTAACTTCCACCAGAGGCTCATTAACAGCCAAGAGAAACAATGACCAAGCAGAAAAAGCAATTTTTTAAATGCTTGCTCTCTCTGCCTATCCCTCCTCTACTTGACCTCTGTCCTAAGGTGGTTTTCTGTATTTTCAGGAGAAAAGGAACCCGCCACAGAAGAGCCTAGCTCACCTGTGAAGTCAGCACCTGCTTCTCCAGCACAGAGCCCAGTGAAGGCAGAGACAAAGAGCCCTGTGGTCTCTCCTTCCAAGTCTTCAGAGGGTGAGTGGAGCGGAGCGGGTGGGAGGGAACCAGGGAAGGGTGTGTCCACAGGCGTGGGAGGTGGGGCAGGCGGGGCAGGCACGCACACTGCAGGCACCCTGCCTTCCAAAAGCTTTGCCCCGCTGCTGAAAATCTTTGTTTGCCCTCTGCTATTTCTAGGGAATCTGAGACAGGGGTTACCAAATTTCAGCTTGTTTCATTCGAAGCTATGACAATATACCTTACCACTTCAGCCCAGTCTAGGCAGCAATCAATAAGTTAATGACTGGCCTGCAGCCTCCTCACCTCTAACTCAGACACGGCTGGCTGATGGTCCTTTGCAGTGCAGTAGCCCAGTTCTCAGACTTTAATATGCACAGGTAACACCCAGGGATCTTATTAAAATTAGGACCCTGATCCAGTAAGTCTGGGATGGGGCCCAAGATTCTGCATTTCCCAAGTGAGGCTAATGATGTCATTCTCAACCTTAATGTGACTGTACATTGGAGTCACCTCGGGAGCTTTAAAAATCTTGATGCCTGGATCCTACCCCCAGTGGTTCTGAGTTAAATGGTCTGGGAGACATTTGGCAGGAGAGGGGGGATGGGTTGCAACCTAGAGTTTTAAGATCTTTCCAGGGGAATTTAACATGTAGTCCAGGTTGAGAATAGCTTCATTAGAGAGATATTAGTTTGGAGAAGTGAGTTCTAAGCCCAACTGAACTGCTAATTAACAATAATTCAGCTGCTAATTTTAGCAAACCAGATAACTTCTCTGTGTCTCAGTTTCCTTGCTGTCAAGTGGGGCTACTAATATTTTCCCTTTTTAAGGTTCTTACATGTATAAGGGAAGTGTAGATGAAAAGATACTTTGAAAGAGTAAAAGCATGATTTAAATGTAAGATCTAATTATGGTTATGATAATAATATACAGATGGTGGATGAATACTATTATAGTCCCTAGTCAACTAAATCATAAAAGTGTCTTTAATGAGCTCCTGTATTCACTCCTGGGCATGATCACTCCTGCCCTGGGCCCCTCAGAGATCCCCACACAGGGGGTTGGTCTGCCATCCAAAGAGCAGCAACTTGGTGGCCTCCTAGGTGGAATGGCCATATGTGTGGATTCTGATGGAATCCAACCCCTGCGCTCCCTCCACAAGCAAGCTGCTGCCTTGAGCCTAGGCCCAGTGCTGCCAGAGGAAACCCACCTGCTTGAGGCCAGAGCCTCAAGGGGATGTGCCCTACTGTTTGTATTCATGTGTCTCATCGTGGTGTTGTCAACCTGTCTCCACAATGTCTTCCTCTCTCTTCCTATTTGTGCCTTCATCAAAGGAGTTTCCTCCGATTCTGAATACTTGTCTCTGTAGTAAGTATAGAGAGGCTGTTTACTAACTCACTCTGACACTTGCAGTGGGGGAGGGAGCTTTTTCCAAAAGAAATATATTTCTCCCCAGGTTTTTCTTTTGCTACTCACAACCCCGCCTTCAGGAGTTTTCCTGGTTGTCAAATCATGACCAATTCTCCATGTGCTCTGTGTGGACTAGGGTTCCCTTTGAGAGACATGGATATGCACACATAGGACACACACAACAAACATACCCACGCACAGGGCGCACACAGCCAGAAGCAGCAGGCCCCTCAGTGAGTGGGCAGTGGGACCATCTCTCGGGCACTCCTGCAGTGGAGTGCTCATGGCCCTCAGGAGCTTACCCCACCCATTCCTAATGCACTGGTGCCTCTAAAGAGCCCACAATCTCTTCTGGGGCTGTGGGCCAGAGCTTGAATACCTTGGGGACCAATTGTCTTATAAGGATGCATAAAGGGCCTGACCTGACTAGGGTCTTCAAGATCCCTCAGGGCACATGTACTAACTGCTGGAAAGAAATCCAGGGCTGGAGAGGAGGCTCATGGCAGGAGTGGGACAAGCAGTGGCAATTCCATATCAGCTCCTGGGAGGGACAAAGGGCAGGAGGAGTGTGCAATGGATGGGATAGCTGTTTACATACTGCCTGACATAGTACCCACTGTAGCAGGATTCAATGTTCTCTCTGACCCCAATTCATGCCCTTAGAGGGGCACATTGTGGTTGAGTCACTAGAAAAGTCAAGGTCTTCCCTGAACACACTTCCTAGTACACAGACAGAGCTGGGGAGCATGGCTGCCTTGGAGCAGACCCTGCATGATGAGCCACGTTGTAGTTGCATGGGGTGAACAATGTGAAGTGGGGCTGGGTAGCCTTGGCCAGGCTGCTCAATGGCTTGCCCAGCTCCTCAGGGAAGACAGGGCTGGTGCACTGGTATTTGCATTCCCATATTTAGCTCACTCATCAGATCAGGGATGGCTTTTTTCAACCATTTGTCATTATGCTCTCATATCCTCCTCATCTGTCTCCCTGACTCCTACCCCATCAACCTCCCTGAAGGAGAGTCTTTAAAATCTTTTTCTTTTGTATATGTGGCCATCTCCTTCTTTTTGACTAGCTCCTGACTGACCCTTGTGTCTGCTGACTCCATCCCCCGGTGAACCTTCTGGGGTATTGGCTAAGCCCTCAAAGAGATAGACCTGTATTTGACATTAGAAGATCAGCTCTGCCACTAACTAATTTACCCATCTCAAATAAGTCACTTAAAAACACTGCAGATTCGGGGAATAACACAAATCCTTACCTTTCCTAATGCGGCATTGTTGTCAGGATAAAATGAGCTAATGAATATAAAAGTACTTTGTAGTGTGCTTATGTAAATTAGCTCTTATTATGTACCATGGTCTCTGAATTGTGAGAGCTGATAAACCACTTGATGTTTTAAGCCACTAAATTTTGGGGTGGTTTGTTAATAGGTATTAAATCATGGTGCATAATAAAATCTAGTTTTATGGAAGTTAGTTCTGTGGATTGGAGTTGACTGGGCTTAGCTGGATGGTTCTTCTGCTACATGTGATGTCAGCTGTGGTTGTAGTCACCTGGGAGCATGACAGAGCTGGAACTTCCAAAATGGTACACTCATATGTCTGGTGCCTTGGCAGGAGCATTTAGAAGGCTGGGCTCAGCTGGGACGCTGGAATGGCTGGGCCTCTTCCTCCTGCCCCTGAAATGTGGCCTCTCCACATGTGTTTTCATCAGGGTAGTCGGACTTTATACATGGTGGCCCAGGGCTCCCAAAACTGTAAAAGCCAAAGTTGCTAGGCCTTCTTAAGTCTTTGGCCTGAGGCTGGCTTTATAGCACTTTTGCTTCTGTTGGTTATAGTGAGCCATGGGGCCAGCCCAGATTCAGTGCTGGAGGGGACCACACAAGCATGTGAGTACCTGGAGGCATGGCTCATTAGGGCCACATCTGCACACCAGCTGTACCACACACTAAAAGCATATTGGTGCTTAGGGGAGTTTTTATGTCCCAACCATGGCGAGTGGATGGGAATTACATAGTCTACCATACCTATTTACCAGCTCTACTTTCTTCTCTATTGGTGGTGCTGTCTCAGTCCTTGGGGTAGGTAAAGGTGAGAGGAAATATATCATTCTAAACCCATTTTTCCCAGTGTGTGGCCAGTGGACCTTTTGTATCAGAATTATGTGGGGACTTGTTAATATACATATCTCTTGGCCCACCTTGTGTTTCATAGTCTATTGTAGGGACAAGCCCGGGAAGCTGCATTTTCACAAGCTCCCTTGGTGATCGTTTCAGACACTGACATTTGAGAATTTAAACCCAGACAGAAACTCTATTGCATACCTCTCTGCATGGCCAGTATCCAATTCATTGACCAGCTGCGAGGCAGTTCTGTTTGCTGCTCTTCTGTTTCTCTGCTCTGTGCTTTGAGCACCCTGTGGGCCTTTCTGATTGTTGCTGCATGAGCACTCAGCCCTTTGTCAGCATAGGTCATAGATTTTTTCAGGGTTTTTAATGAACATTTCTATGGCTTCTCTGTGCGATGGTGCAGAGCTGCCTTTTCAAAAGGGAAGTAAAAACAGTACATCGCAGTCACCAATTCTCCATGCATTTGGTATATAGGTCATGGTCAGTCTGGTTGACAGTGGGTTCGGAAGCAAGTTAGCAGATCCAGTTTCTAGGCCCTCCACTGCTGTCTCCCCTTCTGCAAATCCAGTTTCTAGGCCCTCCACTGCTGTCTCCCCTTCTGCAAAAAGAGGGCCTCTCTAAACTGTGGGACTGGGACTAGGGGTCATGTGTTTGGCCCTGAGATGTTAGCAGGCCAGGGGAAGAAAGGCAGGCTTGCTCCTAAAGTTAGGAAAGGACAATATTCCTTCCCCACATCCTCAACCCAGTGCACCCACACAGAAGAGCCCCGCTGCTATGGTGAAGCAAGGCATCTATTGAATCTTCATCTGGCCTCACTTGGCAAAAGTCAGCTGCAGTAAGCATGGCTCGAGCATGTGGTCACTGAGCTGCGTGATGGTTGCCAGAGAAGTAAAAGACAGAGTTTCTGTCCTGAATGGTTTACCTGGGTGATGAATGGACTCTTAGACGAAAAGAGATAAATGCCACATGCAAGTGCAAAATGAATATATGAGCATAGGTTTAGAGGAGAGCAAGATCATTGTCTGCCTTCTGGGAAGATACTCTCCATATTTCCTAAAGTTCCTCACTGGTTCCTCATAGGAAATGACATGGCTATGAAAACATGTCATTTCCATATTTCTGTTGGTGGTTAATTCTTAGAAAACTCCACTGAGGTGCACATGACAAGCTCTCCCCCTTCCAACAGCCTCTCTCCTCCCCTCTGCCTGTTTCCTCCACCCTGCCTAGAAATACTCTGAACTGAGCCCCTTCTGGGCCCCCTGCCATGTTCAGACATCAATATCTGTTTAAATTCGTAGGCAGGAGTTACCGCCCTGCTGAGGGTGTGTTCCCCGAGCAAGCCACATGGTAGGGGTGCAGGCCTGGATGAGACACCATCCTCCACCTCCCACTGAGAGCCCTGCTCTACCCGCCAACCACCGTGTCAATCTGCCTTCCCATTGCTCTGGACTTGCTTTACAGAATTGCCTAGAAATGGTTCTGTTAATGCCAGGTGGAATCCCTCACCTGAAGGAAATGTTATGGGTCATGTCTTTTGATCTTTTTCTAGAAGATGCTAAGAAGACAGAAACAAGCAAAGCCACCGCAGAGCCGGAAACAACTCAGCCAGAAGGGGTGGTGGTCAACGGGAGGGAGGAGGAGCAGACCGCGGAGGACATCCTCAGCAAGGGCTTGAGCCAGATGACCACCGGTGCTGACACGGATGTCGATACCTCCAAGGACAAAACTGAGTCAGTCACCAGCGGCCCCATGTCCCCAGAGGGCTCACCTTCCAAGTCTCCCTCAAAGAAGAAAAAGAAATTCAGAACCCCCTCCTTCCTGAAAAAGAGCAAAAAGAAGGAGAAAGTGGAGTCCTGATTCATGGCACCCATGGGCTCCCTTTTGTCTCCTCTCCTCCCCTTCCCTTCTCCCATCTCTGTCCCTGGAAGCATAGGGCCAAGGAGAGATAGAATAGGACCCTGGATCACACTTGGAGGGGGAACTTCGAGATGGCCTGACCACTCTCTCATTTTACAATTGCCCCAGGGAAATCAGGTGACTTGCCCGAGGTCACACAGCCAGTTAGTGGCAAAGCCTGTACTAGAATTCAGGTCTCCTGATCCCAGTCCAGTGCTCTTGCCCCTACACAACACTGCCTAGTTGTGGGCTGCCTGTGTTAGGATATTGCCCACCAATCTGAGCCCAAGGCGAGAAGGCCAGAGATGGGCCACAAGCTCTCACAGGCTCAGACTAAGTCAACAGGTCGAGGCTTCCTCTCAGTAAGGTCCATTTCTTGGTGGGAATCCAACCTCCTGCTGATGGAGCTATCTCTCTTCTCTTTTCCATTTTGGGTCCCTGCCCTGCTGCTCAAAGTAACCAGATAAATTGACCCATCCCCTCCAATAGAAGTTAATCTTTGTTCCCAAGGGCTGATGGCTTAACTTGCGCTTTCCCAAACACTAACCCTGAGCTTTCTTCATGGAACCTCTTGAATGATGGATGGAAGAGTTGTCAGAGTTGGCAGACATGAGGGCAAGCCAACGAAGCCTGAGAATTGGGGATGTCTTAATCAATATAAGAAGCCAGGAACTTGACCCATATAAAGTGTACATCTCAGGCGCTTCAGAACTAAAACCAAATTTAACATAGAAAGAAGTTGTCTCATGTTCAGGGTAGAAATTTGGGGAAGTTTAAGTATTCTGTTGGCCTTGGGTTTACAAGGAGGATTAAAACAACACTGGAAATGCTCTGCTTTTGTAGCTTTGCATGACACCCGAAGCAATGCAGCAGTACCTGCCTCACTCCTGTCCTCCAGTCAGGGTCTTCTGACCTTTCCTCAAACCCAGAAGCACTTGCTCACAGACCAGAACTGGAATCTTACTCTTGGCACCTTGACCTTGGCTCCTTTGGGGATCCAACTCTGAGTCACTCTGGGTCCAGAAGAAGAGAGTCAGAGATGAGCCCTTCAGGATTAATCCTCTTGGACCAGGTCTCAGAAAAATGCTTGAGTGTCCCCAGTTCTGTCACTGTTTGTCCATCCTGGGGCCTGGTAGTGTCCACAGCTATTGTTTTAAATGCCAACACTATCTTTTCATATTCTTCCATGGGCATTGATTAATGAGCATTGTTTGGCTCCTAAAAATTAGACAATCCATTCTCTTTAAAGCACAGTTATCTTCAAACAATATTTTTTCCCTTTTGTTCTGATATTGTAAAAATATTTTTGAAAGTTCTTAAATCATAGTTTTCCATTTTTGAGCACTTACTATCTATAACACTGTGTGGGCTTCACGTACATTATATCCTTTAACCCTCACAGTAATCCTGTGAGGTGTGTAAGACCATTTCCATTTTATGGGTGAGGAAACTGAACCCCCACAAGGATAATTGACTTGCCTCAGGTGATTGGCTAAAGAGAGTCAGAGTCAGATTTGAACCCAGGTCAGTCAGAGTCCAGAGCCCTGCTTTTAACAGCTATGGTGGATGGACTTTAATCCCCAAGGGGGATTCTTTTAGACCAGGACCCATTTCTGTGACTGGTGTCCAGTGCATAATGTCAGCACTTGAAGTGAAGGCAGGAAGCTACCTGTTTTCACCTCATCAGTGCACGTTAAGTTCCTGATTAACATGGACTGTGGTGGTGCCGGTGTGTGCCTCTGACAATGGAGAAGCCAGAGCCTTCCAGTTGGGGCAGGAAATACCATCCACAGTTGGCTATTTCTTGAGAAGGAAGGAAACTGGCAGATGACCAAGGAAAACCCAATGCTGTGTCTCTCTAGTGCAGGTTCCTAACTGCTTCCTTAGGCCCCTCTCTCTGCTCTGCTTCCTGACTGGGTCAAAGGATAGAAACCTAAGCTCATGGTCAGGGGCACCGATGCCTCAGAAAAATCTGTCCTATTGAAAATGCCTTTAAAAGTCAATCCTTTGATGCCTTCTTTAAAAAAATAGATTTCACATTTATTCATTTATCCTTTCACAATATTCGTTAAGCATCCACTATACATCAGGCATTATGCTGACATTAAAAGAAAGCAATCATTGTGACTAGAGTAATAAGTGGCAGACAACGCTGGGAGGAGGTGGAATGGACATGATCCCTGATGTGGCTTTCTGTGTGTGAGTGGTTGTAGTCCAGAGGTGATGCTGATAGACCCTGAATTCAACAAATTCTCTGTATTCCTTTTGTGACAGAGAGGCCTCATTTAGGTGAAAATGTTGGAACCTTGCTGGAGCCCGTCCTTGGAATTTCTGCCAGGGGTCCACCTCCTATTTATCAATTTGTTCATTTCTCATACATTCAAGAAATGCTCACTGAGCGTGGGTCATGGGCGAGGCATGAGGGTAGTATATAGTTCGTGCCCTCAAGAAGAGCGTGAGTACAGAAGGTGTGTCGACATTACAAAACAGGGAAGGGTACAGAGGTGCAAAAGGAAGCAACAACTGACAATCTTGGGGGCTAGAGAAACCTTCCTGAATACAGCTGTGGCTGAGTTAGGTTTTCAAAACAAAGAGGAATTTTCCAGGAGAATGAAAGGGTTAGGGTGTTCCACGTGGAGAGAAGACCACGAGGAAAGGCACAGAAGCGTAAGGCTCCACGGCGTGTTCACGGGGCAAAGCAGGACCACCGCAGCAGGAAGTATAAGGCAGGTTTGCCTCACAGGTAGGCAGGGCTGGATCACAAGGAAACACAGAAAGTGTGGAGGAGCTAGACTTTATCAGGGAAGGGGTTTGGAGCCACTGAGGGCTTTTAATCAGGGTAGAATCATGATCATACTTGCATTTTAGAAAAATCCCTTTGGTGGCTGAGCGCAGAATGGACTGTGGTCATGAGCTGGAGACCTGGGAGATATGGTGAGGCCGTTCTGAAATGTCAGTACTATAACTCGTTTGATGGCCTGCCCCATACTACACTTTCCCCTATAGCAAATAGCGAATTTCCAGCACAAAATTCATTTCCATAAAATTCTTTGGATAAAGCATCATAAGAGAGATTTTCAGCAAGGAGAGGGAAGTCTGCGAAGAGCTAATGCTTAGTCCACAGTTTCTGATTCTCTCTCACCTTGGTATAAAAGTGCTGGGAGAGACTGGTTGGGTCATTCTGTTGATTTCTTCCTTTGTATGTATGGGATGTGACATGCATAGCTCCAGGCTTGAGGACATGCACCAGACGCTGTAGAAACAGACATGTGTCCAAACAAGACCTCAGGCTTTTAGGGTGAGAGGAAAGGGCATTTTCTTTGGCTCTGGATACAAGTGGCTGAAAGCTTTGACGAGTAGCTGACTAGATAAAATGTATATTCGAGAGCTCAGAATTGGCAGGCAATAGGTTTGTTTCTAGTTGAGCCTCTGTGCTTGGACGTGCCGCAGAAAACGGATGAGAAAATGTGAACCAATCTGCTGCGTGTGGCTGGCTGAGCAGGAAGTGGGAGGTTTCTGAGCCTGTTTCCATGGGAAGGAGTAGGGGAGGGGAGGAAGAGGAGTAAATGGTTACAGAGAGACAACTTTGGCTCCAACAACTCTCCGCCATTGGTGGCTGACACCCAGTTGTGTGCGAGGACCATCCTTACCGTGTGACCTATCCCTAAACTGCATAAGTGCTGCCAGGGGTCACTCCTCAGCCCAGGTCTGGGCTCCATAAGAGCCTCCTGGCCTGCAGGTGACCCAAATTACTGTCCTACTGCAACCAGGTTATACTCATAAAAAGAACCCCCCTCAACACTCCCATAACTAAAATGAGGTTCTTCCTCTGTGGACAGATAAATTATTTTAAAGGACTTAGGGGACTTGGGTGAGGAGCAGTAAGTTCTTACAGTAAGAAACCCACCGTAAAGCACTGCCCTACGCACTGCTTCATGGAGACTGAAGCGTGAACCCTATTCCTTGCAGATAACACTCACTCCTGGTAAGGTGGCAAGACGGCCATCACGTGCTGTTCAGCACCATCGTGACAGAGGGCTACCACTCACCCATGTGCGGAGAAATGCCATAAATCCAGTTCTTCGGTTGCCATGGATTTGACAGAACCAAAGGCACAATTCACTTCTGAAAGTCTAGAAGGTTAAAAATCAGTTTGGATTTCTCTGTGAAGGTATGCAGAGGGGTAGATAGACACATAGTCTACCACAGGCCTGTATGCCATGCTTTGTCATGAGTGTGAATTTTATGTTGTAGCTCCAGGCCAAGAGGAATCAGTTCTTGACGACTGACCAGATGAGAAAACATCCCCCCTACTCATTTCACACATGGGTCAGCAGCAGCCCCCAGCTGCAGCTGATGCTGGGCATGGAGGAATCAGGTCTTGCATCATCTCATCACCTGAGCCCAAACACTCTAAGATAAAATTCAAAGAGACTGAGAAGAAATGAAGGCAAGGATATATCTATGCTCCCACGAAAAGGACAGGGCACCCATAATTCAAAACCCAAAGGGACATCCTACATCTATTTTGAAAGGGACTATTTAATACAAGAAGTGAGAGGCCTGAAGTGACTCTAAGTTCATGAAATATGCTCAGAGGTTATCATCCGTGCACAGTTCCACTTGCGCCACAGTGTGAAAAAGCGTACACGATAGTGTAATTATTTCCACAAATCCTGTCTAGCCAACCTGTTTGGGTGCGGCACCCTCTATCAGAAATGAGAGGTCACAGGTAGGCTCCCTTTTGCATCTCACGGTGAGAAGCCACACTCGCCGAGGATCAGTGTAGGGATTTCAGGTGTGGTATCCTGTAGTGGAGAAAGCACCTTTCCTCACTTTTATACAGACAGTTCCTTTGAGCATGCAAACTTCTCTTCTTAGGGACAGGCAGGAAGAATTTCTAGTTGGGGGTGTTCTTAAAAATACAGAAGTAATGGATTGCACTGGTTCATATTTAGGTGGTATTAGGTTTTGCCAAATAGGCGTCTGGTGCCATTTTCCTTCAAGATTTTCCCAAAAGTTGAGTCATGCTATGAGAAATTGGGAACTGAAGAGGGAGGAGAAATTATTACTACTGATGCGAGGGGCCGATTCAGGGGTAGCTGGAGTCAGACCCTCAGCGTGAGAAAATACCAGTACTTTTCCTGGTAGAGTCAGTCCCTCCGCTCCTTTTCTCACCCGTTGTTACCCAGGCATCGAGTCAAGGCCAGCCGCGATGTGGCAAACCCTTTATCTCTAAGTAATGTAAAGGAATGTTGCGAGAATTTGAGGGGTGTTGAGTATAAATGTAGAAGGACCTTAAACTTTTTTCTCCCCTCCAGCAAATCATTTTGTATAATTTTTAAAAGCCCAAAGGCTAGATCTTCCCTTTTAAAGTGAAGCAAGAGGAGGGTGACAGTTGGACCAAGGACAGAGTAGCTACACTTGAAGAACATCAAAGTCCCTTATAAAATGGGAATATATTTCAGGGAACCCCACCCCCAACATTTTAACTCCACCTGATGCCTATTGGTCCTGTTTTGTGGGTATTTGTTTGATATCCAGGTACTGCAATCTATGCTACCCTCTCCCGAGAAAGAGACAGGGTGGGGAGAACAAACAGACCGGGGCCTGGGACTGCCTGGCTGGGGTGTGGGGTTGCAGGAACCCTGTCTGGATAGAAAGTGCAGTGTTTCTAAAGCTGTGGATGGTTTCAGTGAAATGTCTGTGTCTGACAATCGTCACGCGAGAGTACTACTTACTGTCTTCCCTTGTACATACCTTGTCTGTGTTGAGCTTTTCCTGGTATTGTGAGGTTTCCGATAGGGGTTCCATGTAAATACCCTTTCTGCTACTGAAATGCCAGCCCCCCGATCACGCATCTGCCCCACAAACAGTTTGCCGTTCTCTATGCTGACACTTTTTGAGCCACTGATGTGCAAATTGATGGTTAATTTCTTGGGTTTCTTTTGCAATTTTATATATATACACATATATAATATATATATATATATATTTATGGGTTGGTTTTGTATCATTTTCTGTTGGAATCTCTGAGCACCAAAGCTGCCCTTTGATTTTCATGAGAACTTTCCAAAGCCACTTCCTGAGCCCTTCTGCTACTTTGGTGTCTGACCGTGTTGCCAGGGTGGCATCTCTGCCTGTGGATTTCTGTATGTACGTGCTATTATCTCACCTGCGGGTATTACCCTAGTAAATCTAACGTGCTTGGTTTCCCAGTGTGTGTGACCCGTCTCTGTCGGCTCTTCAGTTCTTCTGGCTCCCTGGGGAACAGAAGTCAGGAAGGGGGCCCATTTATGGAAACATTAACCACACAAGAAACTCACCCTTGAGACCTTTGCTCACACATGGAAAGCTGCACATGTGAATCACTGAGTTCTGATGCAAGAAGGGAAGTCAGAAAATACGATAATCCTCTGAGGAGGGAAAGGCCATGCAGATTGGCCGACCGCTCTGTGGAGGGGACCGAGTTAGGTGGGGTGGCATCGGAGAGGAGGTTGCAAAAACAGACACCTGGACCTGTGGCATCCTCAGGGAAGCAGCGTGGCAGATTTGTGGGCTGAAATAGAAAGGGGTGTCAGTCCAGAGTCAGTGGGTTGGGGAGAGCAAAGAAGTCACCCTAGAGGTGAAAGGGGAATAGAGATACTAGGAGGGAGAAAGGAAGAGAGGGAAGAGAAAGGAGACTATTTGCCACCGCCCAGCTCTTCTGTACTGAAAAAATACTGCGGACATTCAGTATCAGTTGAGCGTCCATACACACATGCCAAGTGCTGTTTAAGTATCTTATACATAGCACCTCATTTAATCCCCATAAAACTCAGAGGCTGGTTCTATTATTACTACCCAGTTTATAGAGGAGCACCCAGATTTTGAAATAAGGAGACTTTTTGTGGGTGACAGGTTAATTCATGGTGAAGCCCAAATCCAAGCCTAGGTCTTCTATGTAGCCAAGCCCGTGCTCCACTACTTACCAGTGCCTGAATGCCCTGGGCAGTGCTCCACGAAGCAGTCTCCGTCCTCACTCTCAGGCCCACTGCTTCTGGGCAGATCCGTTCCCCACATGCTGCCTACCTCCAAGGACAGAGCCACCCCTTCCTCCTCTCACACCCATGTACCCCGAAGCTCCCATGGGTTCCTGGGGACCTAGCAACAAAAAACCCAGGTCCTCACCTGCTCCAAAGCTATCAGTTTCTTCACTGATGAAGTAGCCAAGAAAACTATCTTTAAAGAACACAACTTCTCTGTACTCTCACAGTTGTGTGCATTGATCAAGTCAAGGACAATAGTCAATGTGCTGACACCATTTTGTAAAGCTTGCTGCAGTTTAAGATGGTGATGTGCACCCACACATTGAACTCCTCCTCAATTTCTACTGTGGTCCCTAAAGGGATGACACATGGGAACAGAGCACCCTCTGCCTGCCAGAAACACGGAGGCATTTCTCCAGAGTATATAATGCAGGAGAAAGAAATTGAATCTAGGGCCTACCAACCTGCAATTTGCTGCATATGGAAGGGGGTCTACCTGGAGAACAAGAGGGAAGGACCCAGGGTGGAAGGCAGCTCCCATTTGAGCCAGCAGTGAGGGCAGCAGTGAGAGGGCCAGGGGATACTGGGCAAATGTGGTGGGCACCAAGCCTGGCCGCCAGAGAAATGAGCCAGATGCTGGCATTCGCACTGCCAGGACCATTTGCAAGGTTGAAGGAATAAGGATTGGGGGTGGGCGGGAGGCATCAGCACCAAAATTCCAACAGGTCAGAGAAGGGAGCCACAGCCCCAGCTAATCCTGGCCACCCAAGTGAATATGAACAAGGAAACTTTTAGCCACGATATTGTGGATTCCACCACTGCCACACAGATAACCAGATCTCTAATCTGGCACAGTGTAACCACAAGAAATAGAAATCTTTCCTTTTCTCTTCATTTGGGCCTTTGCACGCAGGGCCACACACCTTTGACAGGAGCCAGCTTTAATCTATATAGAGATCTCACTCTGGTAAGAATAAGCATGGAGAAAAATAATGTGGCTATGATTTAGCAGTTTAAAAGGTCAGTCTGAGAAACGAACACATTGTCCTCAATGAGACAGAGTTATGGCAAGAAGCAGGAGAAAGCTTAAGAACATCTCTATTAATATTCCATTTATCAGGAAAGACCAGCCAGTCATGAAAAGAGAGCACTTTAAGTCAAGAAAACTTTTTTAGCAATTAAAAACAATGCCATATTTAAAAATGAGGCAAAGTCTGTCAATAGAAGGTTGAATATTGTTGATTATGAGTGAGAACAGAAAGATATGTTCAGACATGTAAGGATCCCAAGTCCACCACTTGAAGAAAAGTAGCCAGTCATGTATCCAGTTGACTCAAAAGTTAATATAATAACTCCAGAATGTGAAGGACATGCAATTAAAACAAAGTAATGAACAATTAAACCAAATAGATTTATAGCTGTCTAATTTTTCATTGTTAATTTTAAAAACAATGCAAATGTCAAAAAAGTAATTATTGAAATATTAAAATATTCTAAAAAATAATTTGGAGCAGTGGGGTGGTAAAACATGCTAGATTTTCCAGTATTGATAAAAGGGATTTAATAGATTTTGTTTTTTAAATTGTTAGAATACGGGTTCAATTACATATGAAATTGTTCTACTAGTCAGTTGAGGCTGCTGTAACGAATTACCATAGACTGGGTGGCTTAAGGGACAAACTTTTATTTCTCACAGTTCTGGAGACTGAAAGTCCAAGATCAGGATACCAGCATGGTCGGATACCGTGAGAGCCCCCTTCCAAATTACAGATTGCCAACTCTCTGTGTACCCCAACATGGTGGAAAGATAGCAAGAGAGTTCTCTAGGGTCCCTTTTATAAGGGAATTAATCCCATTTATGAGCACTTTCACCCTCATGACCTAACTTCCTCCCAAAGGTCTCACCTCCTAATACCATCATATTGGGGATTAGAACTTCAACATATGGATTTTGGAGACACAATTAGTTCACAACAGTTGTAAACTTAGAGGTGATTTATAAAAATGTAAAGAGAATCTTCATTAAAAGGCTATATATCCTCCAAATCATTAAAGAGAAAAATAACAATGAAAAATGAATCAATAGAAATCCAACTAAGATGGAGGAATAACAGAGACCAAGTTTACCATCCTGCCTAAAATAACCAAAAAATGGATAAAATATACCAAACAATGATCTTCAAGACACTTCATGTCCAGCAGTGAATGAAGGTGATTTCAGAGAAATGGGAAACACATGAAGTGAACCGTATGGCTGCCCCAGCTTACTGCCTTAAGCGGATTTCTAGGCCATGGTACAGAGAGGGTGAATCAAGGCAGGGCCTGGAAAACTCTTAGTTAAGGAGATGGAGCTTAGACCCCTGAGAGATCAAGGTAACTAGAGTTTTCAGGACAGAGTACAGGAAAAGAGAAATCATACATAGATAAGCTCTGGAAATATGCAGAGGGTCCCCCTTGGGTATTCAGCTGAATACCAATCAGCACACGTATGTGAGGAAACCCACCCAAGACCAAGGAAATAACTACCCAAAAGGATTAGACGTAAGGAATAGTGTCTGTTCCTAGCATAAGGGCTAGAAAACTTCAATATTCATGGGGCATTGGACAGAGTACACAGAAGGGTACTCTATCTTGCCTCAGTTGTGGGGAATAATTAGTCCTAGAATAAATGCTGCTCTGGTCCTCTCTAGCAAATTTTAAACACAAGACCTGAATGGATCAAACTGTTTCTAGGTAACTTAACTGCATGCCAGAACAAGGGCCAAAATTATTTATAAGAACATAGAAATATCTAGCACCCAACAAGGAAAATTCAAATTGTCTGGTGTCTAATAAAAGATTACAAGACATGCAAAGAGGAAGTAAAATGTGACTTAATAATGAAGAGAAAAAAAACAATCAATCAAAACTGACCTAGAACTTATTTAGATGTTATACTCAGCAGACATATATTACAACTGTATTCATATGTTCAAAATATTAAGTACAGACATGGACGATATAAAAAATAAGTCAATCCAGCTCCTAGAGTTGAAAAACATAATGTGTGAGATGAAAAATACACTAAGTGAAATTAACAGCAGATTAAACATTGCAGAAGAAAAGATTAGCAAACTTGAAGACATAGCGATAGAAACGATCCAAAACAAAACACACAGAGAAAAATAATTTTAAAAAATGAACAGAACATCATCGAGCTCTTGGACAACTTCAAGCGACATAATATATGAGTGACTGGAGTTCCTGAAGGAGATGAGGGAAAGGCAGAAAATTTATTTGAAGAAATAGTGGCCAATATTTCTCCAAATTTGATGAAAACTATAAACCCAAATATCCAGGAAACTCAATAAACTCCGAGCACAAGAAATAAGAAGAAAACTACACCAAGGCACATTATTAACAAATTGCTCAAAACCATGATTAATAATGAGAAGAATCTTAAAAACAAGCAGAAAACAAAATAAAACAAAAAATCCAGTATGTAGAGGGACAACATTGATGGTAACAGCAGATTTCTTGTAAGAAACCATGCAAGTGAGAAGACAAAAGGAATATCTTTAAAGTACTAAAGAACAAAAAAACTCTCAACTTAGAATCCTATACTACTGAAAATCTCTTTCAAGAGTTAAGGTAAAACAAATACTTTTTCAGATTTACAAGAGCTAAAAGAATCCATCACCAGCAGAAGCACACTTCAAGAATTGTTAAAGTTCTTCATGTAGGAGGAAAATAGCCAATGGAAATATGGGTCTACACAAAGGAGGAAGAACAGCAAAAATGCTACGTACAAGAGTAAAGATGTAAGTTTTTTTGGTTATTATTTAAATTTCCTTAAAAGATAACCGACTGTATATATAAAAATAACATTGTGGTATGGGGTTTACAACACGTGTAAAATCAAAATGTATAACAACAGTAGCACAAAGACTGGGAGTTGGGAAATGGAAGTATACTATTGTAAAGTTCTTATGCTATATATGAAGTGACACAATATTACTTGAAAATGTAGGTGGGCTGTGATAAGTTAAAGATATAAGCCCTGTAAAGCCTGAAATGATCTGTAAAATGATAAAACAAAGAGTTACAGCAACGTTTCTCATCCTCAGCACTATTAATAATTTGGGCTGACTATTTCAGAGTAGGAGAAAATATTTGCAAAAAATATTTGCAAAGAAAATATCTGATAAAGGACTCATATCCAGTATATATGAAGAACTCTGAAAATTCAGTAATATGATAATAAAAAGCCAAATTTAAAATGACAAAAGATCTCAACTGCCACTTTACAAAAAAAAAATATGAATAGCAAATAAGCACATGAAAAGATTATCAAATGCAAATGAAAGCCACAATGGGACACTGCCACACACCTACTATAATGGCTAAAATTAAGAGCAAACACTATACCAAGCACTGGCAAGAATGTGAAGAAACTGGCATTCTCATGCACTACTGATGAAATGTAAATGGTACAACTTTGGAATACAGTTTGGCGGTTTCTTTAAAAGTTGAACACATACCTAAGGTATTATCCATCCATTCTACTCCTAGGTATTTACCCAAGGGAAATAAAAGCATATGTCCGTCCCTACAAAGGCTTGCACACGAATGTTCATACCAGTTTTATTTGTAAGAGTTAAAATTGTGAAACAAATGTCCATCAACCAGTGGATAGATACACAAAGTGTGGTGTATAAACTATTGGTGCATGGTACAACATAGATGAATTTCAAAATAATAATGCTCAGTGAAGCAAGCCAAAGGAAAGTACATACCATATGATTCCATTTACAGAAAATTCTAGAAAATGCAAGCTATTCTAGATCGATAGAAAATATGTCAGTGGTGACTGTGGTGGGTGTTGTGTGGGATGGAGGTATTACCAAAGGGCACAGAGATGCTTTTGAGAGTGGTGGAGATATTCGTTATTTTGATTGTGGTGACAGTTTCATGGATGTATATATATATCAGCATTTATAATGATATATATTTATATTCATAAATGTGCATTTATTGCCTCTGTAAAACTTTTAAAAAATTAATTTATATGCCTAAAGTCAGAGAAAGAGGGGGAAAAAGAAAGCAAAGGAGCATAAAAAATGGAAAGCATAAAACCAAACAGAAGTAGCATTAAAAATATAAGTTCTCAGAATGAACGTAAATGGACTAAGCTATTCCGATTTTTTAAGGGGGGGTTTCAGATTGAGTCAAAAAAATCCATTGCTTGCTGTTCAAAAGATACACACATATCCAATAACAAATGTTAAAAACAGAGGGATGTGCAAAGATATAGTTATGCAAATACAAAGGAAGGAAGAGCAGGAGAGGTAATATAAATATATGCAGTAGGAGTCAAAGGCTTAGAAATACGTAGCACAGGGGCCTGGTTTACATTAGTAGCCCAATCCACAATGAGTGATCATAGTAAAAGACTTTTTTGTGTTGAATAAACAGCCTTGAAATATGTAAAGCAAAAGTAGATGGGGATATGTCTAGTTCATTTTTGCTGCTACAGCAGTCTGCCCGAGACTGGATAACTCATAATGAACAGAAACTTATTTTTCACATGTCTGGAAGCTGTGAAAAAGGATCAAGTAGCCAGGATCTGGTGAGTGTCCTCTCTCTACATGGTCCCATGGCAAAAGAGAGGGTGTGAGAGAGAGAAGGGGTGAACTCAGCCTTTTATAATGAGCCATTCCTTCGATAATGACATTGACCCATTCATGACAGAAGAGCCCTCACGGCCTAATCACCTCTTAAAAGTCTCACCTCTTAATATTGTTACAATAGTGATTAAATTTCAGTGTGAGTTTTGGAGGGGACGAATATTCAAACCATAGCAGGCATGAAGAAAAATGACAAGCCACAATTATAGGTGAGAGGTGTTGACATGCCTTTCTGCCCTCACGATCAAGTAGACAAGAAATATATATATATATATATGAATAAAATATATATATAATATTTGAAGAACGTAACAAAAAAATCCTGATTTAACAGACACATATATAGCCTATGAGCAGAATGCACATTCCTTTCAAATGGCCATGGGTTAGAAAAAAACAGTCATCCTCCAGGACACAAAAAACTTCCTTGCTTTGCCTCCCACCCCATACCCAACACTATTCCCCCTCCTACTGCCACTCCCGAAGATGCCCACCAGGTGGCAACATTCCCCTTCTCTGTTTCCACTTTGCAGAAACAGTCCCAAGCAGGACTCCCTTTTTCTGCAGGAAGCCTCCAGCAGTGCTGTCACAATCCTTTGTCTCTTTTTGTCACCAGCAAAAGGATTAAGGGTGAGCAGTGAGCCTCCTTACTCATCCAAGACCTTAGAACCTATCTGATTACCATGTCTGAGCAGTTCTTAACACTTATGTAATGTCTAGTACTCTGTGCCCAACTTCCTGTGTCCCCATCTTTTGGGCAGACAGCACGATGGCCCCTGCTCACTCGGGTCTGTCCTCCAGGCCATAGGACCGTACAGAATCATGAACAGGAGCCCATGTCTCTGGAGCCACACTGTTTGGGGTGAACCCTAGTTCTGGGCTCATTTACCTTGGGTAAGTCACTTAACATTTCCAAGCTACAGTTTCCTTATCTGTAAAATGGGGAAATAATTAATATGGAGAAAAAATCATAATCTGGGGGAACTAAATTTTTTTTTATTTAAGGTTATTTTAATTTTGAATTATGCCATGGGAGGCAGCATAAAATTTTCACTGCTTTAGACCTCTAAAGGTTGGCTTCTACTATTCTTAAAATTAATGCATGCACATACAAATGAACACATAAACACACACACACACCCATACACATAAACAGACACACAACCACACACATTCATATCCACATCTACAGACACACACACACAAAGTCACACTTTGACACACCAGCACCATTCTAAAATACACTTAAAATTGATTACCTCAGTTTACACTGTTTTATCTGTTCAAAATATCCTGACTTCAGAGTGAACCACAGGAGTTCCTCCTCTCCAGAGGCGTGTCTTTGCCTTGTGCCTTCTCAGCATGCCACGAAGTCATTTCTGACCAACCCTCTGAACTGTGGGGGGTGCAGGGCTAGAGTATAATTGGAGGCTCATACGTTATATATCTGAACACTGAAAAGTTTTATTTATTTATTTATGTTAAAAGATAAATTCGTCTCAATTATATTTCAAGCAACACAGGTACATGATAATTTCTCTTTTAACAAGCTCCAATCCAAATGTTACCTTCTGCACTCAGTGCGCTCTTCCCAGGTCTCTGCCGCTGAAGGTGGCATTTCACTTATGACATTTCCTATTTTCTATGATGTATTGCTTTTCATGAACTATCTTCCATATCAGGCTGTGAGCTCCTTGAAGGCAGAAACCTCCCATTTCATCTTTTCCCCGACACCCAGTGGAGTACTTTGCTTAGAGCAGGTGCTGGAGAGATAGCTTTGAATCAACCCATTTATTTTACATACCAGACGAACCTGTTAATCTCCAGTCTATCAAGGACCAGGAGTTTTCACAATATTTGACCAGCTACCAGCAGTGTGAAGAAGTGGCTACAAATTATCAGTAAACACTGAAAAGTTTTAAATCTAGTTAAACATTTTAGATATGTTTTATCCTCCTTCCTTTACAAATATATGTTTATAATGAGCTAAAAGGCCAGGTTCAAATTTAGAATTCTCAGACTCATTGGAGATCCACAGAGGAAAACGGCAGGGTGGAGAGAGCTGATCCCTGTTGCTAACTCCTAGCCTGAGGCCTGTTACCCTTTTCTTCCCAAAACTGCGTCCATCCCATGCCACTGGTAACCTTGGATGCACATGTGTGGACGCCCAGACCACATGTCGAGGCTCTGTCCATACCCACCATGCTAAGAGCTGACCTTTGGCCCTCTGTGAGTCCTTGGGAAAATGGACTCTAGAAAGAACCTGTGTGGACACTAGAAGTGGGCTAGATTTGAGCAGGAAATTTGGGGTCCTGGATAGCCAGAGCATGGTGTAGCACCAGGTGGACAGTTTCCGTTGACCCCACCAACTCCTCCCCCAGAGAAGTTGTGGCCAGAGAAAGTGTCAGATGGGGCCCTCTGAAGCACAGGACTCAGGACAGGGCTACTCTTGTTTGGGTCTAAGGCCAGCATTGCTGACCTGTAGAGCAGGAAGGGGTGGTTACCCTCTGCGGGTTTCCTGAGAAGGCTGTGCAACATTGTCGTTCTCACTCACTGAAAAACAAAATCTGACCATAGGCTTGGGTGGGCAATGTTTTGTTATGACAAGGGAAGACAAACACTTGACAAGCTCTGGTCTAAGACGGCTAGTTGATTTGCCAAGTTGATGAGGGCTGAAAGGAACAAAGCCTCCTCTTGCCTTCACTGGGATCTAAAAGCTGTAGGAGGTTCCTTACGGTGATGCTGAAATGCACTGAGTCCTGGAACCCCCTCCAGGTGTTCAAATCTTATTGGTGAGCCAATTCGATGCTCGCTCTCTCATTCTTGGCTACTGACGCAGGATAAATACAGGCAGGAAGTAGCACTGGCCTGTGGGTTAGGTCACTACCATCCTGGCTCTCCCCTTTGTAGGGCCAGAAAACTGACTTTATCAGATCACCCCGGGGTGATCTAGCTCAGGATTACATCTTATTTTCCACAGATTGTATTTTTGGGTGGCTACTTTCTGGTGACATGTAGGGAGGTACCTTCATCTTATCTGTTAGCCATCTTCTAAACACTGCAGCTCCTTCTGGAAGAATACTGTAGGTCCCTAATCCCAACCTCCGTGTGTGACAATTCTCATCACTGCCACTATAGGCAGTAGCATTTGCCAATCTGGCCTCTTGCTCTGGGCCTGTAGCCTTCCTGTGTTGCCTATAAATATCACTCACGACTCACGAACCAGCTTGGGGTACAGATGGGATCACGTCTTTTATTTTGTTTCCATTGATTGTTCAGGCTCCACATGGCCATACTGGCAGAACAGCCAGCATTTTCTCCTTAAGGCCTCCCCAGACACATCTACTATTGTTCTAGCCCCAGGGGGTGATTGGGTTCGAAGTCAGTCTCACCATTTGTAGGCTCTGTGGCCTCCACTGCTTCCAAGAGGGGCTTCACTTCCATGATCACCCCAGGTACTGTCCCAACATCATGGCACTTTTCCCTCTTCCAGTCCCCAACTGTCCTGGAGGGAGACTGGACCTAGTGGCTGTTTTCCCGTAGAGGAATGCGAGCTCCTTGGAGGTGCAGGCTGGTCTTACTCTTCCTTACAGCCTCAGGGCCTAGCAAAGCACCTCATGCATGATAGGGGCTTAGACATTTATCAGACTCAGAGCAGTAGAATACTAGAGCTGGAAGAAGCCATTGAAATCACATAGTTTGCTGCCCCTCCCCCATTCTGCAGATGAGGAAACTGAGGCACAGAGGTGAAGCAGCTTGCTTAGAGTCACTTAGCGATAGAGCCAGGGCTAGACCCCAGGGCTCCTGACTACTGAAGGTTTTTAACCTGTCGGGATCAAGAAGGTGCTCCCAAGTAAAGACTCTGCCTGCCCTCTGGTATGCAGAGCCGCTAGATGCTGGCCTGTCCTGGGCATGCTGATGCCGGGAGGTCAATAAGTGGCTGACAGGGGCTCTGGAGCCAGGTCTTCTGGGTTCATGTACCATCCCTACCATTTATCAGCTGCGTGGTTATTTAACACCCTCCCCTGTCGAGAAAATAATGATGCCCATCTCATTGGGCTGCCCTGATCACCAAACAAGTTATATGTTTAGAGCTCCTAGAACAGGCCAGGATGCGTCGTAGGTGCTATATAAGTCCTGGCTGTTGTTGTTGTTGTTGTTATCACCAACTGAACCCCTAAATGAAGAACAACAGCAGCAACAATAAAAAAAGAAAAGGATATTGAAATCCCGTGATGAACGTTTGATATCATCTGGTTCGTGCTCAGACCCTGTACAGCACTCGCTGTTGCGGAAATCTTGCTCTAAGTCTTAAATTCTCCTTAGCTACATAGAATATTCAATAGGCAGCCGTTTCTTTTGCAGGAAGTTGAAGAAAAGGCTTAAAAATAATGCGCGCGTCTCCGTCTCCCGTCAACCAGGTGGCCCAGGTTTGGAGAAGCGGCCGCGCCTTCCCGGGCTCGCGGCACCGCCCGCGGCCTCCAGGGGGAGCTCTCCCACACGCGAATCAATGCGGCCCTTTCGCGTCCTCGCTTCACATCCTTCAAGGACTGCCCACTCCCCACCGGGCACACCACTTGTTTAACACGACTCGCAGGGATACCTTTTGGATCTGGCCCTAACTGCGCCGCCAGCCTCACCCGCTGGGCTCGGGGACATTATCAGTGTTCCAGCCATCCTGTATTCCCATGCCCGTCTCGCCTGCTTTTCACCCGGTCCTGCAATGCAGGTTTGCTCTCCTGTGGCTCCCCCATCCCAGTCGGTGGTCTCTCCGTCCTCCATCCCGCATAACCGCGGTGCCCAGCCCGGTGCCCAGCGAACCTGTTTGGAGGAAGGAAGCCCTGAGAACAACGGGCGCTTGGAGGGGCTGCCTGTCCCAGCGCAGAGGGTGCGGCACCCTGGACAGTTTTCTCGGGGCTGGTTATTCACGGGTACGAGGGGAGGGTCCGGGCCGTGCTGCTGTGGAAGCTCGATGGAACTAAGCACAAGTGCACCGTCGTTATTTGCAAAATCAATCTTCTTTTCAATAGTAAGAGAAGAAAAGACACTTCCTATCCATCCCCACAATTTTTTTTTCCCCACCATGAAATAATGTTTCTCAAGTCCTGGGCAGGGGTAGAAAGCAGCACACAACAGAATAATGTTTTAAAACTATCTTCTTCCCACTTTGGTGATTGCTATCCGGGAACTGATATGGCTAGAATGATTTGGCTTTCCTAGACTGAAGTTTTCAGAAGCCGTATGGGGGTTTTCAAAGGAACAAGACAATATTTTCATCTAGATCATTCTATGCTATTCCTCCCACATAATCAAGCCACTAGAAATGTGACTACATTTTTCACAACACTGGCAGCAGGGAAGTTGGGCCCAGAGATCCCACAGCCTGAGGCCTGGCACGGAAGGCAGGTTGGAGGGCGTGGAAGGCAGGTTGGAGGCCCCGGCCCGTACTCCGGTCCCTCGACTCCTTTTTACTTCTGTGTAATATGGAACTTTCTGAAGAACTTCCATGTATCCTGTCTTGTTAGATTTTCTTATCAGCCTTTCAGTCCTGGCTTTGCAGTCAGCAGACCTGCATTCATATACCAGCATCTCTGCTTGCTGACAAAGTCAATCATTCTCTTGAGGACTGGGTTTTCTCATCTGTGAAACAGGCTCCATGGTAGCACCAGCCTCCAGAAGCACTGTGTGGGCCTCCTGAGATCAGGCATGTGCAGCCCTCACATGATACCTGGCACCAACAAGTGCTTCACACAGGTTAGTAGTTATTATTATTATTATTTATTCCATTTTTAACATCATGAAAACAAGACTTGAGTTAAGGAATTTGCTTGAGAACCACTATCTTGACAGGGTTGAAGCTGGAAATCCATGGAACTGTGGGCTCCAGTCCAGTGCTCTCTCCTAGTGAGCCGACATGACCTGTCATGGTGACAACTATGTGGTTCCTCCTTCATCCAAAGGGAGGAAGGTGTAATGAATACTTTCAAGAGATTCCCGATGCTTACATAAAAGGAAGCTCCAGTATGTCATTACTCAGCGTTTTTGTCTTATCGCTGCCTTTGAAGTTTATTTTGGTGGAAGAACATGGTGGTTCCCTAGGTCTGGTCCATGTGGCCAGCCCACTGGTCCCTCGGCTTACCATCACCTTTGCCAGCCCCTGTGCCTCCCTCCAGACTCTCCTCCAGCTGGCAGATGGTGGCTCTTGGCAAGAAAGCCCACCATGCACATCAGTTCTGAGCAGAGTTAGTGCTGGGCTAAATGGGAGCTCTCCAATCTCTCCAAATTGCCCTCTTCGTACAAAAGCCTTTGTCCTTCTGTGCTCTACTTGCTGCTTTGCTCCTGAATAATGCAAAGACTCCTGGGAAGAGTGACCCCAGTGAACACAAAGTCATGGGCATTGTTTGTGGAAGGACTGAGCAAATTTTGACAACCGAGGGGAGAAGGGTAGCAAGGAGGGGGAAGTGGAGGCCTCAAGACAAACTTCTCCTCCCTCAAATTATGGTGAAGGCCGAATGAATCATGAAAGACATGAATCAGATTTGCTCCTGTGGCTTTAAAAATAACCACCACAGGGCCAGCATGACCTGGCAACCTCTTCTTATCCACAGAGGCCTGTGGTCTCCATTGAAAAAAGAAAAGACAGCACATTCCAGCCCAAAAGATTGTGTCATCCTGAAAGGGTGAGACCATCATCTTTGTTCTGCCATAACGAGAAAGAAACCCATGACCTGGGCTCCTGTTTCCATGTCATCGTGGGCCTGGCTGGGTCACTGTGGCACATGGAGGAGAGCAGGGCATTGGAAATGGGCAGAAGAGGCACAGGCGCCAAATTACTGGACAAAGGTAAGTGACATGGGAGCATTCTCTCGCCACCTGCTTTCTCCAACCTCCCAGCCATCGCTGGAGCCCCAAGATATGGAGGATGCTGAGGCGTGGGAAGCGGAAGAGAAGAGCTGCCCCAACACTCGATGGAAGTGTTCCAGGAAGGACACATTCTCAAACGTCTCCCTCCTGCCTTTCGCCGAGTTCAAAATTCTGTCTCTCATTTATCCTTTATTCCATGTATCTAGTTCTCAAAGGAATCTCTGATTTTGAAGAGCCTCTTTTAGGGAGCAAACTCACCTTTCAGTGGTAATGTGAAAGTATGACTATCAGCAAGCTGGAAGAGCTGACTTTATAGGGGCAGGGGCTGGGGGACTGAGGCCATCCAACTCAGAGAGGGGACAGCCATGCCACCTGGTGGTTAACCTGCCAGGCCAGGGACAGAAAATCTGTTTTCCTCACTGTCACGAGTTGAATTGTGTCTGTCTCCCCCAACCACCAAAAGGTATGTTCAAGTCCTAACCCCCACTACCTCAGAATATGACCTTATTTGCAAATAGGGTCATCGCAGATGTCGTTGGTTAAAATGAAGTCATTCATACTGGAGTAGGACGGGCATTTAATCCAGCATGACTGGTGTCCTTACGAAAAGAAGATGTGATGGTATGAGGGGAGAATGCCACGTGAAGACACAAAGACACCCAGGCACAGAGGGAAGACAGCCATGTGACGGTGGACACAGAGATTGGAGTTAGGCTGCCATAACCCAAGTAACTCCTGGGGCTACCACCGGAAGCTGGAAGAGGCAAAGAAGGATCCTCCCCTAGAGCCTTAGGAGGGAGCATGCACTGCTTACACCTTGAGTTTCGACTTCTAGCTTCTAGAACTGTGAGAAAATGAATTTCTGTTGTTTAAAACTGCCCAGTTTGTGGTACTTTGTTACAGCAGCCATAGGAAACTAATACCCACACCTACCTTAGCATCTAACTCACCAAGTGACTTGAAAAAATGTTGGCCCTTATCTGGGCTCTGCAAAATAGGGTGGTAGAAATAGATAAAGTAGGGTCCCTCCAGCTCTAACAACAGTTTAAATATTGTTCTGAGGTTAAGAAGGAAGTTTGTTCATTCAACTAATAATCTTTGGGTATATTCTGTGCTAGATTCAGGGTGGTGAGCAGGACTCTGCTTTCAGGGAGGGTATGTTCTTGTCTCTCCAAGGGAAGATGAGCTGTTAGAAAGAACTGGACACAGGCAAAAGCCAGGAGGAGCCTGGGCCCCTTGAGGTCCCCTAGAGCAGGTCCTGAGGAGCTGGGAGGCCATCAACAAGCCAAGGGCTGGACTTCTGTCCAGGAAACACAAGGGGGGGAATTTAAAGATTTCCCAAGAAGTCAAAAAAGGAAAATTAGCTACATGATAAATTACGGTGGTTGAACTTTAGAGAGGTAAACTTGCATTTGTTTTCCGCTTAGTGATCATTTTCTGGCCTGTGAATCATTTTCTTCATTTTCCTAGATGTTTGATACAGGTCATAGTTCTTTGGAATACTACCACACATTAAGAAATATACATCTATAGAAAAATAGGATGCTGTTTGTTTGGGGGGGTAGGTGTGGGGGAGGTGGAAGTGGAATTGTCATTATTTCTAAGCCTTACCATTGAGCCAGAGCAGCCAGAAAATCTACCACAGCACACAAGACTCCTCTTGTTATGAGAAATAATTTGGTTTTTAATATTAACTTTTTTATTAGTGCACATAATTCCAAACATTAAATTGAACTAAAATACTTATAACAAAATACTACTTGCTGTCCTGCCTCTCCCCACTCCGCCTGTGCCCCTCCCTCCCCAGGGGCTACCACTTTCGACTGCTGTTTTCCTGGGTTTACACATCTCCATGTTTCTTAATAACATGTATATGCTGCTATCTTTTACTTTACCAATATGAGATGCTATCTACTGACTTCCTATGATGGTAGATGAAGATCTAGTTCTCTGACACCACCTTCCCCATTCCTCTGCTTCCTGTCCCCCCCTCTCCCCACATAATTATATTACAGTTCTTGGTCAGGTTAATGCTTTCTGTTGACAATGCTATGCCCAGACAAATATTATTCATAGCTGAGCATTGGAGTGTACTACAATTATGTTTCCTTTCTTAACTTTTGTTTTATCTGTAGTTAATAGTTGCCTTTTTTTTATTGACTTAATTTTTTGCACTTATTGCTAATTTATACCACAACTTCCAAAAGTCTCTCAGAATACTTTTCTATAAAGCCAACAACATCAAGCAGTCTAATTGTTTCTCTCTCTCTCTCTTCTTTTTTTTTTTTTTTCCCTGGTGGAAACATCCCTCATGAAGACCTGCTTTCTCCTGTTTGGGCTGCTTGTTCTCTAGGCCTGCTAGGACTGATTTCTCTTTGCTGTCATCCTTGGAATTATTTTTGCCTTTCTCTTTGGGTTGGATTCTCTGTTTCTCTGATGTTTTCCTCTTTTTGATTTAATAGTTTGTTTTAATGGAATACATGCTCCAGTGTGTTACTAGTTACATAATGGTCCAACAATCATAAGGTTAAAATGATGGTCTAACCTTGTGGAGGGCACAATGATGGCCATATTCATCACAGCTGTCCTTAGAGTAACACTGCTTCAGTCTGGACCAGTTGCCCTATAAGTTTTGTCTACAGATGTCACTCTGGGATATTTGTTCCCTGTATTCCTGATGATTCCTTTTGCTTCTTTCCTGGGTTGAAACTCATTTTCTTTATTTCATGTCTTTCTTTCTTTCTTTCTTTCTTTTTCTTTACTTCCAATAGCTTCCAATGGCATACTGAGAAAGATACATGGGAGAAAGACGCATGGGAGAAAGATACACGAGACCTTACATGTGCAAAGATGTCTTTATTATGTCCTCATACTTCCTTGACTGTTGGCTGACTATGGAATTCTAAGTTGGGAAAAATTATTTTTTCTAGATTGGACAAATTTTAAATAACTTTTAACAATTTGGGAAGCATTACTCTACTGCCTTCTTGTTTTTAGTGTTGCTATTGAGAGGCCCATAGACATTCAGATTCCTTCTTTTTATGTGACATAGTCTTTCTCTCTGGAAGCTTGTAGGATCTTCTCTTTGTCCTAAGCATTCTGAAATTCACAATTATGTGCCTTCACATGGGTTTACATTTAATGCATTTACTGGGTTCTCACTGGGCCCTTTGAATTTGGAAAGTCATGTCCTTCAGTTCTGGGAAATTTTCTTAAACTACTCTGGGTGATTTATTCCCCTCCGTCTTCTCTGTTCTCTTTTGAAATTCCTCTTGATCAGATTTTGGAGTACAGGAGTATACCCACCCTCTAATATTCCTATATTGTCTCTACTGCTTTCCATTTCTTTGTCTTTTTGCTCCATTTAATGGAAAATTTTTTCCAATTGAGTTTCCAGTTGTTCTATTGAGTTTCCCATGTCTGCCGTCATATTTTAAAGAACTTTTAATGTTGCTATTGTTTATCAAATATCTTATTTCTTTTTTATATAATACACTGCTCTTGCTTCATTGATGCACTCCCTCTTCTCCAGGAATACTACTAATAGCTTTTATTTTTTTTTAAGTTTCCTTCTTTCTGCATTGACTCTGGGTTTACAGAGTTGCTTTTTACTTTTTATTTGTTTGGGCATCTTTATTCCACATCAGAAAACTTTATTAATGTCTGACAAGCTTTGGCTGTCCTGACCAAGACTGGGGTCTAAAAAGCTGACTAGAAGTTCTGAGTATGTGAAAGCCTTGACAACTAGAGCTCCGCTGTGGGGGTAATCTGAAGGGCCGTGTGCTGGGAACCTCCAGCTCAGGGTTTTTCCTCTTAGGCTCGTCAGATTCCCCAAGGCAGACTCTTCTCCTCTCCTGACTGGAGAGAAAGGTTCTGGATGTTAACATTTGGGGAAAGAAATGATGGAAGTGGGGTCTGGGGGTCTTGGCATTCATCTTTATATGCCCACTAAATATCCCTGTTTTCTGTGATTCCTCTTCCCTTTCTGTTAAGAGGAATAACAAAGTGCTCAAGCCTTTGTTTTCCCTCTTTACAGAAAAACCTCCAGTCTTCTGCCAGGGTGAGAAAAGGGCAGTCACCAGGAGTGTGAAATAAAGAAGGGGAATCAGGAATCTAATCACTTCTCAGTAGATCTCATCCCGTTTCCTATTAGAGTCTCCCTTTTCCCCCTGTTCTGGAGGTGCCCAGTGCTGCCCATTTCCCAGTGCTTCAAGAATTCCATGGAATAAATCAAGTTCGGTCTTTACTGTCTTTGTAGATGACTGAAGATTCATCTCTACCAGGGCTGCTAGTTCAGTTACCATGCACCCTTCTGCTTTCCGGCTGCAAATATTTTGTAGCTGTTGTCTCCTCTTGTTTTCCATGTCCTTGTGAGTTTCTGTTTCATTTTTAAATACCTTTACCGAAGAGAGACAATAGGCATATATTATATTCAATCAGGCATCTTAACCTGGAGTGCCTCAAGGCTAATTTTTCCAAACCCAATGATAGCCAACATTTATTGATTATTTAATATGATCCAAGTAGTCATCTAACTACTTTACGTATATCAACTCATTCAATCCTTCTGCCAATCCTAGGAGATAAGTACTATTGTTATCAAATGGAGAAACCCATTTGTCTTGTATGTAACTTGTCTAAGGCCTCCCAACTAGTAAGTGGTGGAGCTGGGATTCAAGCCCAGGAATTGGACTCACACCTGCATACTGTCTTGCCTAAGGCATGTTGCCCTTCTTCTCTCTTATCTTCTAAGACTGGTTACCAAAAGACAAGGAGGGATCTGGTTAGGATTCCCTTCAACAGCTCTCTTCTAGTTAAATGATATCTTTGTTTACCCTGCCTGCTATGAAGCTCTGTGCACAATTCTCATTTAATCCTCACATCAATCTTATGTTGTAGGAATTTATGAGCATATTATACAGATGAGAACACTGGGGCCCAGAGATGTTGAGTAACTTGCTGGAGCCTCTTGCAGTAACTAGAAGAGGCAAGATTCCAATCTGAGTCCATGTGGCTTCAAAGTCAAGGAGGACTCTGGGATGAACTCAGAATTTTGGAAGGTGTCTGTCAAAAAGAGGAAACCAGAGCATATACCTTCACTCCATTTCCCCATGTCCAAATATTTAACAAAATAAATATTTATGGCTTATTATTTCAATTTTTTCTTCAGGGATTCCAATTATGTGTGTGTGTTGCATCTCTTTTGTCTGCATCCCATATCTCCAATTTTCTCTCTAATCCTTTTAATTTTTAATACTTTTGTTTAATATTACCTGATTTCCTCATCTCAATCTTGTATGTCTCTCATTTATTTTTCACAGTGTTATTTTATTTATTTATTTATTTATTATTTATTTGCCTTCATCTCAGTCATGGTTTCATTTATTTCTTTCACTTCTTTCTTGAGCTCTGCCAGTTCACTTTTCATCTGCTCCTGCTGTGTTATCATCTCTTCCCTAAGCTCTTGCATTTCTTCTTTGTTCTCTTGCTTTATGGAGATAGTTGCCTTATTGCATGTTTTTAAGATTCTTGGTAAAATATTCGTGGCCAAAATTTTCATCTGCTTCATAACAACATTTGCAGGCTCTCTGTCACTTGTTTTCCACATATCCTTCACCTTCTTTTCTTCCAGCATTTTGTATAGATTCTAAGCTACTTTGTTTTAAATTACTCATATTGGAGAAGATGAGTTTTTCCTGGACAAGCTATTTGAAGGCAATTTACATATTAGTGGCTAGTGCCATGTCCCAGACTAACTGGAATTTGTGTGTGTTTGCTTGTTTAACTCTTATTGCTTCCCAGCTAATGAAAAAGGGCGAATTTGTTTTAATGAAAAAGCTCTTTTTTTCCCTCTACTGCCAAAGAGATAGACCACTTTCTGAAATTATGGTTTACCATTATGGTTTCTTGTTCCATCTTCTTTGCATTTTAAAACCAGACTCTATTCAGAGACACTTCCCTGATAGCTAGAATACTCTTTAAACATGGTTAAAAAAAGAGATTTTGGTTTTGCCTGTCAAGGGTGCCCCTCATCTTTAAGAAGGATGCTTTTGCTGCCTTTATTTGAGATATGTAACCATGGTGCCTTCTCTCTGCAACATCTTTTCTCTACACAAACACCTTCTTTGAGTTCTGTTTATGCCGGTCCTTTCACTTGTCATATGGACTGCTGTTTTAGCTGTCTTTTAGTTTCTCTTGAAATGGAATTTGCATTTTTTGTTTCTCATTCTCCTTGTTGGCTTTGGATGAATTCCAGGAAGAGAGGGGGAAAGGTAACTTTCAGAAACCATCTTCAAACCAGACATCCACTCTAATTGCTTTTTCAGGCCTGTTGCACAACTTCATATTTACTGAACTCTGGTTAGGTCTGCCATTTATATCTCATGTCTTGCTCATACTGTTTGTTTGGATTTTTTTCTTTTTCCTTTTTACCCTTAGTTTTTCTGATTTTTTCTTTCAAGAAGTGTGCATGGAGGTAAACTGTTTATTAGTTCGGGCCCACTGAGAATTAGACTTCAAAATGGAATTAAATGTATTTGCATGAGGAAAAATATGGAAAGCACTGGGTAGCTAGGTAAGGCTTAGAGAGCTTGTAGGCCATGATGCAGGCTTGACCCTGAGTGATAGAGGGAGAGAAGGTTCTAGACTTCCATTTAGTGAGAGGGAAGGTTTGGCAAGGACATTGGAGAGTCCCCTGTCTCCCAGGAATGGGTCTGCCTCAGTATCTCTGCTACATTCCGTCATTGGCTTGGAGCAGTGATGGCACAAATATGCCACTGGATTCCAGGCACAAAAATGGGGCCTATGTTCAATTACAGTCCCCATAATTAAAGATCTACAAGGTGCATTCTCATGGCAGTCACCCTTTCTTTGCTTTGCATTTCTGTAAATATTTTACTTTAGCCTGATATTTGATTGATAGTTTAGCAAGATATAGAATTCTAGATTTAAAATAATTTTTCCTCAGGATTTTGAAGGAATTAGATCCATTGTCTTCTAGAGTAGAGTTGCTTACAAGTCTAATGTCAATCTGACTTCTAATTTTTAAAGAATTTCTCTCTCTCTCTCTCTCTCTCTCTCTCTCGTTTCTGCTTTTAGATGTACCTTATCTTCATTGTGTAGAAATTTGTTAAAGATGTGTGTGACTGTCAGCACCATCTGTTACAGTTCTTAATTTGAAAACTATATTTCTTTTAAGCCCTGGAAAAGTCTCTTGTATTATTTGTTTGATTTACTTTCTTTATTTTCTTGCTCTGGAACTTTTATTAGTCGGGTAATTGACTTTCTGTATTGATCCTTTAGGCCTTTTTTCTTTTCTCTCAGCTTTTCATCTCTTTGCCTTATGCTCAGGGAAATTTCTGTGACTTTATCTTTCAACTGTTTTATTAATTTTTCTAATTAATTTTCTGATTGTTCTTTTGAAATAACACCCCTCTCTTGCTTTTACCCATATCCACACAACATCACAAAAACTCTGAGGATATTAATTAGAGGGTTTTTTTGTTTTTGTTTTTGTTTTTTTAATGTTTTCTTTTCCTCTTGGAGTTACCTGTTTCTTTAGGAGTGATTTGTTCTGTTTGTCATTTCATGCTCAGGTGTTTGTATTCTATCTGATGATTGTCAGGTCCTACTTAATAACGGGGAATGGTGTTGATTTTTCTCCAGTGCTGCCATGGATTTCCTTGCTTATACAGGGTGTGTCTATTTTTCTCCCTAGGTCTCTCCTGGGAATGGCTATGTTGATTGGAATCTCTGCAATGTTGGCGGGGCTCGGCTGCAGGCCCAGTGCTCTTTATAATTAGCATGTAGGTAGACAGCCTTTAAGCTGGGTTCCCCAAATGTGTAAATGGAGGGCCTTACTCCCATTTTGGCCCCCATAAGTAAGTTTATTTTAGAAATGAGTTCTATAGTTTTTGGTCAGAAGGAAAATGCTGGGTTTTCTACAGCCTATTTTTTGGCAATAGGGCTGAAAAGGGGAAGTGGGACGGACCTACTTTGGATTAACCCCTTCATTTGGGACGCTCCTTCTCATCCCCGCACTCCTTCACACCCGCCAACTGTGGTCTGGCCCTGAAGACTCTATGGGGTTTCCTGCGGCCATTGGCTTTCTCCTTTGCTGCTATTTCCTCCTGCATTTTCTGGGGTGCTTTGTTTTACCCTGTTTATCAAATACACACTCTCTTTCATCTATAAGAAATGTGTTGAAACGTCTCACTTACTAATGGTCTCTTTCCTACTTCTTCTATAATATGAGTTTATTACTTCATGATCATTCAACTGGCATCTCAGATAGAAAGGAAAAAATTGTGTGCTCAGCCTCCAATGTGATTGTTAAAATCCCCACGCTACTGCACCTGTTCCACAGTAAGGATAGAATTGGAATGCTACTTAATGCGCCTTGTGAATGCTCACACACTCCAAGGACACTGTAGCTTCCTCTGTGAAAGCAGTTTTCTCTCTCCTCCTGGCACCATCGAGCCTGGCAGGGTATTAGGAGACCTCTTGCTCTCATTGCTGGTATTATTCTGGTGTCCCTCCTAAGGATAACGTCTCATATTATCATTATCATATTACTCACCACCCTCTTGTGGCAGTCATCTACACCACCCAGTCATTCTCCTCTGTTCCTTGAAGATTTTAGCTCCTGGCTCACGGTCACTCTCCTACACTACTACTTTCATAATTCATGATGTTTTAATAGCCACACGGATGGTATTTCTAATATCCAGCATCCCAGTCCCTTCACCTTGTCTCTTTCAGTGACCATCTTCTCCATCGTCCCTCAGTTACTCATTTCAGTGGTTATAGCCTTGACCTTGTTATCACCGATAATGTCAGTTTCAAGCACCTGCTCTTTTACCACCACCGTGTAAATATCCAGTTTACTGCTAGTCCTCAGATATCAATAATTCTTGTCAGATCTTCCACTCCATCAATCCTATTTTTCCACTTCTCCTCATATCTTATTTTGTGTCTTACCCAGCTTAAATTCCACGCTCCAGTCCTATAATCTCTTCCTTACCCCTCCCTCTTCACCCTATTCACCTGCAAAAATCCCACACCTAGTTAAATCCAACTCTCACTGACTTTGTACCTAAACCCACGCAAAGGATTCAGGCTGCATAGAAGCATAAAAACATTCTGACTGATTGCACTTTATGATTTCAATTCTTCTACATTTGTCAAAGTTTGTTCTACTTGTAGATACATCTTGATGAACATTCCCCGTGCCCTCGAAATGAATGTGTGTTCTGCTGTTGCCAGGTGGACTGTTCTATCAGCGTCAGTAGGTCAGGTTGGTTCTTCATGCTGTTCACGTCTTCTATACTGTTACTGATTTTCTGTTCACTTTTTCTATCAATTAATGAGTGCAGAGTTTTGAAGTCTTCAGCGATAACTGGATTTGTCTGTTTCTCCTTACAGTGCTGTCAGCTTTTGCTTCACTTACTTTAAAATTCCATTGTTAGGTGCATATACATTTAGGATTATTATGTCTTTGTTGTGAATTGATCAGTATTTAATGTCTCTCTTTATCATTACCAGTAATATTCTTTTCTTTGAAATCTTTGATATTAATGTAACCACTCCAACTCTCTTTTGATTAGTATTTACACGGTATATCTTTTTCCATCCTTTTACTTGTATCTCATCTATAAGTTCATATTAAAACTGGGTTTCTTGTAGACAACATATGGTTGAGCCTTTTAAAATATAATTTGACAATTTCTGCCTCTTAATAGGGGTGTTTAGACTATTTACATCTAATTTGTGGTACAGTTGGGTTAACTCTACCATCTTGCTAGTTGTTTTCTATTTCTTCCATCTGTTCTTTGTTCCTTTTTCCCCTCTTTTTCTGTCTGTTTTGGGACTCCTTATTTTTTATAATTTAATTGTACCTCCATTATTGGCTTATTCGTTATGCCTCTTTTTAAAAAAACGTAATGGCTGCCCTCGAGTTTACAATGTATTTCTTTAACTTAATACATTCTACCTCTAATAATATACTACTATATGAATGGTATAAGGACCTTACAGCTATATACTTCCAATTTCTTCCTCTGTTACTTTGGGCTATTTTTGTCTTACATTTTACTTTTACATATTTTGTAAACCACACAATACGTTTTTCATCATTTTTGCTTTAGAGCAGAGGTCAGCAAACCACGACCCTCAGGTCAGCCAAACATTTTCATAAATAAACTTTTACTGGAACACAGCCATGCCCATCTGTTTACACTTGTCTTTGGCTGCTTTCATGCTAAAACAGCAGATTGAAAGTTGCAACGGGGATCGTATGTTCTGCACACCTAAAATATTTATTATCTGGCTCTTTAACAACATATTTGTGATCCTTATTTTAGAACATTTTCTTTTAGAGCAATTAAACAGAATTAATTTACCTTCATTTTTAGCATTTCTCGAGCCCTTTATTTCTTTTTGTAGATCCAAGTTCCTGTCTGGTATTATATTCCTCTTGCCTGGAGAACTTCCTCTATCATTTCTTGTAGCATAGGTCTGTTGGCAATGAATTCTCTCAGTTGTTTTTCTGAAAAAGTTTTTATTTTGCCTTCATTTTTGAAAGATATTTTCACTGGATGCAGAATTCTGGATCAACAGCTTTTTTTCTCTCAGTATTTTAAAGGTGCACTCTACTGTCTTCTGCTTGCATAGTTTCTGGTAAGGTTCTACTATAATTCTCATTTTTGTTCCTTTGTGTATCATGTGCCTTTCTCCTCCCTTCCTCCCCACTGGCTGCCTTCAGGATTCTCTCTTCAACATTGGTTTTCAGCAGTTTGACTATGACGTGTCTAGGTGTTTTTTGTTTGGGTTTGCTATTTTGGGGTGTTTATCCTTCTTGGCTTTCTGAGGGGTTTTTTGGATCTCTGGTTTGATGCATTTCATTATCTTTATGGAATTTTTGGCCACTATCTCTTAAAATGTTCCTCCTGCCCTGTTCTCTCATTCTTCTTCTCTTGTCTAAAAGAGGGGTCCGGGGACCTGTCCCATGCAGCCACTTTTTACATGCCTGCACCACAGAGGGATGCTTTCTCTAATCTCCTGCCCAACCTTTACTGGTTCTCAGAAGCATCAGTGGAAGCGTGCAGGGAGAAGCTTGTGAACGCAAACTGCCCTGGGTCTGGAGCTCCCAGCTATTCTGGACCGACACACTAGCCCATGCTTGACCTTTGGAAGTTGGTTAAAATTTTAGCTTATTTCTTCTTCCCAGTCATACCTGCTGGCACCGCTTCCACCCCTGCTTTGCCACAGGTGATATAGTTAGTGGTTCCCATCTCTCCTCGGAAGGCCTTATCTCTCATTGCAATTTAGGTAAGTTGTTACATAAGCTCTCTGACGGTTTCAAGAAAAATTGTGATTTGTAGCAGCTTAGGGTAGAGTGACTTTTTTTTTTTTTCAGTTTTCTACATCTTAAGCAGAAATGGAGTCTCTTCCACTGATTTCGTTTTAAATTCATGACCCATTACTGCTGCTGCATAATCTTAACTATGTCTCCCTGGTGTAATCATTCTCCTACTCTCCTAGTTGACTTCAAACCTTTCCCTCTCTCCTCCTGCAAGCTCACTCTTAGCTGATGAATTTGCTTTGAATTTTGCTGATAAAATCAAAAGAACTCTTCCACCAGTTCCCATTATGGCATTTCCCCACCTACCCTTTTCTACACACTGCCTTCCCTCCTGTTCTTGGGATGATTGAGTGGCCCACAGTCCGAGGACAACACCCTTAATTGTCCACCAGATCCTGTCCCCTCCCATCTACTCAGGGACATCACTCAGTATATCTCTCTTTTCACCAACTTTCCCCTCACCGCTGAATCATTCCCATCAGCAAACAAGCAGTTTTAAAATTTCTTTAATTAAAAAAACACCATATATTGCTCTCATATTTCCCTTTAGCTATTGCCCCCTTTACTTCTCCCATTCACAGGAAAATTTCTCAGAAAAGTGGCCTGTACTAACCTTTCTCCCATTTTCTCTTGAACTCAATTCAGTTGGGCTAAACTCAACCCTCCAATTTACAAAAACTGCTCTTGGAGAGATTACCAGTGACCTCATAGTTGCTAAATTTAGGTTCAATTCTCAATTCTCACTTTACTTGACCATACATCTCAGTTTGTTCAGAACATCCCTAGTTTGTCCTGCCAAAGTTATTGAGTGCCAACCTGTTGTCCTGCCACAGTTATTGAGTGCCCCTTTTTGATCTCAAAAGTGCCACATGCTGTATGAATTTTATGTTACCCTCTTGCTCTCTGTTCCTTAACACACTTTCTTCATTTGAGCTGTGGACACCACTCTCCTGGTTTTTTTCCTCCTTTACTGGCTGCAAGACTTTATACAATCTGTCACCCTCATTACCTGTCTGATCTCATCTGCTACTGCGTTTCATTGATTAACGTATTAGTCAGCTATTACCACGATAATGCTGTGTAACAAATACTCTTAAATTTTCAGTGACTTACAACCACAATAACTTATTTCTACACTTTGAAGTCTATAGATTGGCTGTGGTTTGGGTTGGGTAGGCTGGGCCAGGCTGGGCTCCAGGCTTGTGGTTGGGCTCAGGACTGCTCTGTGTGTCCCAGGCAAATGGGGACCTGCTCACTCTGCTCTAGGTACCCTAGCCTCCCTGTGATTCCTCAGCATGTCAGGAGCACTCTCTCCTTAGGGCCTTTCCATTGCTATGCCCTCTGACTTGAGCACTTTCCCCTCAGATACCTGCATGGCTCACTTCCTCTCCTCCTCCTTTAACTAGGTGAGGAAGGATTAATTCAGAAATTAATTTACCTGTGTACAGGTTGGCTAATCCTGATGTTTGGCTAAATATCTACTTATTTTCCAGAAAAAATTAGCTACTTAATGGATTATGCCTGTGTTCACAGTTCTACCCTCAACTTTATAATCTCTTTAGGGGTGATAGTATACAAAAACAATGTTTTTAAGGCACCAAATTAGATTTTGATGAAAATTAATGCAAGCATAGTGTATTATTCTGCCAAATCCAGGGTAGATATTTTCAATTGGTGCACAACCCTTAATTAAGATACAACTCTCTAAGTAGAATGAGGTAAGAACATAGGTCCCAGCTGAGGACCTATGGCAACTTACTGATCTGCCATTGCTGCTACTAGATGATTAGCCACAAAAAGCAACTTTTGCTCCTTTTTAAACTTTTCCAGGTATACTGTATAATAGAGGCCTATGTTTGTGTATTTCACTTTCTCATAATGGTTATGTTGGACTTCATTGCCATTTATAGAAATGGAGGTGGGTCTAATGTTTCCTTTGAGCTTTTCCAATCCTCTCAAATTCTATTCCTGCAAATTCCTGCAAATAGGCATGCAAGTCGCTGAAAATACTCCTTGATGCCAGCAGATGGCGCCCTCCCGGTGCCTGGGCTCTTCCCAGGAATTGCAATCTGGACTCCGGGGAGCTTTGCTTTGGGAAACATTTGCCCAGGTTTCTGGTTATCACATTTCCCCAACAGGCACCTGTTTGACTGGCATTTCCTGGCATGCATCTTAGCACAGTTCTTTGTCGGCTGAGTTTGGCTTGAAGGGAAGTTTCGGTAATTTATTACTTCACACCATCAGGTAAGTTCAGGCTTCCTTAGCTTAGAAACACAGTGATGAAAATAAACACGGTCTTGAGTAATTCGACATGGATATTGCTGTTACACTAATAGGGTGTTAATTAGTAAAGAGCGCTTAACTTTTTTTACTGCCAACTTAAACAAGCTGGCTTTGTTTTTGGCTGTGGGCCCTACAACTGCATCTCAAAGGGCTTTGCAAACATTAATTAAATTCTTCTGTGCACACCCAAGTATTAGGTATCATCAAACTCTTTTCCAAGATGCGGAAAACAGATGCCCTAAGCCAATCCATGACTTACTTAAGGTTAGGGCTGAATGGAGGCTTGCTTCAGAATTCTGTAAATGGTTCCAGGACTCTGCGCCCACTTCCCCAGACCTCTCCAGCAAGTCATCCTCCTCCAGTCAGACCACAGACATCTCCTTTGCCACCAACTACAGCATCTGAATTTTCCAAAATGGTGCTGATTTCTTGTGTCTTGCCCATTTGTCCTTATTGATACGTTATAACATGTCACCTCTCCATCTCCTAATTTCTGTTTCAGAAAATATCTTCAAAACAGTGGTCCACGACACTGGTGCACAGACTCAGCCTGTGCCAGTGGAACATTTCTCAGTAACTGCTAAGCTGTGAGCACCATTCCCACAGTCACCCAATGTCCTCTCTGAAAAGGCAGGTGTGTCTTCCTATCACAGTGGGACCCAGGTCCTGGGCTGTGGGGCTTGGTGGGCTCAAATGTGGGAAATGCTGAGGCCCTGTGAGGAGTAAAGGGCTTTTCCCCTGAGTCTTCTATTCTCAAAGACCCTCTCTCTGGCTCAAAGAAATAGAACAAAATGCACAGGACATCCAGAAGCAGGGAGGCCCCCCGTGCATCCCACGATGGAGTCCCTGAGGCAGACCCTGTTACGCCCTGCCCTGCCTAAGAAGCCATGCTGCACCAGCAGGCTGGGCCAGTGTCATAGAGGAGGGTGTGGAGCCACCTCTCATGCCCAGAGCTGGCCAGGCTATCAGGAGCGAGCGCCACAGAGTACCAGGCTCAGCACTTCCATGCCATCTACCCCGGACACGCACCAGAGGCTGCACCATGCCCTGGGCTTCACTTCCTGGCTCCTAGAGGTGATATCAGGCTGACCTATCCAGCTGTGACAGGCACCTGAGAGCAGGTTAATCACTCCATTCTGCTCAGTTAGACTATTCCCAGACGAGGTTTCATACCAGATGAACCATCCTGACTCAGGATGTGGCCAGCCCTGTGTAGCCCACACCCACTCTGGCTCCAGGAAAGCACTCCATGAGGGACCATCTACCTCTACTTAACTGAGCAAGGGGCGTTCCAAGGGAGTCCTGACGTCCAGCCAAGTGATCTGCAAGGGCTAACTAACTGGGATAAGAGATTAACCTGCATAGAGAGCCTCAAGACTGCTATTAGCTTCCTTTTACCTGCTTTTGTTGCTTTCTCTACTTTCCAAGTAGAGCAGAATGCCATAAGTAATTAACCCTTCACAAGCTGAGTCACCAGACCTTTGGCTAACAGAGGATTAGAGAGTTTAGCTGATGCAGCTCATGTCTGTAAATGTAGTGCTTTTTGGGTTTCTGGAGTTTTTGGCAATACTGTGTGTGGATTTCCTGAATCATCAGCAGAACATGCAGGCAGATGAGAGGTTCTTGGAGTCTTTCCGGCCTCTGGATGTCCTGGCCTTGCTAGAGATGTGAGTTGATTGGCACACACTGTGTCTGTATGGACAAGGGCTGGACTGGAGTTTACAGGATGAATGATTGAAAGGGAATCATTTATGGATGCAATAGATGGAATCTTTGTGTCCCCCCAAATTCATATATTGAAATCCTAACCCCCAATGTGATGGTATTAGGAGCTGGGGCCTTTGGGGGGTGATTAGGTCCTGAGGGAGGGGCCCTCGTGGGTGGGATTAGCACTCTTGTAAAAGAGACCACGGAGAGCTCCCTCACTCCTTCCACCATGTGAGGACACAGCTAGAAGGTGGCTGTCTATGAAACAGGAAGTGGGTCCTCACCAGACACTGAATCTATGAGCACCTTGATCTTGGATTTTCAGCCTTCAGAACTGTGAGAAATAAATTTCTGTGGTTTAGGAGCCACCCAGTCTCTGGTACTCTGTTACAGCAGCCTGAATGGAATAAGGCAGTGGAGGTTTGGGGACACCAGCTCAATGGCTGGACAGCTTCCTCCTGCACAAATGAGGAGCAAGTTTTGGTAACATCGTGCCACCACTGTCCCCATAACTACTCCTGGAGCCAGGCATTCTATGAGTGTTACACAGAGGGCCAGATGGTTTTCCATTCATTCTGCTAATGTGTTTTGGCCCAAAAGGAGGAGGAGAAAGAGAAGTAGGAGAGGAAAGAAGCTCCTAGAATTTAGTTAAATCAGAATGTTGAAATCCTGAGACTGCCAACCTGAAGATGGCACTTGATGGAGATAATGACAGATCTGGGGACAATCTCTAGGATATATGCAGCTATGTGGATAGTGTGTATAAATTTATAGTCAAACCTACTGTGTACCACGATGTACAATACAAATCACCACTACAGGCTGGACTAAAAAAATTGTGAAGATATGCTGTCAAGAAAGTAAGGAAAGTCTCTAGAGGCCCAAAACCAAGAGGAGCAGGAATCCAGAAAGATAAGTGAGAAAGTCACTGGGAGCCCTATGACCTTTCTCCATCACCTGGAGCTTCATTGTATGGCCACACGGAGGACAGGATGTTCCCAGGGTGGAACATCATATTGGAGACCCAGTTAAAGTATTGACTACCAAGGGCTACACCATCGGTTACAGGAAGAATCAGAGGAAATTTTGATCCCACGAAAATGAAGGAGGAAGAACACAAGTCTCAGCCTCGGCTCTAGGTAGAGAGGGGGAAAAATAAAGAAGGTGGTCTTTCTTCCTGAAGAATTTAAAATAAAAGCTGGCCTCCATATAACTGGGGGCCTGAATTCGTACTACCCAGGTGGTTCAAAGATCCTTAAGCCTCCCTAATTAATGATGTGCATTTGAAAGTATTTAGGGGGAAGGAGCCTGATGCCTGCAACTTCCTCTGCAATGCATCCTAAAAATAAGATGGATTGATGAATGGAAAGAAGAGGTATAGATGGACAGGCATATGGTAAAGTTGGGATAATAAAATATTAATTGGAGAATCCGGGTAGTGGGGATATGATATCTTTGTGATTTTAAGTTTTCTCATCCACGATGCCCTAGGTTCCCATTTATTTAGGTCTCGTTTAATGTCTTTCAGTAAATTTTAAAATCTTCTCTAACAGACATCTTACATATCTTTGATTGGATTTATTCCTGGGGTCCTAATATTTTTAAGTGTTATCGCAAATGTATCATGAGGATTTTTGATGTCTAGCTTTCCGTGTTACCAGAAATTAAAGTAATTTTTGAGGTTTTGAGCTTTTTTCCTCAAGGATTTGGCTGCGAACATGTGCTGCCATGTTTGAATATTCCACTTTTAAAATTCATTTTCTAGCAAATTATGCCTTTTATAACTGTAACCGGTATGTTCCTGGCCTTATCAGCCTACACCCCCATGGTGCCTTCCTGTAGGAAGTACAGTGTTCTATCTGGTTGTCTTCTTCCCCCAGAGATTTCTGAGACTCAAGCAGAGCCGATTCTATGTTCCTCTGATTTCTGCGGGTGCTGCTGGCTGCTGGCGCCTGTGCCTATCAGCTGGTCGGTCCAGCAAGGAGCCTTCACCGCATAGTGCTGGTGATCTCCCCAAGACTGTTGCTGCAACTGCCTGAACCGCCTCTTCCCAAAGATGAACATACACCCATCTCTTAATTCCTTAGAGTAACGGCCAGGAACTAAAGGGTCAGAGATTGTCGGGGGGTGATTGGTAGGGGGAGACAATAGAGTGTAATGGACAACTGCCACCAGATGTGGCCCTGGCCCACGACCATGCCTCTGAGTGGCACAGGCCGGCTTCTCCACACTGACTGTCCTACTCTTCAGCCTTTAAGTCCAAAACCGGCTTTCACAAGACCCGGAGAAAGGAAAGGGATTTTGAATCTCTTCCCTTTGAGATCTGCCTCCCTATTCCTCATTTCCTATTCCAGGGTAAACCCTTCCCAGGATGATTGACAATGGGAATTCCACTCCCTTTAGTAGGAAACCCCATCTCATACCTAAGTGGCCTTGTGCAGTGGCCCCTAACAAGACAATCACATCACAGCATAATGATCCAATATGGGTATATTCTGGTTTATTCTGTCTTAAATAATTCTGCATTGGTAAAATGTATATTGGGGGAGATACTACAGACAGCCACACTCAACTTGACTCCAAACCCACTCCCTAGCAATCTGTGCTGTTTCGTTACCCCTGCCCTCAGGAGGAGTGGCTCTGGGGCAGTATGATTGCACCTGGAGGGAAGGGGATGAGTTCCCAAGGTTGACAGTCATTTACCCAGGGAAAAGCTTGTTTTGGAGGAGTTCAGGAGTTTGATTGGAGCGATGTCAGCTGTACTTGAATCATCTGCTGGAGGAGACACTGAGTGTTAAGGCTGATGGGCTGATCTCATCAGATGTACAGAATGTTCACAACACCGAGGCCCAGGGCAGCCCACTGGGGCCACTGCTCAGACATGGCCTGACGTAAAGGGCCACAGAACCAGAACCACAGAGAGCACATCTGTATCAGTCCCTTTTTGTGTTGCTATAACAGAAATACCTGAAACTGGGTAATTTATAAGAAAATAAAATTTATTCCTTACAGTTTCTGAAGCTGGGAAGTCCAAAGTTCATCTGGGGGTGGTGACAGTGATCCAGGGGTTTCACATTGCAAGACAGTGGCAGCAGAGAGAGCAGAGACTAACTTTCTCATTTGCTCTCTTTTTAAAGTCCTCCAAACTGGGCCCATGACCACCATTATTAATCCATTCACTATGGCATGGTCCTACAGCCTAATCATCTCTTCAAGGCCCCACCTTTCAATTACCATAATAGGACTTTCCACCCTCAACAGTTACAGTGGGGATTAAGCTTCTAATATATGAAATTTGGGGGACACAATTCAATCAATCCACAGAAGCATCCAAACTCCCCTGTGGCCAGGGTGGAACATCGCATGCCTCGGTGCGTGTACAGGTGGGCTGGGAAAATGGACACAAGACACCCAGTGGCAGTTTTCAGGGGCGATGTCGGAACCGAAAGCCTAAGAGACAGGCCAGAGGCTGGAGAGGGGGTATTCCTCATGACTGTCCCAGATCCAGCACTGCCTGATGACTCCAGAACACTGCTTGGTGCTTTGTAGGCATTGCCTCCGTTACTCTTCACAGCCAGGTAGGGAAGGCATCCTATTACTGATGGTGTAAAGATTAGTGAGGGCAAGGGTGGAAGCCAGGCCTTGAGCCCAGCTCTAACTCCAAAGTCCTTGCTCTTAATACCTGTGCTGTTCACTTGACTTGTTTAGACAAAAAATGCAAAAACAACAAAACGCTATTTTTCAGCTGTCATATTTAGCAAACATTTAAAAACTAACACTTACTGCGACTGAGAATGCAGTGAAAGGGGCAGCCTCCCATCATCACAAGCCTGAGCTCTCTGGAAACCCTGCGTCACAAACTTTGCATCAGCAATTATATTTCTGTGATGAAAACAGTCTGAAATTTACCCTAAGAAAAATAACTGACATGCGGACAAAGATTCCTGCACTGTTGTTGGTTGGGTTTTTTTGTTTTTGTTTTTGTTTTTCCACAATTAAGGTTGCAAAAAAACAAAAATATCCCAAATATTTAAAGTAGATTTGTTTAGAGAATAATGTTATATCAATTCAGTGGGACATTATGCAGTTTTTCTAAGTGATGTTTTAAAAGGATGTTTAAGTTTATTGACTTGAAAAAAGCTTACGACAATTTGAAGTAGAAAATGTATAGACATATTTTGGGGTCTCTTTATATCACTTAAGAGAGTCTGTAGTTTTCTTCATTTAGGTTGTATAGATTTTTTCATTAGGGTTATTCCTAGGTATTCTATACTTTAATGAGTAGATCACCTTTATATCTTTTTATCTGGTTATTGCTGATCTATAGTAAAGTATTTGATATTTATATTCTTTTCTAGTATATAACTACTTTATTTATACAATAGCTTTTTAATTCATTCTCTTAGATATTCTAGCCACAAATATGAACATTTTTCTCTCCTCCTATCAAATATCCATGCCCTGTTGTGTGGATCATGTTTGTGGCATTGTTTCAGAACTTCTGGTTCCAAGTTAAAAGATTGTCATTCTTATTTGCAAACCCACACATTTCTCTGCCAACCTGTCTACCCACCTCCTTCCTAATTCCTCCAGAAAGGAGAAGTGGCTAACTTAATTGGCCAAAGCCAAGGTAACCAACTGGGCCTTGTTTGTGAGTGGGCAGGGTCATTAAGGGGGCCAGGCGTCTCTTGCTGTCCCTTCGTGCACCAGGATCACAGTCTGCACCATGCCCCTCTATTGAGGATTGGTCTGAGCATACTGCTCATCGCTTCAACTTCCTATGCCATCGAACCCACCAGAAGGGGACAAGACTTGATCCAGAGCCCTTAGGCCACCTGCTCCAATGAAACTTTCACCCAAAAGGTCTGCACTGGAGGTTGTTAGGCTCTGCTCCAGCTATAGCGTACGTGTGTGCCTGTTCTGCTCTGGCTCCTTGTTTGAGCAGCTCTCCCAGCTGCCGCACAAAAGGGATTGGTGAAATGGGATTTAGGCTTCCTTTGGATCTTCTAGCCAAATGCATCAATTCCCACTAGAACCCCACCCATCTTCTGCTGATTTGGGTTTGGTCTGTAGCATTTCACTTTCACCCCACGTGGTAGGATCAGAGCTGGATCAGGGCCCCTCGGTTACCTCGTCTCAGTTTTCTTGTTCTTGGGCACCATATGGCCAAGGAGTGTGAATTTGTGGAGCATCAGGCCTTCTCTCCATATCCTCTCTTTTCTCACAGTCAGTTCTGGAGCTGTCACCACGTATAGGCTTTACAACCTCGGGGTGGTGCCTGGCACTGAGGAAAAACTAGACATTCTTGGCTCCCACTCTCCTTTCCTCCCTCCTCCATTTTATCCTGCTCTGGTAGGAACTGGACTGGCTTTTCCTCCCTCGGTTTTGTGCTGGGGGAGGAGATGGCTCCAGGTTAATCCACAAAAATCTACCAAATGACCAGCCATCCCAAACTATCAGACAGTTTGCAGCAGCTGGGGATGGCAATGCCCCTCTGTCCACAGGCTGGGCAGAAGGGGCAGGGAGAGGGCCCCGGCCAGTGTTCCTGCTGAAACAAGTCCTACTCATTCCATTCCCCAGTCTGTGCCTAGGGCAGCAGCCCCAGGGCAGCCCCAGGCAGTGTGCCAGGGGCACCGTCCAGGTTTTAGAGGTAGTTGTAGGATGTCCATTCTGAGAGTCTCCCACACCCAATCCCACCTCAAAGGAAACAGGGAGTGCAAAGCTAGAAGAAAGTTAAAAATTAGAGGGAAAGTCCTTAAAGGCTAGTTAGACAATTTCATGTGGCACGGATCATTATAAACTTGTCTTTAATAGAAACAAGGCTTTGGGGACTCACAACGGCCCTGGTGCATGCGGGAAGGGTCATGGTCCACCTGACCACCCAACAGCAAATGGCTCGTAAGAAGCCAAGGCAGCACTTAGAACTTCCAAGAATGTGGTTAATTGATCACTATGCAAGTTAATTCTTTGGTAAACTTGGTCTGCTTTGGAATGCAGCTAAACCTTCAAAAATCTTAACAGAGAAACACCTTGCTTTATCTTGATTTTAATAGGAATGTCCCTAAGTTTTTCTGGTGATTATTACAGTAGCTGTTGGTTTTATGTCTGTCTATTATTTTTACTTTATTAATCTACTACTCTTCCTTATCTAGATTTTAGAACACTTGCATCAGTATTTTGATTCCTAACAGTATTTCTAATTAAAGTTTCATCTCTCCAAATCTATTAAATGAAATTAGCATAACCTTAGGTTTTTTTTTCTCTCCACCACTATCAAAACTTTGCAAGTGAGTCTCTTGGGAGAAGATTAGGCATTTCATAATTCATATACCACTTGCTTGCTATATAAATGACACACTCCAAGAGAAAATAGTTCATTCCTATTGTCTTTGGCATATTTGTCAAGGACAGGAAATCCTAATAAAGACAGCAGTTCTTTTTTTTGCTTTTGTTTTTTACTCAGATTTAAATCTTAATTAGCTATGATCTTGCAAGGGAACATTTTTAATTTACTAATTTCTGTTACCCAGGAAAATCAGACAGTGCTGTTCACATCTGGAAGCTGTCTAATTAGCAGATTACTGTTCAGACAAGTAACTAGTTGAAAATCACCATGAAGGAAAATTCAAAATAATGGCAATTCTTCCTTTCAGTAGATTATGATATGTGGTGGACAAATCCATTGTAATTGCTCAGAGCAATGAAAGCAATCCAAAATTGCCCAGAAGTTCTAAAAGGAAATATTTTTCGATATTTGTATGTTCCCTTTTTTTAATTCTAGTGATCCCAAACTAGAAAATATTTCAGAATTCCTTAGTTTTCAATGACAGATTATATCCTCTTTCCCCAGCATACGTTTGTGTGTCATCACCTGCGTTGTGACCATAAAAAGAGTAGTGACTGCACCCCCTCTCTTCCTGATGTCCATTCCTAAGCATCACACAACACCCCACTCCCAGGAGGATTGCCCATTCTTCCTCAGTTGCCCAACAGAAACCCCTGTGAGTGCGGGAGTCTTCAAACTAGACTTAGATATCTTGAGCAGCATTATGTGTGTGTGAAATACGTGGGTACTTACCCATGATGGCTGATAATCCACCTTTGTGTTTTATTGAATACGTACAGAAGTAAAAAGAGTAATGTGTTACTAGTATGTGTTCACTCCCATGTACTCATCACCCAGCTTCAATTGTCATCAATTCATGGTCAGACTTATTCAAGTCTGGTTATCATGGTTATTCATGGTTATCATGACCACGCTTTGCCACGCCACCAACTAGATTATTGCACGTACATTTTAGATAGATATTGCTCTCCATAGAGGTTCTAGCAACTTCACCCTTTCCAGTGAGGAATGGAAATGCCTGTTTGTCTTACACTCTTACCAGTGTGTAATAAAATATTTTTGTCCTTGCCAATATGATAGGTTAAAAATGGTATTTAGTTGCAGTCCTAATTATATTCCTAGTATTCTAATTAATATTAAGCATCTTTTCATCTGTTTGAGAATACTTTGTGTGTACTTTACTGGGAATTGTCTGGATGGATTATATTTAAGAATAAGTAAACCTGAGTGACATCCATGAAATTGATGGAATATGGACCTCAGAAAGTTTGCCCCTCCGTAAAAGCAGCAACAAAAATGGTAAAAATGGTCAGAATCAACATTTTCAGAATTCTGGAAACTTACCAGAGGTATACAGCAATTCTGGGAGCATTTATGCAAGAAAAATGAGCTGAGTCTCAGAAAAAGAACAGTGAGCTTTGAGACATTTTAACTTACTCTCATTCCATTCCACCTTCCCAGCTCAGTGGTAACCTTGAAAATAATGGCTCGCATTCTTGGTACTGGAGGGAACGAAACAGGCCTCATTCCTAAATATGTATCATTTTTTTAGGTATCTGGTGGTTACCTGGAGGATCTTATTAGAAAAGCTTATCTTTATTTGACCTCCCTCAAGCTCATCCACTGATGAAATATTCTCCATAGGGAGGCATATGTAATATGCTTTAACAGCATGGCTGCCTGAGGCAATGGATAACATTTGGGATGAACAATAGACTAACCATAAGCCAAAAAGGAACAGCTGAGGAATGATATATCCTCGTGAGCTTTTAAAAACTCTGTCCTATTCCTGAGAATCTAGAAAGCTGTGCACATGCCTGCGGCTGTGCACTTGCTCAGGAGAGGCTAGAGAAGACTCTAAACTTTCAGCTCTGTCAGACCTTGAAACTCTGCACAAGCAGATAGTAGAAAGTAAGGCAGAATTATAAACTCTTTGGGTGAATGTTGAAGGCATGCCCTAACACACACACACAGTCCCTTGGTAAAGACTAGGAGAATTACTGACTCCAGGTGTTTAAGGAAATCTCGGCCCAATCAGCACACCACTAAACTAACTGAACAGAGACTTCAGTGGTCACACACAACAAAGAATATAGACTTTACAGAATTAGTTCCAAGAAGTCACTAGATAAATGACAACAAAAACTACAAAAGCAGTAAACCCTGGGGAGGGCAAATAATCTGATTATCAGAGTTGCCACATTTTATTATGTAAAATGTTTAATTTTCAGAAGAAAATTAAGACATGCAAAGAAACAAGAAAGTATGGACCATAGGCCCATAAATAGGAAAAAAGAAATCAGTAGAAACTCCCTGAGGAAGCCCAGGCACTAGACTTTCTAGACAAAGACTTAAATCAACTATTTAAAATATGCTCAAAGAACGAAAGGAAACAATGTATAAAGAACTAAAGGAAACCATGAAAATGATGTCCCACCAAATAGAGAACATCAATAAATAGACAGAAATCATAAAAAGGAACCAAATATAAAGTCTGGAGTTTAAAAGTACAATAACTGAAATGAAAATTCACTAGAGGGGTTCGACAGCAGATTTGATCAGGAAGAGGAAAGAACCAGAGAACTTGAAGATAGGTCAATTGAGATTATTCAGTCTGAGGAACAGAAAGAAAAAAAGAATGAAGAAAAATGAACAGAGCTTCAGAGGCCGGTGGGACATCATCAAGAATACCAACCTATGCATAATTGGAGTTTCAGAAAGACAGGTGGGAGAGAAAGGGACAGACAGAATAGTGGAAGAAACACTGGAACTTCCCAAATTTGCTAAAAAGTTAATCCACACATGCAAGAAGTTTAGTGATCTCCCAGTAGTAGAGTAAGCTCAAAGAGATCCACACCTTGACACATGATAAACTGTTGAAGGCCAAAGACAAAAAGAGACTCAAAAACAGCAAGAAAGAAATGACTCAGCATGCACAAGGGAGCTTCAATAAGATCAACAAATTTCTTTTCAGAAACCATGGAGGCCAGATGTCAGTGAAATGTCATATTCAAAATGCTGGGGGCTAGTGGGGTGGGGGTAGCTGTGAGCCAAGAACTCCATATCCTAAAAAACTATCCTTCAAAAATAAAGAAGAAATTAAGACATTCCAAGATAAATAAAAACTGAGAGTTCAACACTAATCTATCTTTCCTACAAGAAATGCTAAAGAAAGTCCTTCAGACTGAAATGAAGAACACTAGAAAGTAACTCAAATCAACATGAAGAAATAAAGAACTACAGTAAAAGCAACTACATAGGTAAATATAAAAGTAAAAATGTATTTTGTGTTTGTACCTCTTTTTTCCTATCTGATTTTGAAGACAACTGCATTTGTTGGTTTAAGTCTTTGTCTAGAAAGTCCAGCACCTGGGCACAAAATGTATAAAATGTAATTTGTGACAATAACTGCACAAAGGAGAAGGGGACAAGCTATATAAGAGTAAAGATTTTGTATAGGATTGAAATTAAGTTAGAATTAATCTGAACTAGATTGTCGTAAACTAAGATGTTAATTGTAATCCCCAGGGCAACCACTAGGAAAATAATGCAAAAATATATAGTAAAAGATATTACAAAGGAATTTAAATGGTGAACTAGAAAATATCCATTTAATACAAAGGAAGGCAATAATAGAAGAACAAAAACAACATAAAATATATATAAAAAAATAGCAAAATGACAGACATAAGCCTTTATCAGGAATTAAATGTAGTAGATTAAATTCTTTAATTAAAAGACTAAGATTGGCAGAATGGATTTTTTTTAAAAGTCAGGGTCTATCTATGTGCTGTCTACAGGAGACTCACTTCAGATTCAAAAAACACAAATAGGCTGAAAGTAAAAGGATGGATAAAGGTATATTATGCAAACACTAATCAAAAGAGAGCTGGAGCAGCTTTACTAACCTCAAACAAAATAGACTTTAAGACAAAAATTGTTACTAGAGACAAAGGAGGATATTTTATAATAATAAAAGTACCAATCCATTAAGAAGAAATAACACTTATAAACATATATGAACCTAACAAAAGAGCCTCCAGATACATGAAACAAAAATGAACAGAATTAAAGGGAGAAATATGAGGGGTCTTCAGAAAGTTCATGGAAAAATTTGCATTATCTTTTAATCCTATTTTTCCATGAACTTTTTGAAGTACCCTCAGAGATGATTCAGTAATAATAGTTGAAGACTTCAATATCCCAATAATGGATAGAACACCCAGACAGTATATCATAAAGAAAGTGGAAGACTTGAACAACAATATTAACACACTAGACCTAACAGATATCCAAGAAAAGCATGCTGCCCAACAACAGCAGAATACACATTCTTCTCAAATGCACGGGAAGATTCCCCAGAACAGACCATATGTTAAGCCTTAAAATAAGCCTCAATAAATTTAAAAGTTTTATAATCATACAAAGCATGTTTTCTGACCATGATGGATTTAAATTAGAAATCAATAATGGAAGCTTAGAAAATTTACAAATATGTGAAAATGAACAAATAACTAATGGGTCAAAGAAAAAAATCATAAGGTAAAGTAGAAAATACCTTTAGATTAGTGAAAACGAGAATAAAATATGCTAAAACATGGGATATTGTAAACGTTGTGCTCAGAGTGATATTTATTGCTGCAAACAGCTACATTAAGAAAGAAGAATGATCATAAATCATAAGCTGACTTTCTACCTTAAGAAACTAGATGAAAGACCAAAGTAAGCAGAAGGAAGGAACTAATAAAGATTAGAATGGAGATAAACAAAACAGAGAGTAGAAAACAATAGAAAGAATCAACAAAACAAAAAATTGGTTCTTTGAAAAGATTAACGAAATTGACAAACCTTTAGCTACCCTGACCAAGAACAAAGAAAGAATACTCAGATTACTAAGTTCAGAAATGAAAGTGGGGACAATTCTGTAGACCCTTAAAATAGAGACATTACTATGAACAATGACACACCAACAAACTAGATAACCTAGATGAACTGGACAAATTCCTAGGTGGCTCAAAGAGATTCGCATCTAGACACACGATGATTAAACTGCTGAAGGCCAAAGACAAAAAATGTCTCTTGAAAGCAGCAACAGAGACATGACCCATCATGCACAAGGGAGTCTCAATACGTTAACAGATTTCTCTTCTGAAACCACAGAGGCCAGAAGGCAGTGGAATGACATATTCAAGAGCTGGAGAAAAAAAGCTGTCAGCCAAGAATTCTATATCCTACAAAACTATCCTTCAAAATTGAAGGATACCAAAACTGATTTAAGAGTAAATAGAAAACCTGAATATCAAGTACAGATTGAACCAGTAACCAAAACACGTCCTATAAAGAAAAGCCCAGGACCAGATGTCTTCACTGATGAATTCTACTAAATATTTAAAGAATTAACACCAATCTTTCACAATCTCTTCCAAAAAATAGTAGAGGTGAGAACACTTTCTAATGCATTCTACAATGCTGACATTAGCCTAATACCAAAATCAGACAAAGATATCACAAAAAAAAGAAAACTACAACCGAATATTCGTTATAAATGTAGATGCAAAAATCCTCAACCAAATACTAGCAAACCAAAGGCAGCAACATTTAGAAACAATTATACCCCATGACATAGTGGGATTTATCCCAGGAATGGAAGGTTTTTTCAACATATGAAAATCAACCAATGCAATACACCAGGTTAATAAAACCAAAGAAAAAAATCACATGAGCATCTCTATAGATACAGAAAAAGCATCTAACATAATCCAATGCCTTTTCGTGATTTTAAAAAATTTTTCAGAAAACTAAGAATAGAAGAAAACGTCCTCAACTTGATAAAAAGCATCTGTGATAGTTAATTTTATATGTGAACTTGACTGGGCCAAGAAGTGCCCAGATATTTGGTCAAAATTGTTCCGGGTGTGCCCCTGAGGGTGTTTCTGGAGGAGACTATCACCTGAATTGATCGACTAAGGAAAACAGATTGCCCTCCCTAACATGGGTAGGTCTCAGGTTGAAGGCCTGAATAAAACCAAAATCCAGACCCTTCTGAGAGTAAGGGGAAACTCCTTCTGCCTGATTGCTTGTGCTAGAACATCAATCTTTTCCTGACTTCAGACTCAAACAGAAATATTGGCCCTTCTTGGGTCTCAAGAGTGCTAGCTTTCAAGACTAGAAGTTGTATGATCAGCTTTCCTGGTTCTCAGACCTTCGGACTCAGACTGGAACTACAGCACGGACTTTTCTGTGTCTCCAGCTTGCTGACTGCAGATCTCGAGACTTCTCAGTCTGCCTAACTGTGTGAGCTAATTCCTCACAATGAATTTCTTTATATATCTAACTATTCTATTGGTTTTTTTCCTCTGGAAAACACTAATACAGTGTCTATAAAAAATCCACAGATGACATCATATTAATTGGTGAAAGGCTAAAAATTTTCCCTCTAAGCTCTGGAACAAGACAAGGATTTCTGCTCTCACCATTTCTATTCAACTATTCAACACTGTACTGGAAGCTCAAGCCAGGGCAATTAGGCAAGAAAAAGAAGCAGAAGACATCTAGATTAGAAAGGAAGAAGTAAAACTATCTCTATTTGCAGATGACATGATCATAACCTTGAGAAGGAGGTGTGATATGGTCCTTAGCCATCATCCAGCCTCACTGGCCTCTGCTGAGGGGCAGCTTGTCCAAGAATTTAGCATTTTCTTGCTCCCCAGTTGCATCTGCTACTGTCCTAAGGTCCACCTACCTGGATGCCTCACTCATCCATGAATACAGCACTTCCCAGCTGCTATGCTGGAGGTGGGTCTTCTCTATGAAGCTACACCCGGGGGTGCTGTGTCCCAGCTTTACCCAAAAAAGAGCTACTCAAGGAAGGAGGTGGAAGGAAGGTTTTATGAAGAGCATGAACACATGGGAATGTGGAACAATAGCTTATACTGAATCAATATTCTAATGGATCATTCCCATTATTGGAAAAGGCTAGGAAGAACATTATCCGTGGAAGAAAGAATCACAGAAGAAATCAGAGTGGTGTGACATTGAGGCTGTAGACAGGCCTAAGCAGCAGAGGCCTGACAAAGCACATGGGCCATGTGTCTGGTCTGCAGCATGAAGCCTTTGCTCAGGGTCACAAGCAGATTGCAGGGGATATGTCACTTTGGTGCCCTAAGAGATGTACCTGGAGATCATGTGCCAAGTGGACCAGCACCAGGCCCTGGGGACTAGGAAAGGAGGTTCAGTAGCTCTAAAGAAGCTCGCTTCCTGAGAGAATTGGCACCATTTCTGAAGAAAAACTCCCAATGGGTCAGCCACTCATGATTATTAACAGAAAGGGTTTTTAGACCTCCATCTTTTGACTGCAGCCAGGGCAGGAAGCTGGCAAGGGCACTTCTACGTGCAAGGCCGATGAGCAGCTCAATTAAAATCAGTCCTATTCAGCAACAGTACCTTGAGTGTGCCCTTATTCTTAGCACAATGGTGTCACTATATTCAGCCAGGATGTGTCATAATTGTGAACCCTTCCATAAAATAATTTATTACCTGTGCAAATAAATGGTTTTTAGTTGTTATTCCTTTTATACATACTTATTTTTAAATGAGAAGAAAGCGCTGGTCAGACCATGTGTCCTGACCTTTGGTTCTGAAAAGACCAATACGTCAACTCCCTGTTGTATAAATGACATAGTGACCAAGGTCCTGTCTCCCAGGGCTTACCTGAGCCAGGATAGGAACAAGTATAAAAACGAAGTGTAAAAACGCTACAGGCAGTGAGCACCATCAAGTTCAAAGACATTGAGCTGCGCCCTTTCCAAAACCTATAAAAGTGAAAAATGTCTCTCCCACCCCCTAGGCCACTGGGCAAATGCCCACTTGCCCTCTGAGGTCACTCAGTCTTGAGCTGCAAATTCTCATGATGACTAAATAGGCACCCTGAGCAGAAAGAAATGCAAAGCAGATTACTTTATGGGTTTCTTTGGATATAATGGGAAGACTATTAATAGGCTTCCATGTCACAAAACCTGGGTCCTAATCCCAGCTCCACCACCTATATTTATGTGGCAGTCGGTAAATGCCTTAACCCCCTTGACTCCCCACATTACTGTAAAAGATGAGTGCTTATATTTGCTTCACAGGTTGTTGTAAAGATTAAAGAAGGTGATTCACAATGGGTGTTAAATAAATGCCTGTTTTCTTTCCTTCTTTAGTGGAAGGAAAAAATAACACAAGCCAGATTAGAACCAACAGCAGACTCTTTGCACTGCCTGGGATAGATGGATCGCACTGGCTCCTCTTACTCCTGGATTTACTTAGGTGACCAGGATCAGGCCTTCATTAAAATAGAATTTGGTTGCAAAATGGGCTCTTCAGCTTGAAAACACACAGTTTGTTCCCCTGTTCCTCTACCATCCTAGCCTTTCTTGGCAACCTCTTAAATAATGAGCTCATTAGAAGTCTTAGCTTCATAGACCCTCCAGCCTCAGCCATGCTGGCAGAGAGAGGGCCATACATCTTCTCTCCACAGAAATTGTCATGTCTTGGAACACAGCCTGCCTTCTCTGGGTCTGGGCCTCTCAACTCCCAGCCTGACGTCAGCCCTGCCCTCCTTGGGGCTCTGCATGGACTGAATGGAGATTCCACAGTGAGTCCCCACCCTGGGGTTTTCAATGGCCATCATGTGGGTAGCAAGACAGCGGATGTGTCCGTGGCACCAGCTTTCTCTGATGATGTGGCCCGAGAACCCTCGGGTCACCAAGCCAAGTGCTGAGTTGGCAGAAGTTCCTACAATCACAGAGGCCAGCCCTCCCTCTGGCATAAAGAGAAGCATTGTCTTGGCAGCATAAGAGATGATTAAATGAGCAAGGCTGGTGGCAGCACTGCTTATTATCACCTGACCTTAGTTGATTCCATGCCCAAACAGTGAAATATAGGCAATTCATGGAATTCCTTTCTTTCTTTCACAATAATTACATAACGCAAACCATATAAGCCTGTTACCAGTTACAAATGGATGTCACACAGATCAAATTTCACATTAACATTTTTTTTCTACACTGAAAAATGATCACTAAGATGTCTTCTTTCTTTCTTCTGCCAAGAACTTATGTCTGTTCTGGTCCCCACGTCACAAATTCAAATATGGTTGAGGTTGATTTGTGAATTAAATTGGAAAAATCACCTTAGTTCTTAACAGTGGGGCTGCCACTGCAGGTTCCAAGTGTCCAACCTGCGCTGAGTCCTCAGGCCCAACTGACAACCCTTTACCTTGTCTGTGGTCAGCACTTCCTCTCTTTCCAAGTCCTTAGCACTGTGTCCAAACTCCCTATTCAACCCACTAGCTATTTTCCTAACAGAGAACCTGTCACTTATCAAGATAATTGGGGTGGGTACATGTAAATTACTTCCCTTTCCTGCTCCCCACCTGAAGACTTATTCACACACACACACACACACACACACACACACACACACACACACACACACACACATCTTTATCTCCATCTCATCTCCATCTCTCCAGACTCAGAGGACCAGGTGTCTGGACTTGGGCTCAAAGCCAGCACTTCCCCTACATTCCTAACTGGTTGTTTGCCCCTTGCCTCTTGGTCCACCAGTCAGCCCCTCTCTCATATGTCTTCCTCCCTACTGGATTTTTTCCTTCATCATTTAAGCATACTGAAGTCTTCCATATAAAAAAAAAGTTAATGCTCTGCAACAACATCTTAGAATGAGGCATGGAGTCGGGGGAAGCCAATCCCAGCTGCACCCAGGTAAAAAGCACACCAAAAATGCCATTTCCACAAGGGTAGCCCACCATAGCCTCTGCAATTGCCATGGCTGCCGCAAGAGCAGCTAGTCTCTATAGCAGCAGTCACAGCCACCGTGCAAATGCCACACCAGACTCTCAACTGCATTGACGCAAGGAGAAGCACCAACAGAAACCAAAAAAAAAAAAAAAAAAGTTCCTCTCTCCACAAAGCACGCTCTAGAGTAATAGAAGAAGCATCTGATTTACAATAATAAGGGAGGACTTGATCACACCTTCTCAGTACTGGACAGGTCATCTAGGCAACAAACCAACAGAGGAACTGTTGATCTATCACATGGAGAGAACAAATGTATGGTTATTAGAGATGGGGGAGGATTGGATAAGGGGCATAAAGAATAAGTATGATTTGTAACAATGAATATGCTAATAAAAAATAAATTTAAAAAAAACACACAAAAACAAAAAAAAATCAAGAAAAATTGATACAATACCCCACCATCTAGGTCCTTCCTCGCTTTCTCCTTCCCTGCACACAAAGCTTTGAGTCTACACTTGCTCTCTCCACTTTCTCCCTTCCTACTTACTCCTCTGCATTCATGTTCCTGCCTTGGCACTAAGCTGCAGCTGCTCTGGAAAAGGCTATCAGGCTTCCAGAAGGCGAAATCAAGGAGCTCTATAGTCCTCACCTCAGTAGGGCCTTTTCTGCAGAATCTGATGAACTGATCACTTCTGTCTTAAAAGTTCCCTTTCCAAGACATCCCTCCCCTCCTCTGCCTCTAATTTTCTTCAGGGTTCCCTACTTGGCACACTGCTCTTTCCTCTCTATTATCACCCATGTGATCTCCCTCTCTTATGGTTTTACTACCATGTTTTGCTGAAGACATTCAAACAAATAGAATCAGCCCCGGCCTCCTCCTCATACTTTTCCATATTGGTATATACACCTGCTTGATAGGCGTCTCCTCGTGGATGATGTGTGGGCATCTCAGACTCAACATGTCTAAAACCGAACACATCTTTCTTCCTTCCCCTCTTTACCAGACCTGTTCCTCCTCCTGTATTCCCAATCTTATAATAATCCCATCGTGTTAGATCCCAAGCCATAAACCCAACAGTCTATACTCTTTCCTTTCTTTTCCTTCATTCCCCACATTACAAAAATTACTTAGTCTTGTCAATCTCCTAAATATTCCTACAATTTGTATTATCTCTCCATCCATCCTTCCATTATCTCTTTTCATCTCAGCCAATAACTTTTATATTTATTGTATTCCATTTGGGTCTTGCTCAAATCCATCTGGCATATAAGCCTTAGAATAGTTTGTATAATATAAAAATCTTACAGTTTAACTTCTGTGTGTGACAGGGACAATAAATTAAACTTAAAGGTTTAAAATTCCTGACTAATTTCTGCTTCTGGGAATATGGAGTAGATATACTTTTTTTTGTTCCTTCTGCTATTTACAGATTAAAAACCCTGAACATTATATGTAAAACAAACTACGAAGACTCTGAAAGGTGGAAAGAAGGCAGAAAAACTAAGGACCTGGGATCCAAGGAACCTGCCTTACAGTGTCAGAGAAAGCCAAACAAAACAGAATATTTAAACAAGATTCAGAGTTCCAGAATACAATATGAAAATGTCCAGGTTTTAATTGAAAATTGCTCACCTGATTTTCAAGAACCAGGAAGATGTCAAATTGAAATTTAAAAAAATCAATAGATACCAACATCAAGAGGTCAGAGATGACAGAATTATTTCACAAAGATTTAAAAGCATCCATGATAAAAATATTTCAACAAGCAATTATGAATATGCTTCAAACATATGAAAAAGTAGAAAGCTTCAGCAAAGACATAGAAAGTCTCAGGAAAGAAAGAGAAGATATAAACAACCAAATGGAAACTTAAAAAAACATAATAACTAAAATAAAGAGCTTGGTGGGCAGAATCCACAGCAGAATAGAGGCACAGAGGAAAGAATTAGTGATCTGCTGACAGAAAAATGAAATTGGCCAAACTCTGAATAAGAGTGAGAAAATAAACTGGGAAAAAAAAAAAAAGAACAGAGCCTCAAAAACCTGTGAAACTATAGCAAAAGATCTAGCATGCATATTATTGGAGTCTTGGAAATAGGGAAGAAAGAAGGCAGGACTGAAAAAGTACTTGGAGAAGTAAAGGCTGAAAATAAACTCCTTGTATTTGGAAGAAACATAAACCTACAGATTCAAGAAGATGACTGAACTCCCAAACAGGATAAATCCAAAGAACTCTACACCAATACCCATTATCATTAAACTTTTGAGAACTAAAGACAAAGAAAAAAATCTTGAAAGCAGCCAGATGAAAACCTTGCCAATAGAGGAGAAACAATTCTAATGACAATGCACTTTTTATCAGCAACCACAAAGGCCTGAAGGAAATAGCACAATATTTTTCAAGTGTTGAAAGAAAAGAACTGCCAACCCAGAATCTTATGCCCCATGGAAATATCCTTCTGGAATGAAGAGGAAAGCAAGACATTCTCAGATGAAGGAAAACTAAGAGAATTTGTCAGACCTACCCTACAGGAATGGCTAAAGGAAATTCTATAAACAGGAAGGGAACAGTAAAAGAAAAAATATTGGAACATCAGAAAGGAAAGAAAAATACCATAAGAAAAAATGAGTAAATATATATTAGGCTTTCCTTCTCCTCTTGAGTTTTCTAAATTATATTTGATGACTGAAGCAAAAATTATAAAACTGTCTGACATGGTTTTAAGTGTATCTTAAAGAAATATTAAGATAATTATAAATGGGGAAGGATAAAGGGATGTAGAGGTGGGCAACGTTTCTATACTTCACACTAGTAAAATGAAAACACCAGCACATTGTGATAAGTTATGTACATATAATGTAATACCTAGAACAATCACTAAAAAACAAAAAACTATACAAAGCAAGACATTCAAAAAAATTATAGATAAATCAAAATGGAATTCTAAAAGTCAAGTAACTCACGAGAAGGCAGGAAAAAGAAAACAAAGAAACAAAAAACAAAGAGAACAAATTGAAAATTAAAAATAAAGTGGCAAACTTAAGCCCTACTATATCAACAATCACATTAAAAGGTTTAAATACACCAGTTAAAAGAGATTGGCAGAGTAGATTTTAAAACATGCTGTAACTACATACTATTAAAAGGAAACTCATTTTAAATATAATGAGATGGGCAGATAGAAAATAAAAGAATGGGACAAGATACATCATGCAAGCAGTAAAATGAAAATAAACAAAAGTGGTTATATTAATACCAGATAAAGTAGACATAAGAGCAAACAAATTTACCAGAGACAGGGAGGGACATTATGTAATGATAAAAGAGTAAATCCATAAAGAAGACATAGCAATCCTAAATATGTATGCACCAGACAACAGAGCTGCAAGTATGTGAAACAAAAACTGATTAAACTAATAGGAGAAATAGACAAATCCATAATTATAGCTGGAGACTTCAACACTACCCCCTTCAAATTCTTATAAAACTAGGCAGAAAATCATTAAGGATATAGTAGAACTCAACAAAACCATCTACCAAAAGAATCTAATTGACATTTACAGAATACCCCACCCAAAACAGCAGAATACGTTCTCTTTTTGAGTGCCCACAGAACATACACCAAGAGAGACCAAATTCTGGACCATAAAACAAACCTCAATAGATATAAAAGAAGTGAAATCAAACAGAGTGTGTTCTCTGACCTCAGTAGAATCAAACCAGAATTCAATAACAAAACGATAATAGGAAAATCTTTAAACACTTGGAAACTAAATAATACATTTCTAAATAATCCATGGGTCAAAGAAGTAGTCTCAAGGGAAGTTTAAAAAATACATTGAACTAAATGAAAATAGGAATACAATATCAAATTTGTGGCACATAGCTGAAGTAGTGCTGAGAGGGAAATTTACAGCACTAGATGTATACAGTTGGAAAACATGGAAAGTCTCAAAAAATTTAAGCTCCAACTTCAAGAACTTAGAATAAGAAGTACAAAATAAACATACAGCAAGCAGAAGGAAAGAAATAAAAAGAACATAAAATGGTAAACTTGAAAACAAAAAATAAAAGAGAAAATCAGTGAGACAAAGAGCTGGTTCTTTGCAAATATCAATAATATTAACAAACTTCTAGCAAGACTGACAAAGAAAAAAATAAAAGAGACACAAATTACCGATCTCGTGAGTGAAATAGAGAATATCACCACAGACCCTTCAGACATTAAAAATAATAGAATAATATAAACAACTCTAAATTCATAAATTTGACAAGTTAGACAAAGTGGACCATTCTTCAAAAAAACAAACTACCACAACTCACCCAATACAAACAGATTTGAATAGCCCTTTACCTATTAAGGAAGTTGAATCTGTAATTTTAAAACTCCCAAAAAAGAAATCCCTAGGCTCAGATGATTTTACTAGAGAATTCTACCAAACATTTAATAAGAATTAACACCGATTCTACACTATCTCTTCCAGAAAATAGAAGAGAAAACATTACCCAAGCCATTTTATGAAGCTAATATTACCCTGATACCAAAACCAAAAAAGATAGTATAAAGAAAACTACAGACCAATATTTCTCATGAACATAAATGCAATAATTCTTAACAAAATATTAGCAAGTGCAATTCAGCAATTCATGAGAAGAATGATACAGCATAGCCAAATGGGGTTTATTTGAGGAATGAAAGCAAAGTTGGTTCAATGTTAGAAATTAATCAATATAATCTATTATATTAATAGGCTAAAGAAGAAAAATCACATGATCACATGAATTTTTGCAGAAAATGCATTTGACAAAATTCAACACCCATTCATAATAAAAGCTCTTAGAAAAAATAGGAACAGAGGGGAATACCCTCAATTTGGTAAAGAGCATCTACAAAAACCTAGAGCTAACATTATAGTTAATGGAGAAAAGATGAATACTTTCCCCCTAAGACTGGAAACAAAGCAAAGATGTCTGTTCTACTCTTATTTAACAAGTGCTAGAGGTTCTAGCCAGTACAACAGGGAAAGGTGGGAGTGGGGGTGGGGAGATAAAACTCATAGAGAAAAGGAGAAAATAAATTTGTCCCTCTTTGCAGAGGACATGATTGTCTACATAGAAAATCCCACGGAATAAATATATATTTTAAATCCTCCTAAAACTAAGTGAGTTCAGCAAGTCACAGGATACAAGATAAACATACAAAAATTGGATTTCTATATTCTTGCAATGAACACATGGCCACTGAAATTTAAAATATGGTATAATTGCTAAAAAAGAAATAAATATAAATCTAACAAAATGTGCAGTACTTCTATGTAGAAAACTACAAAACTCTAATGAAAGAAACCAAAGAAGATGTAAATCATGGGAGAGATATAATGTGTTTATGGATTGGAAGACTCTACATAGTAAAGATGTCAATTCTCCAAATTGATGTACAGGTTTAATATAATTCCTATCAAAATCTCAGCAGAATTTTTAAAGATACAGACAAGATTATTCTAAAGTTTATATGGACAGGCAAAGGAACTAGACTAGCTCGAATAATTGTGAAAAAGAAGAATAGAGTGGGAGGAATCAGTCTACCCAATTTCAAGCCTTGTTCACATAGCTACCGTAACCAAGACAGTGTGGTATTAGCAGAGATAGACACATAGATCAATGGAACAGAAAAGAACTCAGAAAAAGACCCACAGGAGTATGCTCAACTCATTTTTTACAAAGACACAAAAGCAATTTAATAGAGGAAAGATTGCTTTTCAATAAATGGTGCCGGGACAATGGGACATGACAGGCAAAAAAATGAACCTCTACCTAAGGCTCGCATCTTACACAAAAATTAACTTGACAGGACTTAAATGTAAAATGTGAAACTATAAAACTTTAAGAAAAAAAAAGCACAGGAGAAAATGTTTGATATCTAGGGCAAGGCAAAGAGTTTTCAGATTTGACTCCAAAAGCATAATTCGTAAAAGGAAAAATGGGTAAATTGGACTTCATCAAACTTAAAAATGTTTGCACAGTGAAAGATCCTGCTAGGTGAATGAAAAGACCAGAGACACATTTGGAGAAAATGTTTTCAAACCACATATCTGACAAAGGACTAGTATTTAGAATACATGAAGAACTCTCAAAATTGAACCATAAAAAAAGCAAACAACCCCATTAGAAAATGAGCATGGAGAAACATTTCACTGAAGAGGAAGTACAGATAGCAAATATGCACATGAAAAATGTTTAACATCACTAGTTATCAAAGAAATGAAAATTAAAACTACAGTGAAATATCACTACACACCTATCAGAATGGCTAAAATAAAAAGTAGTGACACCACCAAATGCTGAGAAGGATGCAGAGAAACTGGGTTACTCATGCATTGCTGATGGGAATGAAAAATGGTACTGCCACTCTGGGAAAATCTTTGGCAGTTTCTTTAAAAATTAAACACGCAACTACCGGATTATCCAGCAATTGCACCCCTGGGTGTGTATCACAGAGAAATGACAACTTGGTTCACACAGAAACTTGTGCATGAATGTTTATAGTAGCTTTCTTCCTAATAGCCCCCAAATGGAAACAAGCCAGATGTCTTTCAAGGGGTGAAATGGTTGAACAAAATGTGCTAGATCCTTACCATGGAATACTACTTGGTAATAAAAAGGAATTATTAATACGGATGCATTCACCAGTCTGGATGAACCCAGAGAATTATGCTGAGTGTAAAAAGCCAATCCCAAAAGGCTACCCACTCTACGATTTCATTAATATAATAGTCTTGAAATGACACGATTGCAGAAATGGAGAAGAGATTAGTGGTTGCCAGAGGCTAAGGGTGGTAGAGAAGGAAGTAGCTGTGGCTGCAAAAGGGCAACCTGAGGGATCTTTGTAGTGATGAAAGTGCTCTGTACCTTGACTGTATCGATGACAATATCATAATTGTGCTACAGTTTGGTAAGATAAGGAAACATACAGGGGATTATTCTCCATTCTTTCTTATAACTACATGTGAGTTTATATTTATCTCAAAATTAAAAGTTTCATTCAAAAAATAACTGCAGGGAAAAAAATTTGTCCCATCTGCTCCTTCTAAGGAGGGTGAGCTTCAGAGAAGATGGTTTTGCTTTGCTGATCAGAGAAGTAGATGTGATAAAACGCTAAGGGGATATAACATAGGACAGAGGGAGAGAAGGAGAGAGAGAGAGAGGCAGAGAGAAAGAAAGACTAGGGACAGAGGGGCAGAGAAAAGAAGAAAACACTGGAGAAACTTAGATTTAGAGCATTTGTTATAGAATTGATGAGAAATCACAGTTTGGGCATAACAAAAATTGTTCAGAGAGGATCTTAGGAGATAATTTTGTAAAATGTGCTATGTAAACCTCTCTTCTGGTTGTGGAAGAAAACTCCAGTAAAGACCTACATTACTTATCAATCTTTTTATTTTCTTTTGAGGTGGGATTGTGTTTGTTTGGATGTGATTCCACAGCAATGGTCTACAAGACAGCCTGGAAGATTCAGGTTATAGTTGGCGGGTTTGTCTGGGTTTTTGACCTGAGCTATCCTTCAGGTAAATCACCCCCCTAGAACTGTGACAAGAGGAAGCTTTCACAATGACCATCTAGTTGTTACGCTCTTGATGCAAGAGAGCAGAGGCTGACCCAGCAGGAGTTGTGTGACCCTTGGAAAGTCAAACTTCAAAAAGTGTGAAATGGTGGGATCTATTCCAAAATCAGAATTAGAACCACGAAGGCATGGAGTTTCAGGGCCCACATGTGTGAAATGGAGAACTATGCTTATGTGGCTTTATGTAAGCCAGACTGAGAGAGGCTAAGGAAGTCTGCAGTGGTACAGGCTGGGAATCAGTATGCTCACAGAATCAACCTGTATAAATACACAACTTCTGCAGATATTGGGAATGTCATGGATGAGGTCAGTGGCAGGCATGCCTGGACATGTCTGAATTCCTGTCTGATAGCTGGAGAGTGGACGGTCGTGGAGAGACCAGCAATCAAGCAGACCACCTGCTACCGTGCACATCAAGGAGTGTGTTTAGACACCCCTCCCAACGCTGCAGGGGTGGCAAACCCTGGAGGCTGGAGGCAGAGGAGGTTAAGAGGGCGTGCATGGCCCAGCCCCAGTAATTACTGTGGGCACACACTGCTCCATGGCAGAATGCCTGCAGCCCAAGAGAGGCTCTACAGCAGCGTGGAGGCATGCTGGAATTCAGACGGAGTTCACTACTGCACAGCAAGGGGAAGGGAAGTTGGATATAGCATATGTGGTCAGGACCTAAGGACTTCTGCCTGGTTCATTCGAGGGCACAGCTGGGTGCAGTTGGGGAAGGCAGGAACATCTGGCTCAGGTAACTGAGCAACAACGAATGGTCAAGTTCATGAACAAACTTAGATTTCCCCAGGATGCCTGGTTTCTTGCTGGTGGGGAATCTAATTCTGAAGGAGGGGAAGAAAGCAGTCTCCTCGGCCCCCCACGGAGAATGTGCTGGAGCTCACAGTGGGGTTGGGGCAGGAAACAGGATGCAGACCTGGGCCTGACAAGAATGATGCAGGTGTGACTCAGCCTGCTGAGGTCAGGTCCTGGCAAGACAGGTTCCGGTGGGTGGGGAGGACCAGAAGGCAGTGGTAGATTGCTTTCCATAAGAAAACTCAGGGAGGAAAAAGATCCAAGGGGTGGTGGAAGAGGGTGGGGATTTGAGCAGATGTGGGGAGGAGAAAGAAATCCTGAGGAGAATTTTTAGGACGTATTTTGTGTTCTGTGCTGTGTACTGAACTCTCTCCTTGGCATCCTTAAGTACCCACCAGCAAATGCCAAGGTTATTGAGAAGGCTCAGCTCATTGGAGGCCTAGACATGAAGTGTTTTTATTTTTTTTTCAAAAGGTCCTTCTTGCGGTCACTCTGTTGGGTGTTGTTATTTTTCTGGCTAACACTAATGAGCCCTCAGCGGCCTCTGGAGGTCACATATCCAAATGCTGTCCTCTCTTGGGTGGATGAGTCCTGCCCCATGCAAGTTCCCTGACTCAGGCTGCCCTCCACTCAGAAAATGCCCCTGTGGTCTCTTACCCAAAAGACCACTCCAGCCTAGCCACCTTCTCTGGTGTCTACTGGACTGTGGGAAACAATCATATCTTTGCTGAGCCCGTGGTGGGAGTGCATCTGTCCTGTGGACGTGCTTCTCACAACTCCACCATCTCTCTGTCCCCGCTTTCTCCAGGCTTCAGAAGGGTTAGAAGCTCTGTGGGTCCAAAGACTCAGCAAATTTCAGAGAGAGAGATCATCACAGGGCTCCAGCTTGCTGGGGGTGGGGATGATCCATGCGCTCCTGGATCACCTTCCTTTGGTCACCTCTAGCATGAGGTGGCCCTATCCACCTCTCCTCCTCTGGTCCTACCTTGCATTTCACACCCTGGTGACAACAAAGTACATATATTTCCTCTGCACAGTGGGGTTCCACATATCCAAGTCCTTAAGTCTTTCTCCCTGCTGGACGACTGCAAAATGTTCCTCTTTTGAAATTAGATCAGACTTTAGTCCTCTTCCACTCAGACTAGGCTAAGCATCACTTTCCTTTGCTCAATCCCAACCTGCAAACATACATGTTCCTAGCATGTGTCTCATTACATTAAAAAAGCATCTTTAAGGGCCAAGCCCGTGGCGCACTCGAGAGAGTGCGGCGCTGGGAGCGCAGCGCTGCTCCCACCGCAGGTTCGGATCCTATATAGGAATGGCCAGTGCGCTCACTGGCTGAGTGCCGGTCACGAAAAAGACAAAAAAAAAAAAAAAAAAGCATCTTTAAGTATCTAAATCTCCCCTACCAAACTATACACTTCTTGCAGACAGAAACTGTCCTTTTGAGTTCCATATGTTGTGGCTATGACAGCTTCTGATTCATAGAAGGCAGTCGATAAGTGCTTGTTGAGGAGACTAAAAAGAAGGGAAAAGGGACTATTTCTCTCATCTTTTACAATGGTCGGAGGGTTTTGCAAGGAGAAGGAGTGAGAAGTTAGCTCTCTCTCATTGGTTCTCCATTCTCACTGTATGTCACCCTACATTGCTGTACAGTCACCTCACCAGATGTGTTCCCTGGACTTTGGACTTCCCAGTCTCTGAAACTATAAGCAATAAATATTGTTTCTTTATAAATTACCCAGTTCCAGGCATTTTGTTATAAGCAGCAGAAATGGAGTAATACATCCAGCCGGGCTCTCCAGGCCTTCTTCCCATGCCTTGATCCACCAAATATTCTTCCTCTAAAATCCTTTTCTATGCAAGTTAGCAGAGGGCTTCTCTTATTTGCCAACAGGAGCCCTGACTAGTACACCTAATACATGTGTTGATAGATTCTAATTTATGCTTCACCTTGAAAAAGACATTCCATCCTCCTATCTGGAGAGATTGTAAAACTATAAATTACCTTCTTCAAAGGCCTTCAAAGTGAGAGCTCTAAATGCAAATTAGTTTGGACCCATAAGATGCACTTGAGGGAGCTTTGGCAGGCAGAGGTGATGTGGAAGCCCCCTTCCTGCTGCTGGTTGACAGGAAACAAGTTTGTACAGACAAGACCACTGGTGGCAGCCAGACCAGCATTGCAGTGTCTGGTCACCAGCTTCAGGATAAGAGGCAGTGGTGCTGGCGGTGGCAGCAATACTGAGCCACGGGCAGCAGATGCGGTATTGTGAACTTGGAATTAATAGTCCAGCAGAGGCTCCAACCTCTTCACTTCCCCAACCTCCCCAACACTTCCGTAAATACCTAATTCCCTCTATTAAATCTCTTTCCACATAAGGTGGTTTCTATTTTCTCCACAGAAATCTGAGTCATATACATTGTTTACAAAAGGCAGGTCTAAAATAAAGTGACCCTTAAAGCTCTTCTTTAAAAGGATACACAAAAACACAGTATGTAAATGAAAACAAAACAAAGCAAAAATGAAAGTAGGAATGGCGATATTAATATCAAACAAGAATTCAAGAAAAGAATTATGTGGAATATTAAATCAATATGAGATTCAAATCACACAGAAGAAAGGCTCATAAATGTTTATGTCCTGCATAAAGTAGCAGCTAAATATTAAAAATAAAATCTCAGAACTCATGAATAAATTGGTAAGACTGTAATCTTAGTGCTAACATTTATCATTTCTTTCATGGATTTTGATGAATCAAATGGACACATAAAAGAATTAAATAGTCAATAAGCTTTTCAACATTTGTAGTCCACAAACACCTAATTCATATTTCTTTCGGCCGTGAGACATTTATAAACTAAGATAATATATTAGGCCATAAGAGAAATGTCAATAAATTCTTAGATGTAAACTCTCTTTGACCATAATCTAACACAAACAATTAGTGAGAAAAATATTAAATAGTAGAATCCAAAAACCAGGAAATTAAGCAATATTTTTCTAAATAACTCTTGGGTAAGAAAGGAAATAAAACATGTAATTAAATACTGTTCTGAAAATAACAATAATAATAACACTAGATTTCAAAACTTGTGGCAGATGACAAAGCTATACTCAGAAAAATAATCATACTCTAAGATGCTATTATTATTATTTTTAAAAGGAATAATAAAAATAAATGAATTAAGTATTCACCTCAAGAAGGAAAGATTTTTAATCTAAAATAAAGCTGTTAAATCATATAATGATTTCATATAATGAAAGCAGAAATTGATTAACGAAAAACAGAAAAGTACCATTAATAATTCAATTCAAGCTGGTTTTTGTAAAAAATAAAAAACAAAAACAAAAAAACAGTAAATTAGACTATCCCTTGAAAGCCTAGCAAAAAAGAAAGGGAGGGAGAGAGAAAACTACACTAGCGTATTTGAGGACCTTGATGAAATGGGATGATGTTCAAAGGGACAGGTAAGTCACCAAAATGAACCCAATAGGATGTAGAAAACCTGGTTACACTTCTAAACCTTAAAGACATTTTAAAAGTTGAAAAGAAACTTCTAGTCAATGTTCAGTTGTTTTTTCAGATGCCTCTTGGGAGCCACTTCGAATCCTCTGGGCCTCAGCTCTTATTTCACCCACAACTATGGCTACCAGTTCTGCTCTGACTTTGAACAGCATCCAGTAGTGTGCTCCGACAGCACCTTGCCTTTCTCTGCCCCAGAGCTTCTCTGACATCCCTCATTGGAGGTGTTAGTGGGACCTTGTCTGCTCAAGCCATGTAAGGGGGAGTGGGGCACCCTCAACCAAGGTGGGGAGAGCCAATGGATAAATGCTTCCCCATCTCTTTCCTCAGGAGCAAGACCTTGAGCTGAATGTCATGCTTCTCAGATTGTCCATTGAGATTGAGCACCCCGTAACAGTTGGTCAACTTGATAATACTTCCTTGTTTTGAATCTCCCTCTCTCCCTTTTTCACTCCCCTATCCTTCCCTTGCTCCTGACCTAACCCTTAGAACTACAGTCCTGAATGAATGGTCACCCATAAGCCTTTGTCTCAAGCTCTGCCTTAGGAGAACCCAAGCTAAGATTGTTGGCACCAAGAGCAGTCCTAGAAAGTGGACCTTCAGGGTAGGACTTTTAATGGGCCACTCATCTAAATGGGACTTTACATGGGCCACAGCTGGTGGTAAGTAGGGTGACAAGAACTAGCATGCACAGACATCCCAACTACTTAGATACTTACCTGTGGTTGACCGGGATGAGGTAGAGGTGGAAGGTGATGTGTTGCATTAAGCAGGAGGGGTAGTGCTTGAACAGTTGGAGGCCACGGTAATTATAAGGATTATAGAGTTGTACGGCTTTTGTTAATTGCATTGAAAGTCTTGAAAAAGAAAACGATGGAATCGGGACAGCAAATTCTCAACACACAAAGCATGCAGTGTAAGCCAGATCACTTCTATAGAAGCGTTTAATGAAACCCCTCATTTCCAGCAGCTATAAGGCAGACCATATAAAAAATCAGGCCCAAGATCTCATTGTAAAGATAGCAAAATAGAAAAAGTGACAACAGGTACGCATAATTGGTCTTACATTGGAGTGATACAAAAAGAGTGAATCCATGAGTACTGAGATGGGAACATTTGGATGTATGAGCCTAAGAACCTTGAACCTCCAGATTCCCCTGAATTGTCTGCACTGAGAGAAGTGGCCTTCTTCCCCTTATCAGAGAGGGCATCTCCTCTTGCCTGGAAACCCTAACCCTGCAAAGATTTCACCGAGGCAGGTGGCTTGCGATATCCGTCCTCATCCCTCCTGGTTGTCTGCAGGCTGATAACAACGATCATGTGTCAGACAATCCCAAGGGTAGAAAGAGGGTTCTTGCTCCAAGAGGAACTGTAGGACCTGACTAATAGATACCAGGAGCACATCTGAGAATGGACCTTGAAGATGTTAGACTGGGGGATGCTGAACATGAGGATGGGTAGGGACAGTCCATTGATGAGGGTCACTCACCAGTGACTGGGACATGATGTCCCGAAAGGACAGATTCAAACAATTCACTGGAGAGCTATTTCAAGACTTTAAGAAAATGATAATTAAGGAAAAGATTTTTAATAATTGCTCGAAAGAATACAAAAATGTGAAAGGCTTTCTGATTTATAAAATAAAATTCAATTTATAAAATAAAGCTAACACAGCCCTGAAGGCAAAAATGACAACAAAAATTGCAGACCAATTTCTTTCATCAACACAGAGAGGCAATTCCTAAATAAAATACGAGTTATCTTTTTAAAAAGTATGTTTGTAAAAGTATACCACACAGTGTATGTTTTAAGGGTTTATTTCAGATATAATGGTTTATTCCAGAATGCAATTCTGGCTCAACAGTGGAAACCTTAATATTATAACTTATCATATAAATAGTTTAGAAAAATGACAAACAGATATTTAGAAATTCATTTTTTTTAAAGAATCTTAGTGAATAAGGAAAAGAGAGAAACTTCTCAGTGTAATTAACTTTATTTCTGGAACAAACTGCCAACAATATATTTAGCAGTGAAGGGAGGACTTCTGATCAAGATGGCAGAATAGATGGTCCCCAGCGTCACCCTCTCCTACAAATCAACTAATTTACAACTACTAAAAAGCAACAACTGCCAAGCAGGGGCCGCTAGAGCTCAGGGGAAGAGGAGGAGAGACCTACAGAGTGCATGAAGGTGGGAGAACCCGCAATGAGAGAAAGGAGGGATCGCGCCAACCATTTCCAGCCACGAACACTTCAAGTCTGGCCCTGGTGAGCACACAGAGCAAGAGCAGGCAAAAGCTGCAGCTGTGCCCATTGTATGAAGTTGCTTGGAGGCTGCAGGGGAAAAGAGGGCCTTGGTGGCCCCCAGGCCAGCTAGACCACTAATGGGGTTCCCGTGTGGACCCACGTACAAGTGAGGGGCCACAGACAACTGAAAAAAGGAGCCACTCAGAGGCCAGTGAGTCATTGCAAGGGACCAGTGCATGGCCTGTCCCATGGGAAGTGTTTGGAATGTGGAGGGTTTGAGAGAAGAGCCCACCAGGGGGACTTTGGGGCACAGCATGGACAGCTGATCTGCCCTCCAATCAGCACAGGACCACTAAGTGGAGACTGGTCAAGAATATAGAACTGCAGGGATGCGGTTTGCTGAAAAGATTCAGGCCTAGACCAGAGTTTCCACACAACCCAGGTGTACTAGACTTCACAAGACCCTGAAGTACTCACAAGGTCAACAGTTAAAACCTGAGGTGCATGAATAGCCCTCCGCAGATAATTAGCATCAAAGCAGCAATTTAGCTCAACTGCAGGGCTCAAGTGCTGGTCCCCACAGGAAGTTCCCCCTTTTTAGAAGTAACCAAAGAACAAAAAATTAGTTCCAGTGCAGACTTTAAGTGGTGGGGGTAGCTAATAATCCAACACAGAACTGAAAGAAAACACAAAACACCCACAGATCAGAGACCAAGTTAGACCAGTAAAGGTCTACCACCACCAAAGAACACCTACAAAACCTAGAAGGATGGGAAGCCGTCTGGGCTCCCAAGCTGGGGTGGGGGAGTCCGAGGGCCTCAGCCATGCCCCACCAACATCCGCATCTACCCCGGTGATCACCACCAGGCCACCACCAGAAGTTCCCTGGACTCCTGAGCAGGGGCAGTGTGGAGCCAAGGGCCTCAGCCACACACCCCCCACCACGTCCTCATCCAGCTCAGTGACAACCACCAGGTCACCACCGGAAGCACCCTGGGCTCCCAAACTGGGTTTGGGGAAGCCGAAGGCCTCAGTCACAACTCCCAACATTCACATCCAGCCCAGCCATGACCAAGCCACCACCAGAAGCGCCCTGGCCTCCTCTGCCAGAATGAGGGGGATACCACAGGACTTTACTATGCCCCTCATCCTTCCTCGTCCTCCCACTCTATCCTCCTCCACCTTCTCCTCTCCCCCTCCACCCCTCCACCCCAACTGCTCTGCAACAGCACCTCAGAATGTAAAAATAATAATAAATAAATTTAAATATATATATATTTAGCAGTGAAAAGCTAAAAGCATTCCAGTGGTTTATAGGGTAAAGATAAGTCTGTTTTGTGTGCTTGTTATTTAATTGTTGATCTAAATGTCTAGCCAATGCAGTAAAACACAAAAAAAGAAAAGAGAAAGACATTTGTTTAGGAAAGAGATAAAATCTTCATCAATTGTAGATATTATTATCTATGAGGAAGTAAGAGGGAACCAACTTCTAAAATATTAGAACTGTAAGATGACCAAAGTGCATCAGCAGGTGCAGAGGTGACAGTTTAGGTGGCAGTCATGGTATATGAAGACATCATAGTGCTTTAATTTGTGAGTGTGTTCTTGAGCTTTGGTGCCCTGGTTTATCCCCAAGGGTCCTAACTGGGTAGTTATTATCACCTTTCCGGTGACCTAGTTAGTTTGCTGCTATCCCCTTTGACTGGTTGCAGTTCTGGCCCAGCTCAACCTTCTATTTGAACTACAACTAAAATATTAAACATAAACATCCCTGGCCTTGAGGAAGAGGACATGCTGCTCAGTGCTTTGTCATCTTGGTGATGGGGAAAATTTATCTGTCTACAAAAGTGCCTCTTAATCCAGACTGCCTTTCTCAGTGCACCTACCTGGCTCTCAGGTACATTGAACATTTGAATAGCTTATTCTGAAGTTCAGTATTATGTTCCCTTCTGCAGCAGAAGGGCTATCTTGTGAGAAACGTGTTATGTCTCTCTTACAGAATCTGTGTATCTGAAGATGGCTCCTGTCCATTCACAACATGAGAACAAGCCGTGTGTTTAAGACGTGCCCAGAGGTTACCGCAGAGTGCAGAAGACTCCAGTGGAACAATCGGAAAGAGAAAGTGTTCAGAAATTCATCACAGCTCTATTTGCAATAGCCAAGGTATAGAACCAGAACCAACCTAAATGTCCATCGATGGACAACAGGATAATGATAGTGTGGTATATATGCACAATGTGATACTACTCAGCCATTAAAAGAATTAAATTCTGCCATTCTCTGCAGCATGGATGAGCTTGGAGAAAATTATGTTAAGTGAAAATAACCACAATAATACATCAGACTTTCAGAAGGAGAGAACAGATCTGTGGTCACTAGAGATGGGAAAGGGGGAGAAAAGGGGATTAGGGAGAAACTGGGTAATGGACATGAAGAATAATTACAATTTGCAATAATAAACGTGCTATTAATACTGATTTGATCATCACATATTATACACAAATAGTGATAGTCAACTCTGTACCCCATAAATATGTATAATCAATTATGTTTCAAGTGTAAAAAAATTAAAATTAAAAAAAAAAAAAAGAAAAAGTGTTTAGAAGGAAGATCTATCCCCGTGTGATAGAATTATACCAAACTCTATTTTAGGATTGATCTATCATCTTTTAGATAAATTATTTTTCTGCTTACTGTGGAAGAAGACTTGAACTAATAAGATAGTTTGGTTAGTTGTGATGTTCTATACATATATTTAAAAGACAAGGGTTTTACTATATATCAGCAATAATTAGTTAAAAATATCTAATGGAAAAAAGGTTCCCAATGACCATAGCTATAGAAATTGTCAAATATCTAGAATGAACTTTATGTGAAATATTAGCAATTTGTCCTACCAGATATTACAATATATAACAAAATAATATATATTATAATATATAACATTAGTTGAGACAATCTGGGAGCAACATAGCTTAAGGCTGACAAATAATGAAAAAGAACTGAAAGTCCAAAGACAGATCAAAGTATACATAAGATTTTAATACTTGATAATGGTGGTCCTTCAAACTAGTTAAATAAAGAATAAAAATTTCAATAATTGGTCGAATGGCTAACCATTTGGGAAAAAATAAAGTTTCTAATTCACACAATAAATCAACATTAACACCAGATAGCTTAAAGATGTGAATGTAAAAAGTGAAATTATAAAAACCCCGAAGGAAAATGAAGAAATACATATATTTTGGGTAGGGATTCATACCAAAGACAGAAATTGTAAAAGAATAAAATCATTAGATTTTTACAATATTTTTAAAAATCTGTATATCAAAAAGCATCTTAAATAAAATTAAAGGCAAAGAACAATTTGAAGGAAAAATAATTGTAACTTGTAAAGGAAGTAGATATTTGATATCCATAATACACATAATGCTCTCATAAATCCATAGGAAAAGTGACAAATGGTCCCACAGAAAAATGAACAAAGGACACGAGCGTGTAATTCACAAAAGAAGAAATATTGACAAATGCTGATGCTGAGTCAAGCTCAATAATGAACAGGAAAATGCAAATTTTAAAAAATGAGATACTATTGTTTACCTACATGAGATACCATTGTATACCCACAAAACTGGAAAATATTTGACAAAATGAGATACCATTGTATACCTACAAAACTGGAAAATATTTAATAACGATAATAATAACTAGAATTAAAGAAGATATGAGGAAATGGGTAGACTCGGGCCCTGATGACTTGAGTATAATAGACACAAACTCTTTGAAGGACAATTTGGAAAAAAATATCAAAAATCTGAATTATGTTCACATATTTTGGACCAGAAATTTTACATCTAGTGTCCATGTCCAGGGCATTTATATTAAAATATGTGTGAATGGAAAAAAATAAAGTTAGTTTCTCCCATTATACTCTCACAATATGCTTCCGATACCCAATGTGTGGGGTTTTCTACCCACCAGCAAGCAAGCCATCAGTTCTGCAGCAGACACCAGCTGGGTGTCTTCTAATTCAATTCCGACACTACCTACCTGGAGATAGCGCAGATCCCACAGGCCGAGGGCTCAGCCCCCAAGATTGCTGCCTCCTTCCAATGCCAATCCCAAGCCCCAGGTTGTTTTACCTGTGCTTCTGACTGACCAACTATAAATCTGGGTTTCCATGACCCCCTCTTTGGGTTCAGTTTAATTTGGTAGAGCGGCTCACAGAACTCAGGGAAACACTTACTTGCATATAACGGTTTATTGTAAAGGGTATACTAAGGATGCAGATAGAGAGATGCATAGGTATGGTGGAAGGGGTGGGGAGCTTCCCTCCATGGAAGTGCTGCTCTCCAGGTACCTCCATGAGTTCAGCTACTAGAAGCTTTCCAAACCCAGGTCTCTTGGGCCTTTTACATAGACTTCATTATATAGGCATGATTGAAGCATGGACAACCATGTAGAAATGTGATTGGACAAAAAGGGTGTGATCTAACATTAACAGACTGAGTGGGGAAAGCCAGCAAGGCCTGTCTGTTCAGATTCTTCTTGGCCTCTCTCTGCAGCATTTCTTCCTCCTGGGTATGGGGCAGGACCCCTCCTGAAATGGGAGTCTTGTAACCTACAACCAGACAAAATAGGTCAGAGAATTTCTTTATGGACAGCTCCTAGACAGAAAGGCAGGGGAAGATTAGAGTATGATTTTAGTTTCTATGGCCTGCCTTGGGAAGAAAAAGCAGCAAGTGAAAGGACAACAGGAGAAGGAACTGTCTTTCACCTTCATCACTCTGGAGCTCTTCCAAAGCCGCTTCAGGAACCAAAGACAAAAGGCCAAATACTTCAGCAAAAGATATGCTTATTGTTTTAGTCACTTAGGAAAAAACAAGGAATTGGGAGTTATGAGCCAGGAACCATGGACAAAATCCAATATGTATATCATAATATCACAATGCACAAGACCTTGACCTCAAAAATTTTATTACCCACCAAGGTCAAGGGTTCAGATCCCCTATACTGGCCAACTACCAAAAAAATGTCATTACCAATAGCAAAAACAATTAGAAGCAACCTAAATCTACAACAATAGGGAATGGATTGAATATATTAATATACGTTTATATGTTAACATGTATACTGATTTCCAATTTTGACATATAATAATATATTAAATAATTTATAGATGATTTTCTACTTTAATATATATTAACTTTATAATGTTAATATATAAACATATATCATATAATACTACCTATGCAACCATTAAAGATAATTTTTAGAAGCATACTAGTGACTTGGAAAGACTGTAATAAATTAAATTAGAAATTGGTTTATTAACTTTTTTTTGTAAAACAATATGTTTCCATATGACTGGAAAAAAGATTGGAAAGATACCAAAATATAACGAGAAAAATGCTAACAGTGGTTATCACTGGCTTGTGGGATTCTCATTCAATTTATATTATCTTTCATTGCTTTCAGCCTTTTCTAAATTTCTTGCAGGCAACCTAGCACTTTCATAGTTTAAAAAAAGCCATAAATACTAAAACAGACAAATGTTAAAACACTAATATCAGGTCACACTCCAGAAGTGGCTAAAATTTTTTCTTTTGGGCTTGTGAGCTGCCCAGAACAAAAGTGGCAATAGGAAATAGAAAATGGAGTTATTATTCCTGCACTAATTACTATTATTATGGATGCACAATTGTAGTCTGTTGGTTGCTGAGTTCCTGTTATTATCCATGTCTACGTCTTCAGGGAGTTTGTTCCTCTGACCTCTTTCATCAGCACATCTCAGAGCATCACAAAAACATCCACATCCAGGTGATGCAGCAAAACCATCCCCAGCTCTGGATGGACACACTGAGCCTCAGAAGGAAAAGGGGATTTGCCACATCCCAGCAGTGGAGTTACTGAACCTCAGAGCTGGAAACCATCTTAGGAGGCATCCATGTCACTAGCTCAATGCACAGTCCCTGGTAGACCACTGAACGTGAACTACAGCCAGATAGGGAATTACCTCACACAAAGTCTTGCATTCTCTTATTGCGCCTTTGTAGTAGACAGAAGGCCCCTTATATCAAAGCAAAATCTACATCCCTGAAATTTCTGCCTACTGGCTTTGGTCAGAGAAAACAGAATTTTTTAAGTTTTCTAATGTAGCTCTGGGTTCTGCTAGGGTCACCAGTAGCTGTGCATCCAGCAGGAGAACTGGGAACAATAACTCTTTGCATCTATGATAGCTCCCAGTGATCCATCTTTTTCATTTAACAGCTTTATTGCAGAATAATTTACACACCATAATGATTTTCAGTAATCTTTAGTTGATAATTTTTAATAAATTTATAAAGTTGTGCAACCATTTCCACAATCTAATATTTCCATCACCACCACCCCCCGAAAAACCCCATACTCAATTGTAATCACTCCCCCCACCTACCCATCTCCTAGGTTTCTATTTAATACAAGGGTCTACAGCTAGGGTGAGTCTCTTGATCATCTTTGAGGCTAGCATTGACTCCATACCTTTAATTTCTTTTTTTTTTTTGTATCTGTATATAACATCATTCCCTGTTCCATCAGGCCCAATTCTAAAGAATCCAGGCTAACCCAGTGCTATGGCTTGAATGTATGTGTTCCCTCAAAATTCATACATTGAAACCTAATCTCTGATGCAATAGTATTAAGACATGGGACATTTGGGAAGTGATTAGGTCATGAGGGCTTTGCTCTCATGAGTGGAATTAGAGCCCCTATAAAAGAGACAGTAAGAAGGTGAGTGAGAAGGTGACTTCACATCTTTGAAGCAGAGTGAGCCTTCCCCAGACACCAAATCTGCCAGCTCCTTGATCTTGGATTTTCCAGTCTCCAGAACTGTGAGCAATAAAGTTCTATTGTTCATAAATTACCCAGTCTAAGGTATTTTGTTATACAAGGGTACTTCAAAAATATTCAGGGAAAGATAGAATTGAAAGATAATATGAATCTTTTCATACACTTTTTGAAGTGCCCTCATAGAAGCCTGAGTGGACTAAGACTCCCAGCTTTAGAGATGGCAGGAGGCTGAAGGCCAAAGCAATGCCACACCCTCACTGCGCCTGGATGCCACTGTGCTAGGCCAATCTCTTCCTGCACACTTTGCATGCAAAAGGAAGCCCACATGCTCCTGAATGAATGTTTGGTGTGATCAGTTCAGTTTAACCCTAGGGAAGGACAGGGTCCGTGATTCTCCTTGGACACCACTGATAGGCTGTTTTTATAAAAACTGAAGCCCATGGTTCTCACTCACCCCACTCTAATCAGAGATGATAATGATGATGATGTTGATGATTTGAGAATAATGCCAGCCCTATGTCACACTAAATTGTGAGAGATGTTGGGTGTCTTAGGCAGAAGCCCTTTCCTGCAGCAATCAGAGGTCAACAAAAGCCTTCCCAGGTCCATGTCCAGGATATTTGGTGATGCAGTAGAGGCAGGGAAAATTCTGTAAAGATGCGACAATTTGGGTGGGTCTTGACATTGAAATATGTGCCATGGCCAATGCTTGCTTCCCCCCACAGTCTCTTAGGGAAGGAGATTTGTATCCTGTTTGCTGAATGCATAAACTGAAGCAAGGAGCCACAGAAAGAATGGCTACATCCTGAAGAGTTATTTTCACCTTAAATCTCTTACCGGGAACAGAAGTCTTAAACTGTGAAAACACATCTGGAGCACACTGCACTGGCCATATGTTTTTAATCAAACCAGTCAGTGCCCCCCCCCCACCCCTTAACTTTTATCTTAATGTCATCCAGCTAATCCCTAAAGCAGCTGCCCACCACGGCCCACTCCTAGAAATGTTTTGGGGTTGTTTTAAAATCCTCATTCACTAAGGTTGTAGCCATTATGCCTAAACTAAACCAGGATGTTTACTACCTTGTTGAAAGATTTTACCAAAAACTACCAGTACCCAACCTGTTTCTCGGGGAAGGCCTGCCCCTCCATAATGACTACTTCTGGGGACGTAGTGGAGGTGGGTGGGAAGGAAATCCTCTGAAAAGCAGAAATAAAGCTCAGGAAAGGTTTTAAAGTCCCTCTGGGGTTTACAACTGAACCTGAGGCTTCACCAGCCTCAAATTACCTTCCCCTCCTGTCTCCGTCCGTCTGTTTGATGACATTTTCCAAAAGACTTGAAAAATAGGAAATGCTAGATCCAAAACTCTCAGAAAAACATCAGACTCGGCACCCCCTCCCCTTCCTGGACCTGCCCCTTTTCACACACATCCCTCAGAGATAGAAGCTCTTCAGAAGAGATGAGAAAACCACGTCACACTCCTAAGTGTGAAACCACAAATCCTGATTTTAAAAATGACCAAAAAACGTAAAAATATAGACAATTTTACTAGTTCCTGCAGGGATTTTTAAACCATTAGGATCTTACTTGAAAGTCTTAGCCAGTTGGGTCTCCCTGGTAGGTGTCCCCAGCTTACACATGCGTGCGCACATGTGCATGGGCACGTGCCCAGCGCCTACCCACACTCCCTCACACCCACACATTTTCCTGCTGTAGCTTCTTCATCGAGCAGGTTTATAAGAATGAAGCAAACAAAAAAGGGCTTGAGCAAGATGAGTAAGTTGGGTTGGCAACTATGATTTGCAGAAGACACGCTGAGGGTGGTTCTGAATTCTACCAGGTGTCATCTGATGAGAAATCAATTACCTGCAGAGAAAATATGACTAATGAGGAGGAAGAGTAGGGAAAGGAGAAAGGAAGAGAGAGAGAGGAAAAGTGGCTTCTGTAGATGAAAGCAGTTAGAAAAGCCCTTTAAGTGCCTATGCAGCACCTTATGACAATTCATAGACTTGCCACATTCTCTATTGTCTCTACGTGACACCCATAGCCCACTTAAAAAAATTCAAACTACTTTTGACATCCCAGGGTTTCCAAGGTCAGGCTTGTGGCTACTCATTGCAAAGACATATCTAAAGATGCACATAAAGTCAGGACATTTTTAAGAAGCCTCAGCTCTGTCTTCTGATTTGGAGTTTTTAGATTCTCATTTTCACTGAGAACTCTACACCCAGCATTGTTGAATCAGCTGTGATCACAGGAAGGAGAGGAAGGAGATATTGTGAACTTTATGCTTCCTAGTGGACAGTTATGTTTGGGTGATATTTGGAGAGAGAACTATTTGCAGACATTAAACATTTGCTTGAAGTTTGGCAGGAAAAAAAATTTATTATTCTGTAGGTTGGGGGGAATATATACATACACACACCCCTACATATATACACTTAGAAGTATATACATACCAGCATATATATGCTTACAAGTACATATATATATATTTCTTTTGTTGGCACAGATGTGGAGATAGATTGTGGAAGAATTGTTTTCAAGCAGCACATTAGGATAAAGGTCAACTTTATGCAGTTGGATTAAGTTGCTTTATTTGAGAAGCAACAGAAAAGGGAGATATTGGGAGAGACTTCATCTTGGGACTCACTGGGCTGGAAAGGCCCCCTGGGCCCCACTGATGTCCTATCAGGGCATCTGTAAGCATCAGCTCCCAGAATGAAAAGTGATTTCATGAATTTAAAGTGTCAACTACTTTATTTTTTCCTCTCTCTCTGTGTTAAAACCAAGTAGTCAGGTCATCAATTTAAAGCAGAACTATTTTTGGTTGGAGATTCTAAAACTCTATCATTTCTGCTGCAATGATGAAATTTGAATTTTTATTGTTGTTGGTCAGTTGTCCTCTTTCATACTATTGGCAAGCTTTCAACAGCCTCCTAGAGACCTTATAAAGAAGGCTACATTTATCAATTAGTGAATTTATGGCCTTACCTAAATTGTGTCATCAGGGTGCCCTCAATTGGTATAGCTTTGTTTTATCAGTGATAAGAGCAACAGCGTCTGTAACCCCAGCAGGACCGTGGACCTGCTATGAAACAGGAGTACTACACTGCATGTACTCTGAGTGATGGGGGAGGCCCATCTATCAGAGCTATCACTGTCATAGCTACCCCAACTGAACAAGACAGGCACAAGTCCAGATGAGGTTGTAGGGTTTGTGGTATCTTGCTGCTAGCTGTTTGAGAACTACCTAGAGTACCAGCAATTGGTCTGCTTAAAATACCTTTTTATTTCCCCCAGAAATCCTCAGTTTGGTAGCATTTATAGTCTCAGGGTCCCTAGCAGTCACTTCTTCACCCTCCATCCCCACATGCACCCACCATGTCCAAATGCATAGAAGATGTAAGAAGGTGTGTGGCAAGGGAGTTGGATGTGTGGTTTTAGGCATTCACTTTTGAAGACTGTACAGAATCCAAAATGCACAAGTTAAAGCATTGTGCAGCTATGTCATGAGGCCTCTTGTCATGAGGCTACACAGAGAAGGATATGCCCATGGATATCTCACTCATGTTATACAAATCCCACAAATGTAGCAAATGCAGCAATATTGGAGGATGTTGGAATGAAGCCTTCTTTATCAATTCCAGCTGGCCACTCCTGGGGAGGGGGTTAACAAATTGGCTTAAAACATTGGGACACACCTAAAGACTGCTACCACCAGCAAAGAAATAAAATGTTCAAAAGAGAATACTAAGGGTGTATTCAGAGACCATTTAGAACAGGACAGAGCAAACTGAAGCTCTTACAGAGTAAGCAAATTCGATTCATGCTCTACTAGAAATAAAAATAAAAATAGACTACATAGATCAAGAATTTTTGTTGAAAGTAACAGGATATAAAAAAGAAATAAGAACAGCCAATATATATGGAGAAAATGATCAACTTTACTAGTATACAAAGAAAGTCAAATTAAAGTTAGCTGCATAGAGTGCTTGTAGGAATGTGGGAAGTGATTACGTTTGTAAGTTTCAGGTGGCAGCAAACCTCCGTGGCTTCCAAATTGTCATTTGGGTTGCTCTTAATTGCAAGCTACAGTTGTGTTCAGGAAACCCCAGTATTGCTTTTGGTACCCAAACCAGGCTTTACAAACCAGAAGCAGAGAGGCTGAGACAGGAGACACCCACAGGCACATCCACCATAACCACCACAGACTTGCAGGAGGGCCCTAACCCTGACTTCACCCTCATGTTTTTTTCTTAAAAGGGAAAATTCTGAGAAAAGCATAGAAACACCTTTTAGAAAAGGTGAGTAATGTTAAAAACTTTTCAGTTTGTTTCTTTGATGAGCCCAGGTCCTCTAACAAAGGTGACTTCCCAGAATACACGGATCTTGAACTGCTTCAGCTGTGTCACTCTGACTCAAACATCTCACTGATATCACAGTAGTTAAAAACTGGATACTGATGCATTTCCAGATCACATTTTCATGTGCTTCAGAGCAATAGAGCAATTGCAGAGAATGCTGAGGTTAGCAAAGCTGTGGTCCAAAGCACTGGTAGAACCCCAGACGGATGCATTCTGTTATGTGTGTGATAGACACTAAATCTCCTAACCTGAAAAGTTTTAATTGCGGAGGTGATCATTTGTCCTCTCCTGGTTGTTTTCAGCACAAGCAGGACAATATCTCAGCTAATCAAGCAGACCCGCTTGCTTCAGGAAGGTTCCAAATTCATGCCTCCAGCCCAAGTGGGTGTAGTCAGCTGCCTACTTGACTCTTTGCTTAGATATCTACTCTTAAACTTAGCATGTCCAAAACCATCCTTCCCCCTCCAAAATCTTCTCCTTTCATTGTCTTCCCTATGTCAGTAAATGGCATTTCTGACCTCGCAGCTGCTCAGGCCAAAAATCTCTTTCTCTCTTATATCCATCAGCCAATCCTGCTATCCCTGTCATCAATATGTATCCAAAATCCAACCCCAACCCCTTTTCACCAACTCCACCGGTATCACCTATTGCAAGTAACCATCTCCTTCCACCTGGATTATTGCTGATGATATTAGGGCCTCTTCCCTGATTTCCCTGTGTCTATTCTTGTACCTACATTCTGTTCTCAACACCACAGCCAGAGTAATCCTTTTCAAATACAAATCAGATCAGATCACTCCTCAGTGGCTCCCATCATCTTACTCAGATAAAAGGCAAAGTCCTTAAAATTAAAAAAATAAAAATAAAAATAAATAAATAAAAGGCAAAGTCCCCACAATGGCCTACAGGGCCCTACGCAGCCTGCCGCCCACTGCCAATTACATACCTACCGCTGTCCAAAGTTCCCTTTGCTCTAGCCACGCAGGCCTCCCTGCTGTTCCTCCCAGAGCGCTGCACGCTTTTGCCTCCTGGCCTTTGCACTTATCTTCTCTTTGCCTGGACCAGCTTCCCCACGTGTCTGCACAGCTTACTCCCTCACCTACTCCACACCTTTGCTCAAAGTGAAATCTTCCCTGACCACCCTTTGTTAAATAGCTACTCACTCTCTCATTCCCTCTCCCCACTTCCCTGCTTTACTTTTCTCTCTAGTACATATCACCATCATATACATTTATTTATCGTCTGTTTCCTCACTAGAATGTAAGCTCCATGAGGGTAAGAATTTTTGCCTGTTTTTTTTGTTTGTTTGTTTGTTTTTCACTGTTGTGTCCTGTGCACTTAGAACAATGCCGGGTATGTAACAGGTGATCAACACTGATAGATGAATTAATAGATTAACTAATAAACTTTGGTATTTTCTTTATAATAGTACATCAAATTGAGGGTTATGGCTCTTTTTGAGTGCTATTAGCACATTTTCTAGTAATCAAACATTTTGCTATGGGATTCAACATCAGTCCAAAAAGGCTTTTATGCTCTGACCTCATAAACATCAAGGTGTCCTCAACAAAAAGTCCTTTCTGAACGCTTATGAAGATGACTACTTGAGGACATAAAGTCAAAATTGCTGAATATATTTTTCCATAACTGTGGGCTACCAGCAAATTGAAAAGAATTTACCCAATGTTCTGCTGCTACTTCCACTGCAGGAATTTTTATTCAGTCTAATAACAAACAAAAGCCTGGGAGCTGCCACAAAGACCATCATGTGAGAAAATATTTAATTATATTTCTTCTGAGAGTCATACTTTGTCAGGGCTTGTGCTATGAAACCTATTCTAAATAGTTTCCAAAAGGTGTTAATTCTTCAGTTTTCTCGGGTCTATCAAAGATTAAGATCCTGTAGATAAATATGTTTATGGTTTTGAGTACTGTGACAAACCCAATATGTAGCCTGGCCCACTCAGAGCCCATTTCCAGACCCCTTCTTCTTTGCCTTCTTCTGCTCTTAGTGGCTGTAACGTGAATTCCAGATTTGCCAACTACTCCTGCAGCCAGAGGTGCCCATGGGACACAGTCTGGCCCACGAGCCATGGGAACAAGTCTGCTGATGTTGTCAAGCCCTTTCTTGTCCCCCATTTTCTTGCCATAGAATAAAAAGGGTGCCTGGAGGTACAGCAGACACTATGGCAACCATGAAACCAAAAGAAAAAATGTGAGGCCCAGTGAACCAGAAATGCAAAGGGGACCTGGAACACTAATGCCATGGTGGGTGGCTACAGAAGTCTGGTCTGCCAACCTCCAGCTGCTCGTTATGTGAAAAAACGAATATCAACTTTGATTATACAACTGTTGAAAGGGTTTTCTATTGCTAGCCACCAAAAGCATTCCTAAATTTTACAAATATAAATACACAGAGCAGATGAGCTGATCTTATATTTAGGGTGACCATCTCATCCCAGTTTTCCTGGACTTCTTGGCTTTAGCCCTGAAAGTCCTGCCTCCCCAGAATCCTCTCAGTTCCAGGCAAACTGGGACAGTTGGTCACCCTTTATCTGTGCAGCACATACATTCAAGGACAAACATCAGAGATATTCGAGGGTGCAGACTATCCTTATTACCTATGTGTTTGTTCAGAAATTTATCTGTGCTATTTTGAAATTTTGCCTTTTTATTCATAAGTCAAAGTATTATGGTAGATACTGCAGTGTGAGGAAACTGTCACTTTGAAAAATGAGCTGGATGTCATGTCACAGTGCCGGGGATTGATACACATAAAGATCTAAGCCTGAAATACCTGCTGTATTGGAACTTTGAAAATTACCACCAGTAAAGTTGGTTACAGAGTTTCCTGGAAGCAAGAGCCATTTTCTACATTCAGAAAGAACAGGCAAGAATCTGGATTATGTGAAACACACACCAACTTTAAAGTATTATGGCTCTGGGCAGAAAATGAAGACTAGGAGACAAAGAATCAATGTAATGTGCTTGATCTTCAAAGAAAGCTGTGTTATTAGTGTAATATCCTGAAAATAATGGCAGTGGTATACCTAGCATATTTGATGCGTGGAGCAGGCTGGGAGTTTTTTAATCCCCCTCTCCTAGGTACAATGAAATTATTTTTAGTAATAATTATGAAATGAAACAAATGATAATAATGACAGAAGAAAAAGGCAGTGAAAATTTTCTTTTATTAAACTTTTTATTTTTGATCATGCAGTAAAAAATATTATTTAAGATAAAATATTACTGTACTACAAGCAAAAAATTAATAGATTAATACATTTTAATTACAAAAATTTATTTTTTTAACTTTAAGAAAAAATTTTGGTGACTGGCCAGTAATAATGTATTTATTTTAAAAAGGAGAGAAAACATATATCTACATATTGGTCTGGCACAGAACTGAGTTATAAAATAATAACAATAATTATGGTTTCTGGTTTGAGACTTTACTTCTATGCATTTGTCACTGCCCTCGTCAAAAATGATCTTTGCATGTTCATGTTTATTGGATGGTGTGGCCAGACTTACCAATCTATCTTTGCTCATAGTTGAAAAATAACACTTTTCATTAATTTTAATTTCAAAAGTTTTTGTCATATAAAGCACCAGGTACACAAATAGTTAGGAAAAGTCTAGAAGACAAGGATGATTTTGATCAAAATTGCAATTTCAGAAACAATAATGCTGTCACTAAAACATCTTCACCAGGAAATTCGTCATAAATTTCTACTATATTTTATAAAAACGTGTGAAGTTTTTCTTCTTATGCAAAGAGCATAGAAAATAGGTGTATGATAGCAGACATTACCATGATTTGCTCTGTTGCTTTAGAACGAGTTTCCAGTTGTTGGTGAAAATGATTGAGGCATTCAAACCTTGCCCTTTTTGGTTCTTCTGGCAATGATCACATGAGCTAATTGAAATAACTCAAGTTCTGTTTCTTTGTCTTTAGCGTCACCATGCCATTATTGTTTGTTACAAATCTATTCTTTCAATTTAGAACTGTGAAGGGCCACAGAATTGTAGATACAAAGTGCTCATGAAGCAAAGCCAAATGATTCAAAATGGTTATAAACTTACTATTCAAAAATCCCGGGTAACTAAAGCCATGTGTGTCAAGTTGAGTGTTTACCTGGGAGGTCTCAATTAATTTCTGTATAGGATACAATGTTTATTAAAAGATAAGTAATGAAAATATGCTAATTTGAAATTTACATATTATTAATACTTAATTAAATTAAATTAAAATAGTAACTGCAACAATTGTTTAGAAGTTAGATGAGTTTTTTTTTCTGGAAAGAGTGTTTTATCACTGACATTGTTTAGAATTTTCATGTAAAGTGATAATAAAAAGTAGATAGACTAAAAGTCGGTTTATTTTTGCTTTTTAATTCTCTGTAGGCAACACACCCTCTTATTGCCTATACTCATTACATATAGGATATGTAACTAGAAGCTGAATTGTTGGGTTGTAGAGTATCTACATGTTCAACTTTATTGGGTAATCGAAACAGTTTTCCAATGCAGGTATACCTCTCCAATCAGCCATCTATGACAGTTCCCATTACTTCAGACTTACTGAAACAAACCCCAAAATTTCAGTAGCTTAACACAATAAAAGTATCTAATGTAGGGCTCCTGATTTGTAGTGGGACTCAAGAGGGAAGTTCTGTTCCACACAGTCATTCAGGGATCAAGGCTGATGGAATATGTTCCATCTTCAACTTCTGGCTCCTAAGGTCATCTCGGACACCAATATCCAGCTGTCAGAAGGAGAAAAGGAAGGTATAATGACTTTTTAACTACAATAGTCTGGAAATAATGTGTAACTTTCATTAATAAGAACTAGTGCATGGCCAGTCCTACATACTGGAAGTACTGGGAAATGTAATTCAAGGTTGGGAAGTTAACTTCCAACAACAACCTCATGCCATGGAAGGGGAAGCATGAGTTGTGGTGGACAGTTAACCAGATCTGCCACAAATGGGTTTCTGTTCATAAATTTTGAGTGAGAGGCAGATAATTCTTCTGCTATTCCATAGAGTAATTTCTCTTCTGTAATATCTCTGATTATGGCTTATCTAACATGTTCTTCTTCTTCAACAGCATCAGTTACATGGAGCCACATAACTGACACTGGTCACTGGTCTCCAGTCTCTTCTGTCTATTCCTACATTTTCCCTCTCACCATTTTCATGACTTGCCCCTTTCCTGTGAATTATGAGACAGTTTTTCCTGCTTCTTCATTCTCATAACTAATTGTTTTCTTCAACACTAGTTCTGCTTTTTACTGAACTCAAGTAGATTTAAATTTGATTATTACATTTTAGTTTCCATTAAAAACTTTTTAATGTCTTTCGTGATCCTTTACCTAAAAAAATAGAGTGATGGTATATCCCAGTTTTCTTAGGACAGTCTGGCTGTGCAGTTGTTATCCTAGCATATTATTTCTTGTTTTTATTTCTACAGTATTTCTTAGTATGGCTATAAGATACATGCAGTAAAGTATGTGGGATCATGAATCTTAAATGTATACCTCAATGAAATTTTACATGTGTATTTTCTAGTCTGACTACTATCCTGATCAAGATACAGAATGCTTCTAACATCCAGGAAAGTTCCCTTGTCTCCTCTCGCTCCCAGAGGTAACCACTATTCTGACTTCTATTGTTATTGATTAGTTTCATCTGCTCTTGAACTTCATATAAATGAAAACACACAATATGTATTATTTTGTGCCCAGTTTCTTTTGCTCAACATACCGTCTGGGGTCTTTATTCATATTTTTGTGTGATATCAGCAGTTTGTTCTTTTTATTGCTGAGTAGTAATACCATATTTTATTACCCATTCTTCTGTTTATGGACATCTTGATTGTTTCCAATTTGGGGATCTCATTAATCAAGGTGCTATGAACATTGTTATATATGCCATTCAGTGAACAAATGTACTCTTTTCTCCTAAGTATATATCTAGCAGTAAAACTTCTGGGTCATAGGTAGGAATATACTTAGCTTTAATGGATACTGCCAAACAACTTTCCAAATTGGTTGGACTGTTATATATTGCCACCCACAGTATATGAGAGTTCCAATTTCTTCACATCACTGCCAATATTTGGTCTTCTTAGTTTTAATTTTAACCATTCTGATAAGTGTGTGGTGTGATCTCATTGTGGTTTTAATTCCTGTTTTCCAATAGGAGTAATAATACTGATAAGTTTATGTATACTTATTAGCTATTTAGATATTCTCTTGTAAAATGGCTGCTTAAGAATTTTGCACACGTTTTTATTGGGTTTTGTATTTTTCTTATTAGTTTCTTGGCATTCTTTTATATTCTGCATGCAAGTCCTTTTGTCAGATATGTTTTGTGAATATCTTATCCCATTACGTCAATCATCGTCTCACTCTCTTAATAGTATCTTTTGATAAACAGAAATTCTTAGTTTTAAGAAAATTCAATATGTCATTTAAAATTTTTTATGGTTAGTTCTTTCTGTTTTGATTTAAAAAATGTTTTTGTACTCCAAGGTCCCTGTTCTGGTACTCTTGTGTATAACAAATCGTCTCAAAACATAGTGACTTAAAACACTAACATTTCTTATTTCTCATGCTTATTTCTCATTTCTTATTTCTCATGCTTATTGTCAATTATTAATCTTAACTGTTTGTACATTCTATTGAATTTACTACAAATGCATCCTCTTTTCACACTTGAAGTACAATTTGACACGCATGGGCCCAGACCAATTTTCAGTTTCTAGCAGAAATGCATCTAACACAATTCTGTTCTACTGAGATGTCACATTCCCCCACCTGGATCTGTATTCCTCTGACCCATGGAGTCCACCTGCAAAACTGCAATTGATAGTGTGTGCTGCTATTAGGGATCTTCCTGTCCTCACCCTCGCCTGTAGTGTTTAGCTTGTAAAGGGTGCACCTCCCAGGATACAGTACAAAATTGCTGGTTCTCCTTCCTACCCCTCCCCCACATATACACACACTTCCTGACCAGTTATTTCCTGGGAGGTGCTACTTCCAAATAGACGTGGTACTAGCATCTTCAAAGAGCAGCACTTCCTTGGTATATGGCTGCCCACCTAGTGTTCTAGTTGGTACAGACCTTGGATCTCTGTGTCTGTAACAAAAAGCAGGGGCACTGGCTTCCCATTAACCTCTATTACAAGAGGCATAGTCTGGATAGGTTTGTACCAATCTAATGCGTCCCCCCTTATAATGAATAAAAATGATTCTAAGAATCTGGTTAAGCCATTGATTGGGTTGAAGTTCCTGTTGTTTTGAGTGCTTGTCTTTTTGTTTCTTCTCATAAATATCATAAGGAAAGTTGGGAGAGGCTTCCTGAGACACTTCTAGCCAAATGGCACTTAAGGCCAGAAGTCATTTCTTTGTGACCACCTATTCTTACATATATGTTTATATCTGTCATTAGAGGGGAGGCAAAATGCCAGAAATCTGCAAAATAGAATTGTTTTGGTTTAACAGAATGGCATAAAGAAATAGAGTCCAAACATCAGAGACATGCTATTCTCTAGTCCCTTGTAATGAGATATTTACACAGGCCTGTTCTTCTCTACATATCAGATGGATCAGATGCATTGATTTCAGCGCAGAGGGACTCCCTTTCCTGTCTCTTCTTCCCTGTCCACCTCTCGGAAGGTCACATTTTTTAACCATTGGACACTGTGCTGATGTCTTTCCCATCAGCTGAAACCTCCTAGAAAGCAGATCTCCACTCAGTATGTTCTCTGTAAAGTGAAAATTCCAGTTTTGGCTGCCTGTTTCTCAAGTCTCCTTCCTGGGTTAAAATTCTTGTAAAATCATTTGATTGGCAGTTAATTCTGGAAAAACACAAGAGAAAGAGGTGGTCCTACCCAGAAGTAGAGGGTGAGCACATGATTAAGGTACCTAATCTATAGGGGCTTGAGGCCCACTCATGGTTTAAAAAAAAAGTTCCTTTTTTCTTACCCTTTTTCCAAAAAATTTTAACTTCTCAATATATATTGTAGCTGATTTTTGTGTCCCTTTACCTGTTCCTCTTTCTCTCTGCCCTCTCTCCCCTCCCCCCACAACTACATCATATCTGTTCACTTGTCTTAACAAGTTCAAGGAATGTTGTGATTGTTGTGTCTTTTTCCCCATCCGCCACCATTTATTTGTTTGTATATTTATTTATTTATTTATTTTTAGCTCCCACAAATAAGTGAGAACATGTGGTATTTCTTTCTGTGCCTGATTTGTTTCACTTAATATAATTTTCTCTAAGTCCATCTATGTTGTTACGAATGGTAGTACTGCATTCTTTTTTATAGCAGAGTAGTATTCCATTGTGTAGATATACCAGTTTCCTTACCACTCATTTGATGATGGACATTTGGGCTGGTTCCAACTCTTGGCTATTGTAAATAGAGCTGCAATAAACATGGGAGTATAGGCATCTCTTCGGCATGATGATTTCCATTCCTCTGGGTACATTCCCAGCAGTGGGATAGCTGGGTCATATGGAAGATCTACCTGTAATTGTTTGAGGAGCCTCCATACCATTTTCCATAAAGACTGCACCATTTTGCAGTCCCACCAACAGTGTAGGAGAGTTCTTTTTTCTCCTCAACCTCGACAGCATTTATCATTCTCAGTTCTTTGGATATTAGCCATCCTAACTGGAGTGAGATGGTATCTCAGTATGGTTTTGATTTGCATTTCCTGAATGCTGAGTGATGTTGAGCATTTTTTCCAAAAATTTCCGAAGTCTTTATGTAATTATAACTGTGGTATGGCTGTAATAGTTATGAATTTGGGTACAAGAAAAGACTCTTTACTTCTCATAAGTCAAATTAAACCTGGCTTGAGAAGCCACTTGTCTAGGTTGATGAAGTTCATCTTGGTGATCCCTGTTGTCCTTGGCTTGATGTTGCCCAGGAAAACGGAGGAGGGCCCTTTTCCTTGGGCTGGATGGCTCCCCTTTGGCTGGCTCTCACTCTGGCCCACATTGCCTTGTGGTGGCAGCTTGTTCTTCAGGAGGCTCCATGTCCTCCTTCCAAGCTTGACCCTGGTGATCCCCCACAGAGACAGCCAAGTTTGCAGGCTTAGTACCTGAACTCCACAGCACCTTAGCATGTGTCCATCTGAGGCCTTGATACTGCAGGGAAGATGGTGCCATGTGGCCGGGCTCACAAAATCAGCAACTTCCTCATCTAAGCCCAATCCGCAGGGTTCCAACACCCACTCTGGCTCCCACCTCCAACTATGAGGCCCAGAGCCTCCACATCCTTCTGGAAATCCTTCCACTTAGCACCCTAGGATACTTGGAAGGCCAAGAGAACCTAGTGAGAGGTGCCTTGGAGTGAAAGGGAAGCCTTAAGTGCACTTTGGGGTCAGATAAAACACCCTGAAATGGGGACAAAGAAAGTGCAACAAGTGACATTGGGAAGCCTGGGGAACTGAGGCTTAGACTGAATGCTGAAGGGTGAGTAAGAGTTAACAGGAAAAATTTTAACTTGGTGGTGTGGAAGGTTGTGTGTGTGTGCGTGTGCGTGTGCATGTGCGCGTGTGTGTGTGTGTGTGCGCGCGTTTCTGAGAACGTGGTAAGGGTGGGAAGTTAATAGAATCAGAAGCATGACATTTTGATTGTGAGTACAGCTTGGTGAGTAGAGCTACCTCAACTAAATCTCATGTCTAGATATTTCTTATCTTCTTGAGACTTCCGGAGACAGTCCCAAGGGAACAGGTGTTGGTTCTCACTGCTCATCTGAGTTCTAGAAGAGCCAGGGAATTCAGAGATGTCTCCCAAATTTGGGGTTATTTAAAATAATCTCCGGGGGTAAATGATTAAACATGCTCCAGACTCCTGTTTGTTCCAACTATGAATTCTTTCACATTATTCACCATCACCACATATGTGAGAACATGTCTGGTGTTGAGGTTCTCATATATGAAGATCTGCACAGGTAGAACCCCTCCTAAGGGAGGACATCTTTGTCATTCCTCATTCTCTTAGTCACTAGGTTCTTCTTTGCAGCTTCTAAATGTTTTTGAGCCGTTGGTAAAAATTGTCCCTTTCTTTCTTCCTTTTTTGAAAAATGTTTTTTAAATAAGAAATCAGCATATCTAGCTTTCTTTTCAGAATCAAAATATAAAACAAATGGAAAAATTACAGTATTTCACCCTCACAAGTTTGAGCCTTCCCAAATAATGCAGCAAGTTTTACAAGTTTAATAGCCCTTCTGCATTACACTCCATCTTCTCCAACTTGGTTCCAAGCTTTATCTTCATTCTCAATTATGCCAAATCCATTGCTATTTAAAAAGAAAAAGACTTCCTAGCTGTTGTCCAAAACTACTGTTTAGCTCGTCCCCTCTGCTATCTAGCAAACCACAGAGAAGACGGAGGACAATATGAGCAGTACAGTCTTATGCAATTCATGAGGGCTGCTTAGCCCTTATGTGAATCTGGTTGCTCACACTTCTATTATACTGTGATCATGACTCCTGACTGTTAGCCTCTTGAAAAATGGGGGGATTCCTTTCTTTTTCATGCAGGTGGTATGTACAAGAGTAATCCCATCAGCTGAGCTGGCAAGGGGATCCAAAGAGGCTAGGAGAGCCCTGAGACCTGAATAATGAGTATCACAGCAGAACCATGTCTTTAATTCCTCTTTGCCAAGGGGCCTGGTGGTATTCATGTCCTCCTGGAGAGATGGCCCTAAAAGACAGAAGCAATGAACTTTGTGGCAGGTGTGATGGGAAGGACTAGTGTTAACTGAATCCACTCTGTGCTAGGGCCTGGATTTGCAGTTCAGAAGGTCAGGGTTCAAATTCTTGCTCTGACACTTCCTGGCTGTGTGACCCCAGAGGACTCACATAGTTTCTCTGAGTCTCTGTTTTCACATCTGTAAAAAAGGGATAACATTAGCAGCTTTACCTCACAGGATTGATGCAAGAATCAAATGAGATAATTATTCAGAAACTGTTTGTACGTGGAAGCATGAAAGGGAAACGTTGGTTATCTCATTCAGTGTGATCCAGCCACAATGCCCGAGAACCTATCCCACCTAGGAGTCCCATCCAGGGGAATTCCAAGGTCCCGCCCAACTGGAAAAGCAGGTCACTTGCCTGACTCCTGTCTGGCATCAAGAGGAGGCCTGTGATAGCTGCCTGGCCAGATCTCTAGTGATATTTAAGTCAAGGACAGGGCAGGCACATTTTTCTCAGATCTGGAGTGCAGTTTCCAGGCATAGATAAAGGCTGTGTCATGGGTGGGAACTGGATTATGCTGAGTTATTTACTACTATATTTGAACACATGCACTGTCAAGTTTATACAAATGCCCACAAGAAAAAAATTAAAAACCGGAGGGTCAGTTACCTGAGAGTAAGAAATAAAATGGCAGGATAAAATATCTTTCAGACCACGATGGAAGGCAAAAGATTGTTGTTGTTAATTGAGAATGCCGTACGTGCTGAAAGGGAAAAAAGTTAAGTGAATCACATCTGAATAAATCAAATCTGAAAAAGAATTTAGGTTTTTTGATTAAAACAAGATAAAATGCCCTCACAGTCTCTTAAAACTGTGGACAAAATATAAAACCTCACTCATTAAAATTTCATAAACAAAATCATATGACTGCTTAGTTTCTCCTATTGCTGGCAAACAGAGAGAGAAAATGAGAAATGGGCAGGAAAAGAAAAGAGGGAAAGAGGGAAAGGAAAAGCAGACAGGAGAGCAAGGCAGGGAAGGGGGCACGAGTGAGGCAGAAGGTTGAGAGACAAAAGAGCAGAGGGAGGAAAACAGGAGGGACGAGAGGCTCTAAAGTTAGCACGGAGCCAAAGAAACTGCTCTTGTCGCTTGAAGCATGGATCTCCAAATAAAGTCTTACTGACGCTGGTTTCTGATGATCTCTTAGAGCAGTCACTTCAGCTCTACACACCACTCATCCCCCTGTTTGGGGAAGAAGTGCTTGTTTCCATTGGAACTCTGAAACTGTTGTGATGTGAGAAGGAATGACTTAAGTTTGGAAGATTTTCTTTGTGTGATCTTAGTTGTATTTTAAAATCTGTTGGCTTACTTTTTTTCTATGTTCCTCCTGGTGGCCAAAAATATATGGGAAGTCCCTGCCATGGTGCACAGCAATTCCACTGCTTTGTGTCAGATCCTTAGAGATTCAACACTAAATAGCCTCCCTAGAAGGGCTGACTGAGTGTATGAGTCAGGGTTCTCCAGAGAAACTGAACCGATAGGATATATGGAGACATATAGAAAGAGATTTATTGTAAGGGCTTGGCTACTATGATTATGGAGGCTGAGAAGTCCCAGATCTGCCATCTGCAAGCTGGAGGCCCAGGAAAGCCAGTGGTGTTATTCAAATCCAAGCCCAGAGGCCTGAAAACTGGCAGACCAGAGGTGTAAGTCTCTGTTCAAGTTCAAAGACCCAAGAACTGGGAGCCCAGACATCCAAGGGCAGGAGAAGATGGATATCCCAGCTCAAATAGGAGCAAATTCACCCTTTTTGTTCTATTCAGGACTTCAGTGGATTGTAAAATGCCCACCCACACTGGTAAGGATGAATCTTTTTTACTCAGTCTACTGATTCAAATTCTAATCTTTTCTGGAAACAACCTCACAGACATACAGAAATAATGTTTTATCAGCTATCTGGGCATTCCTTAGCCCAATCAATTGACACAAAATTAACCATCATGCTGAGAAACATTTACATATTAGTCCATTTTCTGTCACTGATAACAGAATATCTGAAACTGGATAATTAATTTAAAAATGAAATTTCTTCCTTCCAGTTTTGGAGGCTGGAAAGTCCAAGGTCCAGGGGTCACATCCAAGGAGGACCTTCTTAGTGGAGACTCTGTACAGAGTCCTATGGCAATGTAGGGTATAACATACGAGGGCCGAGCAAGAGCATTTCAATGTGCTCACTTGCTTTCCTTGTAAAGCCACCAATCTACTCCCTAATAATCCATTAAACCATTAGCCCATTAATCCATAAGTGGATTAATCCATTTATAAGAGCAAAGTCCTCACCATCCAATCACCTCTGAAAGGCCCCACCTTTCAAATATAAATCAAATAGTCTAATTTCTGACCCTCTCAACCCTGTTACAATGGGGATCAGGCTTCAATGAGTTTTAGGGGGACATTCAAACCATAGCAACTTATGATCTTACAAGCAAATGTAACTTCAGATATTTGCCTCTGATGACATTAGTAACAGGTTAGAGTTGACAGGGCAGAGAATGATAAAATGAGTCTAAATTATCAGTCTCACCTTTCTCTTCTCCACACCATTTCATGTGCACACCACACCCCTGTTGGTGAGGTGGGTCTCTCACTGCGATGGCCATTCTCAATGTCACACTGCTAGAAGAGCATCTCAGACTCTATGGGTAGGGTCAGATGTGGAGCGTGAAAGCCCCTCCCCAAGATTGCTCTATCTACCCCCTTTGATAATTACTGATATAACTGATATTGATTCAGGAACAAGCCAGAATCAGACAGAAAATCTGTCCCAACAGACTGTACTTTGCCAGTCCTATACACGTACCAGTTTAGCCCCTTCTTCCTGAATTGGGCAAATGCTGTAACTGCCTAGTCCATGTGAGGTGACAACAGTTGCGAGTCACAACAGTGATGACAGCCACTATACATTCAGTGGTTTCCATGTGTCAGACTCTGACTTCCACCCTTTAACACGCATCGTCTCATCTAATCTTCATAATGACTCCCTGCACCGGATATTATGATATCTACCATTTTACAAATAAGAAAATTGACTATAAGAAAGTTTCCAGAAGTTGTCCTCTGGTCATTAGTGCCAGAGCTAGGATTTGAACTCAGACACCACAAAAGTCCATAAAATTTCCACTTTGCCATTACGGTCTTCAAGGGCTCATTCCCTAAAATCTCAGGCACAGTCTTTCAATGTAAGAACACTTTGACTTTTATGACTTAAAGATTCTTATGTCTTATAAAACGTCTATCCATTTTTAGGTCTAATTTTCTAAGAGGTGGGAGTTTGAATGAGCATTTAAAAAAAAAGGAGTATTCCAATGTGTGGGACGTTGGACAGGAGGGAGCGAGGCAGAGGTGTGTTCCTGATTATGTGGGTACTTCCAGCCTATAATGAGTTTATTGCAAAAGGTCAAAGGCACTTGGTCCAGCTAACCAAGGAAATGGGAATGCCCCATTTCCTGGGAAATGAATGAACAATTCAGGGGTTTAGTCAGTCACTGCTACTTCTTAAGCTTTAAGCCATAAATCTAAAAGAAATAGTAAACAAGGGAAGCTCTTTAACACTCCCTCAGCAATCTAGTCTGATTGATTTTTATTCACAGAAGATGCCAAAAAAATCCCCGACTTACTACAATTTGGTTTTTTGTGAGAAACTGTCTAAAAGAGGGAAAACTCAAATGTTTTTTGCCATCCCTCATTTGAACATTTCTAATCCAAAGTAAACAGAGGACCTCTGTCCTTTGTGTTGGACAGTGGCAGACACAGGGCCCTTGTTCCAGGAGCGAGCAGTATCGGCCCATCACAGGCCCCAGTTCACACTGAGGCGCCTGTGTCCAGGCAGCAAGATAGGCCCAGGAGGCCCCTGACTCCTGCCTGTGCTGGTGCAGCAGTGCCAACCATTGAGGTTCAAACTTCATCTCTTCACGATCCCCCATAATCATCTCCACCTCTGTGAAAGAAGAGAGACCCCCCAACTGTCATTTCCTGCAACTCTGTAACCCACCATGCGACCCTTACTGCTTCTCCTTCTGAAAGAAATTAGTTTGTTTCTTATCACAAACATGAAATATATTCATTGTGGAATTAAATAAGGAAAAGCAAAGAAAATAATGGACAAAGAATCACTCAATTTACCACACAGACATAAGTGTGGAAACATTTTGGTATATCTATAGCTTTCTACCTGGTTCTCCATGCATGCATATTAACATATTTATGGGGGAGGGACAACATTTGGATCATACTGTACATTTTTTAGGGATGTATTATAAATAATCACTGAAATAGATGTCAACTGGATTAAAGAGTTAAATGTAAAAGTACTGTATTAAATATAGATGTAACAACAACTTCAGATGTTGTTACACTGGGATCCATTCATAAGCTTCAAAGATTCTATAAACACCTATAATAATACATACAACTTGGTATATAGGTAGAGATATGGATAGAGAAATAAATATAGATACATGGGGTAGCAGGCAAGATAGTTCATAGTTTTCATCAGATTCTCCAAGGTGTATTTTACCCAAAGAACAAATAATTTATATTAACATGGCTTAGGGAAAAATACTCAATGTTGGAAACAGCCTACTACAGAGCTGATAGGAATGTTAATTGGAAATACTTTTCTAGGGCAGTTTGGGTACATTTCCAGCCACTCTAGAGATAATTATAAGTTTTATCTTTGATTTAAAAATTTATTTATATAATAAAACATTACCTGAAAAAACTCTACTTGGTTACGGTATATTATTTTTAATAACATCTTGGTTTTAATTTACTAGCATTTTATTTACCTTTTTTCATCTGTGCTAAGTCAGATTGGCTGTTAGTTTTGTTTTTTCCTTTGTGTTTGTTTTTGCTAATTTTGTTAGTTTGGCATATCAGGGTTATTTTAGTTTCAAAAACTGAACTGGGATCATTTCCATCCTCTGTTATGTTCCAGAACATTTTAAGCATCAAGAACACTAAATTTCCTTGAGAGCTGAAAGAAATACACTGTATAACTAACTCTATAGAACAGGCATCTTTTTTATGGAGTAACTATTTAACAACCTTTCCATTTCCTCTCTGATTACTAGTTTTTTCAAGCTTTATATTTCTTCTTGAGTCAATTTAGTAATTATATTTTCCTAGAAAATTTATTCATTTTAATAAGATTTTCAAATTCATTAACATCGAGTTATGCCTACTATTTCCTTATAATTAAAAAAACACCTTTCCCACATGTGTTCCATCCCACTTCTCATTCCTGACACTGCATATTTTTAATTTTCTTACCACTCTTCATGATTGGCCTTGCCATGGTTTTATTGTTCTTTTGAGAGATGCTCCTGCATTTATTTTCTGACTTTTGCACTTTTTAATTCATTTATTTCTGCTTTAATTGTGACCCCTATTTCTGCCTTCCTTAAATTTTCTCTACTCCTTTTTTCTATTTCAGTTAAATCATCACTTTTATTTAGTTTTGTTTCTTAATAAAAGAAAATTTGTTTCTACAAATTTTTCTTTCCATATAGCTTTGGCTCAATACTAAATGTTCTGATTTTGTTCTTATCACTGTTTTGAAGCATAGTTTAATTTTTTATTTGATCTAATAGTAATTTAGACAAAGAAAGTATTTCTAAGGGATTGGTTGTTTAAATAGTCCCTTTGTTAATAAGTTCTAATTTAATTGTATCATAATCAATGACTATAGCCTTAAAAGATTTTCTTCTTGGAACTTATTAAGGTTTTATTTGAGGGCTGGTATATGATCATTTCTTTAAAATCTTCTAAGGATACTTAAAAAGAAAGCATTTATATTTACTGAATAGAAAATTTTGATTTGTATATATTTAATTATATCATATAAATTATTCAGATTCATCATAACTTTATTTAATTTTTATCCTTTTGAGGTGCCACAGGCAGAGATGTTCAGGTCACAAGTTGTATCTGATATCTATTGCTGCTTAACAAACCACACTAAAATTTAGTGTTTTAAAACAATGGCATTTTATTACTTCTCACAATTCTGTGGGTTGGCCAAATTCACTCTTACTGCCCAATTCAACTGGTGGGTGGGATGGGGGCTGGGTTCAGGAATGGGGACTTGTCTCTATTCCATGTGGCCCCTCCTCTAGTAACGCAGATGGGTCTGCTACCCAGGATGGGAGAAACAATCTAAGAAGGCAAGTGCTAATGCAGAAGAGTTTATTAAGTCTCTCCATGCATCATTCTGTTTACCAACGTCTCATTGAACAAAGTGAATCACATGTTCAAACCCAGACTCAAGGTGGGAGGGGACTACACTAGAGCATGGTTAACAGGGAGTATGCCTCCGTAGGGCCATTACTGTTATAGTCTACCAACACGAAGGGATTATAATTTGTCCTCATGCTTCTTATATTTCTAAAAGTTTTGACCAAAATGATCCTGTTTATATTTTAATTTCTTTTTTGCTGTAAATTTTAGTTTTCTTATCATTGTATTGCCTCCCCACATTTCTTTTGGTTTGCATTTGCTGGGCAATTGTTTTTGCTTTCTGTATCACCATTAGGCATGTCTCTTAAAAGCCTCTACTTAGTTTTGTATTTTAAAAGGGGAGTTAAACCTATTCATATTTCTGAGAATATAGATACACTTGTGCTTACTTCTACCATCTGATCATATATATGGTACTTCAAAAGTTCATGGAAAATGGAATTAAAAGATAGTACAAATCCTTCTGTGAACTTTTTGAAGCTCCCTCGTATATGCTTCCTAGCTTTTACATAAGTTGGAATTTTCCTCATTCTTTCTTCTTTCTACATTAAGCTCTCTCTATATATCCCTTTTTTCCTTTAGAAATTTGAATGTTATCTGTCTTATTTTTATTCTATTACTAGGTACTTATAAATTTTTTAGTGAATTTATGTGTCTATTAAAGAAAAGTATTTCATAGTAGCTATTAATTCTCTTCAATGAATAAGAAAATAAGCACATTTTTACTTCCCCTTTCCCTATGCCACCCTGTCCTCCCAGTTTCTGGGCCTTTAGATTTAGATGATTACTATTATTATTATTATTATTATTATTTAATGCCAACTTCTAATTCATGCATACGTGTTATCTTCAATATCTCAGACATTAAGGACATTTAATTATACTTCATAGAAAGGAGGCTGAAGGGAGGCAGGTCCAGGGCTGCTTCAGCAGCTCTTCAATGTCAGGATGCTGGGTGGGCATCTCTCAGATTCTCTTGGCCTTCTCCTCCTGGTTACAAGATGGATGCCACAACTCCAGATACTTTGTCCTTAGACAACCAACTTCAAGGCAGAAAGAAAGGTCAGGCTACCTCAATGCCTCTCTTTCTCAAGATGCAAATTCCTCCCCAAGAAGCCTAACAGAAGACTCTCCCTGACATCTCATTGGCCAGACTTAGTCATGTGCTCACCCCCATGCCAATCATTAGCAATGGCCAAGGGATTGTCCTCCCTCATCCTGTGGGCCAAGGCCTGCTGTCAATCAAACAAAACTGGAATTCAGTTAGCGGGAAGGAAAAAAAAATGCTCGTCTTATCTGCAAATAACAGCAAGTGCTACAACATATTAAAAATCAGGTGTTAAGCTCAACATTAAATTTTACTGCTTTCATTATTCACTGATATTTCTCTTACACTATTTCTTTTACATCATTGAGTTTATTTGCTTGACTGGAATACTTTCTGTGGATTCTCTCTTTTTTTCAGTTGGGTGGTACATGAATGGTTTACACACACACACACACACACACACACATATAAAGATATATCTGAAATACCTTGGTAAGAAATGGAAGTCTGTGTCACAATCATTTCCCCTCAAAATTCCACAGATATTGTTTTGTTGTCTTTGGTATCTATGTGGCAAATGCCAGTATAAGTTTTCCCCTTGAGAGGTAATCTGATTCTTCTGCCTGCGTGGCTCCACAGAGCAGAAAGCTCTTTGTGCATCAACGAATCCCTATTGCCTACCCCAGTGCCTGCAACATACAGGCTTGCCATGGACATGTGTGGAATAAGTAGAAGAAAGCAAACAGCGAAGAGTCAGTTGTCTGCGGGAGAGAGCAGAGTTTCACCTTCATACTGAAGTTTCTTTCCCCTCATGTGTTGTGAATGGATAAAGCTGGCTGGGGGCTGTGTGGGCTCCTCTCACCACTGCTCCCCAGCAATGTTTTCTGTGTGCCGGGCACAAAACGTGAGACCCCAGTGGGATCCCTGCTTTGTATGCACCCCAGTACCTGGGCACTTCCTGGATGCTCCAAGAGGATGGAGATTTGCCCCATCTGACTTTCCTGTGGTTTATTTTTGCCTGCAGCTCTTGGGAGAATTGTTGGGTTCTGGTGGGAGTCCCTCCCTAGAAAGGCTTCTCTTCTATGAGGTGAACTGAAGGTTGTCAAACCCTTGTCTTAAACTGGTCTCATCTGCATGAAGTCTTACAGAAGTTCCTTGAAATGTCTGGTATGTGGGTGGCATCTTTTTTCAGTTTTGAACAATGACATAGATTTTCCCCTCTCATTATTTCTCTTTGGTTTCAATGGGAGTTTGGAAGGGAGGCGGGATGGGAAGTTCAATGTGAGGGTTTGGATGTCTGTCACAGAATGGAAGTCTGTCCTTGCACTTTGTATAGTCTCTTTTAGCAAGATCCTCTCCACTGTATAGACCTATGGGATGTGGAACCCCCTCCTCTCATCACTAATCCCTCCTGGGGTAGGAGGGCAGGATACAAGAACAGTTTCTCCTCTGTCAGCTCTATGTTCTTTTTCTGGGATCCTATTAAAAATATTTTGGATATCCTGGCTTTGTCTCATATCTTATGTCCCATAAGTTTTTCCCTTTTCTTATGAGCTTGGGGAAAATTTCTTGAGTTTATCAGGCAGACTGACCCGTCACTGAAAAATGAAGCCCCCGCCCTTTGCAGCCATCTGTAAGTTCTTTGTTTTCTCCTTCTTTGATTCTTTATATTTTCTTTTTCCTGTCTCTCTTTTGCTTCAGTTGAGCATCAACGTCATTAGTTATACTTGCCTAAGGATTTCTGGGCATTTGACTTAGGACTTCCTCATAGGCACTCCTGAGAATTCTGGTGGCTCTCTTCCTAATCTTCAGAAGGGTGCAGCAGTATGGTTGAGGCTGTGGGGGACAGTAGCAATGGCAGTGATGACAGAATTGAGCACGTAGTTCTGCCTCAGTATGCTTATGGGATGGTTTGGCTTTGACTGTGCTGAATCCTCTGGGTACCTAGGAGGCTCATGAACTAGATGAGAATGTCTTTCATTGCAACAGCCGTTTGGTGACCCCGAGTCCTAGAGACTCCAACCTAGTGTCTTGACTAGAACATGGAGCTGCTTGGACCACCTGTGGAACCACCAACCTGTAGATTTCAATACAGGGCTTCATAGGCATTCTGTGATATCCTCTGGGAAGGAAGGGTTCAAGCTTAATACATGCTTCAGTGTGCATTCCCAAGGCAGACCTGAGAGCTGGGGGATGGAAGATGTTAAATAGAAGGTCAGACCAGTCTTTGGGCAACACTAGCAATAAAAAACGCCCAGGTTGCTGAGGACAAAGCAAATCCCTCTTATCGCTTCTTGCCCCACCTACTATGCTGGTGTTGAAAACTGTGAGAATGAACTCCGCATAAGGTTTCCTACTTTTTCCCAGATAAGGAGTACATTAATAGCTGAGGCTTCAGAGGGGCCTGATACTTGGACAATACCTTACTTCGGATTAGATTTCTTTCCCTAAATTCCTTAGCACATTAAAATCTCTTCACTCTGCCTAAACACAGTTCTTCAGAATTCTTTATAAAACTTCTCTCTCTTTCTCTCTCATATACAGATGACATCTGACCTTTGCCCTCTTACCATGCCAGGTACCCTTTCCTGTTTTCCCTCTGAGCCCCCCTCTCTGAGGCTGTCACCCAGGAAAACCTGCAGCCACCTGTAGCTGGCTCCGGTCATTGCTCTCTGCAGTCATTGCTTGTCAGCAGGAACTATAATTCCTTCGATCCTATGGCCCATGGCTGTGCTTCCTAAGAATGTCTGCGCTGTTTACTCACTAATGTCTTGGGTAATTGCCGATCTAAATAGCAAGTCAGATGGCCTGAATCATCCAGGGAAGACTCTGGTGCTTTTGGCCCTACAATCACTTCCAGAAATGAATCAGGAAGGAGGGGGAGGCTGATTACAGTGAAGAAGGGGACTTTTTAAACATACCCTCTGTAATAAGTATGTAGAAAAAAGGAAAGGGAGAACTGACAGAGGGATGTTCCTGGCCTCTGAGTAGAACATAACATAGTTCTCTTGTTTGCACAGGGAGGGGAGGCTGTGATTGGCTTGTTACAGAAGGGATTATATTGAGCTCAAGGCCAGTGGAAGCAAATGTGTGCAAAGGTGGTCCAGGCATATTCCTAGTCGGAATGCCACATATGCACACAGAAACAGGAGCTTCAGTGGCCAAGCAAGACAGGTTCAGTGTCTGTAAGTGAAGGAACACACCTGAGTTTCCACCCAGTTTCCAGGGGCTGGAATTTCACTCAGCTCAGAGAGCAACGTATTCTGTACTGCTAGCTTACAAAAATGTCACACTACCCTTTAGGAAAAATGATTTCTTTTTGCTCTGAATTGCATCCTGTAATTTTTTTCTCATCCCTCTCACAATACAGACTAAGGAACAAATTCCTAGCTCTTGATTTACTTGTAAAACTATTTCCCATAGGAAGGTGTGTGTGTGTGCACGCATGCGCACACATGCATGCACACGCATATGCCTGAGTAAAGGAACTGATATGGAAGTGATAAAATAAAGATAATAAAGATAAGGATAATGGAACTGATATGGAAATGATGAAATAAAGATAACTGAGTGAAGGAAAAGGTGTTTCCACTTATGGAGTTTTTCTTTATTTTTAAAATTAATTAATTAATTATTATTTTTACATTCTAAGATGTTGCATTGCAGTTGGCCTGGAGGCGGAGAGAAGGAGGTGGAGAGGAATAGGGTGTGAGGAAGAGGAAATGAGGAGGGAGGGGGGCATGGTTGAGGTTCATGGCACCCCCCTCATTTAATAGCAAGTTTTGTTGATATCAAATGCTGTGCTAAGCATGAAAATAAATTCTTGCATTTAGTCCTCATATCAACCCAATAAGTTAAGTATTATCCTTATTAAAAATGGGGAAACTGAGGCAGCACAGCATAGAAGCCAACACATGAGACTTGGAACCAGCTCCTTTTGCTTTCAAAGTCGGTTCTGCCTCTGGTTGGTTGTGTAACTCTGGGTAAGTTACTAAACTCTCTCAGTCTCAATTGTTTTCATATAAAAGGAGGGTAGGATCTATCTCATAAGGTTGTGAGGATTAAGTGAGACATAAAATACCAAAGCCAGAGTATCAACAATTTAAGATATTAGGTTTCCTCCTAGTTCAATGAAAAAATGTTCAAAAATTGTGTCAGTTCTGTTTACAAAAAAACAATATTTAAGTAAAAAAAACAACAACCACCAAACCCAATCCCTGGTTATCTGTTTGACTTGAATGAATTGGAAGTTATAAAACTACAGATATGGCCGGCTCTTGAAAATCTTGGGGGAGAATTAATAATGTTCAAGCATTAGAATGTACTTTGATTTGGGTACTCTTTATTTTGCAATTTGGCAAATTATCTCTTGATTCAAAAGATTTTCCAGTCCTGAAGGGGACAAGCTCATTGGCTTGATTCTGCTGCTACTTCCCTCTACCCCTGACTTTGTGTGTGGGCAGCAGGCAGAGAAGCAGAAACTGCTGAACGTGACTTTCAGACAGCTGGGCAGCCATCCATCAGCCACAGGGAGCCTGGTGTGCATGTTCCAGGAGGAAGCAAGGTGACAGGTCCATTCTCCAGTCCTAGAGAACGGGAGACAGGTGGGAGAACTGATTCCTTCCCTTCCGTATCCAAGGCAGGCTAGCCTAGCGAGGGGACAGGGAAGCCACCATTATGGGCCAAAACAATTTGAAGGTGGACCCAGATGCTGAAGAGGTCAGGGACAACCCACTAAAGAAAGTGTGTGTGTGCCCTATATGTGCATGGGGTGGACTGAGGAAAAGATGTACCCCAGAACTTACCATAAAACCCTCACCGTGGATTATTAAGAGCTGGAAAAACAATGAAGTATCCTCTGACCAAAGTATTGAAAGGAATGATTTGTCAATGTAAATTTATGACCTTTTCAAAATCCGTTTTTTACACTTGTGCTTCCTGCCCAAATGTTGAGATCAATGGCCTGGTGCTTCCTTCTTGAAACTAGGCCCCTCGCTTATGTGAAACGAAATCGGCAAAAGTCAACCCTGAGAGTCTGAGACTCTGGCCAAAGAAACAACAAGAAACTCCCCACCTCAGACACCCTCCACCTTCAAGGAGAGGGTCTACCTTTGAGCAGCTCGGCCAGGGGGGTCAGGAGAAGCGGGTCAGTCCGTGAGCTCGGGGCATATGGAGAAAATGACTCGTCACTGACTCTCTGGAGTGTACTGTCCCCTATGGACAGTCCCTAAGGAATCTATGGATCTTCCATTCTTGACCCAGAATGTCTTCCTTCTGTCCCCTTCACCTCCCCAAATTCCAGTGCCAGCGGCCAGATCAAAGCCGCAAATCCTGAAAGGGCAACGCAAGTGACTCCGGCCCATACACGCTCTCTTGGGACACACCTGGTGGCATGCTACCTGGCTCTTGGCCTCAGCTGCCTGCAGCAGGGTGGGGATAACATTGGTGGTGCATAACCAGATTCTCCAAAGACAGAGACCCATTTTTATCATCAGCCTCAGGCCAGAAGTAGAAGGCTCGCTGATCTTCACAATGTGCCTGGGCCCGGGTGACAGGTGTCCCCTGAATTGATGAGCCTGGGGGAGCAGGTGGGAAACTTCTTTCAACAAATTCTTCGCTTGATTCCGGGGAGCACTTTCGTTGGGCCAAGTCTTCGCAAACGGTCAACGAAGCTTGAAGGTCCGGTTCCTGACCGCGTCCCCAGTCCCCCGCCCGGGAGAGGCCCCTGGAGCTGCCCCGGCGCACGGGACCAGCGGCCGGACAGCTCCGCTCTGCCTCCTAGAGTCTGGAAGCTGCCACTGCGCCCCGGGACGCTCCGGCTCGGCGGCGGGAGCCGACTCCGCACGCAGGGGCCCGCGGCCGCACTGCGCTGGCGGTCTGGGGGTGGTGTCTGAAGTCAGGCGCTTCCTGCCTTTTCTTGGGCCTGGGTGCCAGGATCGCGCTGCCCTGCTCAGGGATCCCGAGTCGCCCCGCCCCGCCGCCCGCGCCCTGCTTGGTGCGCTCAGCGTCCCCGCCCTCGGCCCCCAACCCCCACCTCCTGTGCCCCTAGGGGGGCACCCCCACTGGGGCGGGCGGGTGGTCAGCCGTGCCCCGGTCGCGGAGTGGTGCAGAGGTGACGGTAACCGCCTTCCTATTTCCGCCCGGCGGGCAGCGCTGCGGCGTGAGTGCCAGCAGAGTGGCGCTCGGTCCTCCCTCCGCCCGCCCGCCCGCCCGCGCCGGGGGCCGGCCCTGCCTCGCCGGCGCCTTTTTCCCCCGCACCGCGGCGCCGCTCCGCCACTCGGGCACCGCAGGTAGGGCAGGAGGCTGGAGCGCCTGCTGCCCGCCCGCCCGTAAAATGGTCACTTCGGCTGGACAGCTCGTCCTGTTCGCGCTGGGTACGTACTCTGCCTGCTGCGCGCCCTGAGTCCCCTGCCCTCCGCGACACCCCGCTTTTCCCTGTCCCCTCCGTTTCTCTTTTCCGGGGGTTTTCTGCACCCGCCTGGGAGAGTGGACGGAGGCTAATGCTTTTATTGGTTGGAACCAGGGAGGCAATGGTAGTCACAAAGAATTTCAAAAAGGCGGACTGTCGAGCGCCCAGGTGTCCGCCGGCAAGTGGCCGCCTGGGCCGCGCGTGAGAACGGCGGGGAAGGCGAAGCGGCGTGTGAGCGGGCTTGAACTTTAATCCGCGGTGGCTGTATTTCAGTTCATGCTCATGCCCACACCTACCTGCTTACCTGGCCGGTCTTCACCGGCGTCGGTGGCGTGTGGACTCTGAGTCGCCCAGGAGCGGGAGACAGGCGTCCGACCCCCTGCCCGGACCCCCTTACCTGCTTCCCTGTCGGACCCCCTGCCGACCCCTGAGCCCAGCGATGGGCAGATGTTCACGATCGGCAGAGGCGCCCTCAGTCTTCTAACTTCAAGAGCTCTTGAGCTTTGGGCTAGGTTTTGGATTTTTGTGCGGATTAATTGTTCTTTTAATTAACTTCCCTGGGAGAAGTGGTTTCAGTGTCAGCCGAGGGCAGGAGTGAAACCCTATACGGATCGTTGCCAGCTTCCTTTGAGTTTGTTCGTGGAAATGAACGAGGGATGGGGGAGGGGAGGAAGAGTTAAACCCCGCAGGCCCGGGTGGCGTCCGCGGAGCCGGGGCGTTTTTCAGCGGCAAAGTTGGCTGGTCTGTCTGTAAGTGGGGAGGGGCGCGTGGCCGCGCACGGTCTGGCCAGGCTCGCGCTCTAGGTGTCCAGGTTATTGCCGCAGCCTTCCGTGAAGTATTCGGTCTACATCGCTTGAGTTCAACCCTCTAAAGCAAGTTGGTCTCTACAGGGTCATTAGCGTCTGAGGAAAGCTGTGGAACGCCCCCTGTCCCCCTCCCCCCAATGCCCAAAGCCATAGCCTCGCCCAGTTCCATGTACAATTCCGGGGGGGTTCATGGACCCGCCTGCAATCCTGCCCTTGAAACACTGATTAAGAACCGCAGCAGATTAATGTACACAAAGAACGATTACATTTTGTAAGGATGAATATACTAATTATCCTCATTCGATCATCACATATTGTACACAGGCATTCAACTTTGTACTGCACAGATATGTATAACCAATCATGTTTCAATTTTAAAAAGAGAGAAAGAGAAAGACATTCAACGAAAGAAAAATAAAAAACGGTAACAGAAGAGGGGGCATCCTGTAAGAGAAATAGAGGGCAGGGGTGGAACCGGATGCTCCAAACTGCACCTTCATCCGAAACTCACCAGCAGTCGTCTTGATTATGGGCAGACCTCCCCGCCCCCCCCCCCCCCCCCCCCCCGCCTTTTACCTTTTCCTAGAACTACCTTTTTTGTGTGTGTATAGGCAGTTGTTTTGGTTTCAGAATTTTATAAAAGCGATAAAACATTACCGATTCAGTGAAAGCCTCCTGGATACCATTCCCTGTTGTAATGTTTTTGCAAATAATAGTAGTAATAATAATAATAGCTAATGCTGTTTGAGCTCTTACTCTGTCAGGAACAGATCTAAGGGCTTTACATTTATTAACTCATTTAGTTTTCCTACCATCCTGATGAAGGGATTATTATCATTCCTATTTTATAGAGGAGGAGAGTTAAGCACACAGGGCCCACAGTTAGTAAGTAGTTGAACCAGGATTATTAAAGAGTGTATGAGGAAGGTGGGTATAAACAATCACCTAATTTGTGGTCAGTATAGTCCCATCTCCCAGGATTGGGACTTTGCCTTAAGGAAAGATTATGTGGAATACTCTAAAACTTGCTGTTAAATTGGGTTTTCTATTGAACTCCTAGGATCTCAAGGTTATTCAGAGAAAACTAGAGACAGGAGATGTATGAAGGTAAGCACATTTGAGGAAGTCTTTGAAAGTTGTCCCCTTACCTTCAGCACCCATCATAGTATCCTCACTCATAAAGACTGCATTCATTCATCATGTAATTTTTCTCTTTTGCCTAAGACTGTTCTCTTCAGTTTGATCTTTGTTTCCTTCCTTAAAAAACAGATGTATAAACTTGAAAAGATTGATCAGTATGTAAAAGCTAGCTCATCCACAATATGAGCAGTTGAAAATAGAGGGGGGAAAAAAAGCCAGGAGTAATTTACCCCAGTGAGGACTCCTTTTATTTTTATTTCTTTAAAAGAAAAATCAGAGCCGTTAGTTCTGTGCACTTACTAGAACTGCTGCCTCCTACACGCATCTTTAATTTGCACATTTCCTCCAAAGCTGCTTTCCTCTCTAATTTTTCTTTAAAAGCTGAAGGCAGTTCCGGGCGAATCAGCCAGTGTTCCATCGCTAACCAAGATCTAGAAAACCTTCATGGGGGAAAGTTGGAGAAGGAACTGGTTGTTAGGAGTCTCTGTGGATGCTTAATTATTTGGAATACGAGAGTTGATTAATGTTTTGAGTGAGAGAGTGGAGACTGTTGCCCAAATGGCAACACTGGAAACAATCTGGTTCCTGTGGTGGCCGCCTTCCCAGGTCAGGTTTCCATCTCTGGCAGGCAGACCTCATGGGGGGGTTGGAACTTCCATTTGCCACTTCTCTGTGTCCAGGGAGCAAGATGTGTAGTCTTGGCAACTTGATTAGCTTTTCTATGCCTTGTTTTTATCATCTGTAAAATGGAGATATTAGTAGGATTGTTGAATATATTTAATGTATGTCAAATGGTGCCTTGCACATCGTTAAGAGCTTAATCAGTCTTAACACCATCATCATCATCATCATCGTTGTTGTCACTTTGAACCCCATAGAATTTCAGACATCATTGCAGTTTATCTGAGTTTTGTAACTGGGAGAGTTTGTCCGTTTTAATTTATGTCATCTCCCTGCCCCTCACCCTTTCTAAGTCAGAAAAACCTGAAAACCTACTAGGGGATTTCTGGTGAAAATCATTTGGCAGATGACAAATACAAGTGAATTTGGGAATTCTTTTGGACATTGCGAATTCCTTAATTTTTTATACAAAGCATTTGTAGCTCTTCTTGAATATTCAATGACCAATTGTTTATTGAGGTCAGCACTAAGTTCCAGTTTTCTGGTCTGTAAAGTGAGAATAATAAAACTGTAGCCACCTCACAGGTTGTTATGAGAATCAAGTGAGGTGGTAAATGTGGAAGCTAGTTATAAACTTTAAAAATAAAGGCTACACACAAAATGAAATTGATTTTATGATATAGAAATGGGTTTTATAATCTAGAGATAAACATTATTATTTTTGTGGCAGTTCCCATAAGTGAGGACTGAATTTAGAACTAAAGAGGAATGTCATAGGATACCAAATGGCAATAAGGATGGACGGAGGTGAAATAGGTCACCTTCCCTGTGGAATTCAGGACTAAGCGACCAGCAGGGGTACTGAAGTAAGACATTTCTTTTCTCCATTACATGGAAATGATGTCTTTCAGAGTACACAGCGGACATTCGCCTAGGACACATGTTTTCCATATTGGGCAGTCATAATCAGGGAGTATTCACTTAGACTGTGGGCAGTAAAGGTGCATATGGAAGCCTTAGAAGCTGCATTTCCCATATTTGCTTTTCCAAAATTTGGTTTCCTCAGGATAAAGTGACCTTTTTGTAAATACTCAACATCCCCTGCAAAGGGGACTTTTCTTATGCGAGTAAATGATGCTTCGTGTTACTGTTACTGTGGTAACATATGAAAAATAGACGGCTTTTCCATTAGACCTATCTAAGGACTTTTTCCAAGAGTGTTTTGAACAAGGTCCTACTCTTTGCGCTGCCAACTGGAAGGGACGGGCGATGGGAAGTGGAGGTTAGGTCAACCAAAGTGAGGATGGCTTGTACATACTAAATTAGGCATCTTGGGCATGGTTTCACTCAAAACCTCTGGAGTGTCTTCTACAGAAGTCCTTAAATCAGAATCACCTGGAGGAGCTGGTTAAAACAGATTGCTGGGCCCCCTCCCCAGCATTTCTGATTCAGTAGGTGGCAGAGTTTGCACGTCTACCACGTTCACAGATGTGACTTATGGCAGGGGGTGGGGGGGTGCAGGAGTGGAGGCAGCAGGAGGGACATTTCAGGAACCACTGTTCTTCAGTCAGTTGCTGTTAGGGAAACTTCTGGCGTAACCAGTTGCATTTTATCTGAAGTACATTCTGATGTTTAAAAATGCCACTGTGGATTTATGAGCCATTATAAAGGTGCTTCTAAGGCCTGTGTTGCTGACCAGGGCAGAGTTAGAACTCTTGCTGAGATCTCTTAATTTTTGCAAGTGTTCTTGTACTCTACCCATGGAAAATGTAATGATCCCATGTTATAAAACTTAAGTTTACCAACACTAATCATGTCACATTTTCCTTTTTTTTTGATTGCCAAAAATCAACCATTGTTTTGCTGCCATTTCAAATATTTCTAATCACCTAATTTTAAAGTGTAAACTTAATTCTATGCTAAAGGGCTAATATGTTTAAGATTTCACTTAGATAGAGGAGGATTAGGGGATTTTTATAGTGGCTTTTGGTTTTATTTAGGCCCCCTTTTCTCCCCCTGTGAAACGCCAAGTATAAAAATCTTTCATAGAATCAGAAAAGCCAGAAATCTAGACTACCAGAACTATCTTTTAGGAGCTCTTCATTTCAAGGACAAGGCATGTTACCTTTAGACCAACTCTAAAAATCTAGGTAAATTCCTTTGAAGCATTATGAATTTGCTGTGTTGAGTATGACTTAAGAAATGAATAGTTGTTACCTGGGCTTAGAAAAAGTTGGAAGTTTATTGAAATGGAATTTTATGTATTTTGTATTCTTAAGTAGAGAATACAAAATTTTCTTCACATGGAGTCTTCCCCCTGGTCAAGTGAATTCTATGCTATGAAATTTGTCTTTAATTTTTTTGTTGTGCCCTTATCGTGAAAGCCTTTCTTTTTTTCTCACCTTAAGTGTTTGCACTCTTCAAGTAATTGTAGTTGGTTAGTATTTCCTCAAGAACGGCTTGTACACATAACTTTTTTGTGTAACAACCAACCGGCTTTGCCTTTTTCTGATTTTAATCTTCAAATGTGTTGACTTTTCTGGCTGGGAGCCCTGGTAGCAGAGGCCTGGCCCCTCCATGCTCTGCCTTGGATTAACGTTGGTTGGTGCTTAATCTATCTTTTCTACTAGTTTGAGGGCTCCTTGGTCGTCGTCTCTGCCTTTGACACCTCTGAGCACAGGCCAAGCCTCAGAGGGGACTAATAAGGTTTTGATGACCTCTTGGGGTGCCCAGTGCAGAATACTCCAAGTATAGACTCAGTTGGGCAAATACTTCGCTGTGTTGTCAACAGTAACCCTGAAAAACTCTTTATTATAATAATCAAGGGTAGTTGCATATAAATTCTTGCATCACTGATGCAGCTGGTCTTCAGAATGATGTTTTATTGTTGCTTTAAAACATAAACACTTGTCAAAATAAGCAAAGAAAAATGTAAAAGATGGTGATGGTTGAATCGTTTGTAAGAGTAATGAGATGACACTACTGCACTGCTATACTTATTTAAGGAGATTCCTTAATTATAAGTTGTTTTTATGTATCAATGCAATGATTTATATGTAGCTATTTAAAAGAATAAAGGTTTCCGTGATATAATAAATTGAAAAAGGCAGGTTCCAGAACCATACATACAGTACTGTGCCTTGGTTTGAATTGGTTAATTTTTATAACAAGTACATATTACGTTTATAATGCCTAAATTCAGGGAAGAGAAATGATCCAACAGATATTCTTGTACATAAATGTTTGGGACATCATTTATTATTTAGGATAAACTCCTAGAAATCCCACCAGCAGTTTATAAATGTCAGCCTTCTTGAATCTTCCATAACACCATAAGCTAGTTAGTTGCCAAGTTGATTGGAGAAGGAGATCTCACCCCGGTTTTCATATTTATTATTTGTCAGGGTGAGGAAATGAGTGCTGGCCATTTGTCATCTTGTTATTTGCATATTAACCTTTTCAAATATTTTTCTCTTTGATATCCTTTTCGTGGTACTTTATAACATTTTATACTTAAAAGGTATTAATTATTTGTCAGTCATATTGCAAGTATTTCTCCCCAGTTATTGTTTACCTTTTACTGTTTTGTTTATGGTATTTTGATATACCTGGGCTTTTTATTTTTATGTAGCAGAGACAGTAAATCTTACCCTTAAAATTTCTACCTTTACTTGTATATTTAGAAAAACGTTCCCTTATCCTAAGATAAGGCAAATAGTTTTTTTCTTTGAATTCTTTACCGTTCTCATATATTATGTTGAAATTTTCTATCTATAATTTATCCTAGGTATGGTGTGAGGTACAACTCACATTTTATTTTTTTTTAAACAGTCAAACAGTCATCTCAATTGCCATTTACGGAATAAGCTGTCCTTTCCCCAGTGTTAGTCTGTTTCTGTTGCTTATAACAAATACACAAAACTGGGTAATTTACTGAAAATAAAATTTACTGCTCATAGTTTCAGAGGCTAGGAAGTCCAAAGTCCAGGGAACACATCTGGTGAAGGCCTTGGTGGTGGTGACAGTGATGGCAAGGTATCACACTGCAAAAAATGGCAGAGCAGAAGAGAGCGAGAGACTAACCTCCTCATTCACTCTCTTTTGAAAACCTCAGAACCACGCCCCCGACCAACATTATTAATCCATTCACTACTGCATGGTCCTGCAATCTAATCACCTCCCCAAGACCCCACCTTTCAATTACCATGATAGGATCTCCCACCCTCCCAATAGTCACAGTGGGGACCAATTTTCTAATACATAAAACTTGGGGGACACAGTTCAAGCCTCAATGAATTTGGGGGGACATTCAATCCACTACACCACCTGTGGTATGAAATTCTATTGTCAAATGCTAAATTCTTATAAGTATTTGAATCTGTTTATTGAATTTCAGTTTGGTTCCATTATTTAATATTTTTGCCCTTATTGTGAATTTTTTCATTCATTTATTCTATTCATTGAACACCTGTTCTGTGCTGGTAACACTTCTCGATGCTAGAGAATCAGCCAAAAATGAGACAGAGTCCCTGTTCTCACAGACTTTGTGTTGTAGTGGGTGAGACTTTTCCCAGTGCTATCTATTCCAATTGGTTATTGCCGCTATACAAAAGCTTTTTGTATATGTTTATATTTTAATGGGTTTTGTTAATTCTGATAGTTCTTCAGTTGATTCTCTCAGGTTTTCTAGGTAGATGATCATGTAATCTTGAATAGTGATAACTTTGCCTCCTTTCTTTTAATATTTTTATCTCTTATTACTTTTTCTTATCGTATTGACTAGAACTTTAAGAGCCACCTTTTTAAAAGGCAGTAAATGTCCTTGTATTTTTCACACCTTTTTTATAATGTTTGTGCGCTTAACAGTTAAGTATGAGGCTGACTTTTTGGTTATATACACACACATGTATATTCCTTATGATATTAACAAAATGGACATCTCTTCATAATTTACTTAAAGATTTGGCATTTCATTTTGTTAGTTTTTTAAAGCAAGAGGAGATAATGTATGGGGTTTTTTTCCCCAAATGTTTTAAGGACATTTATTGACTCGATTATGTTAAAGCCATCTTTAAATTCTTGCAATAAACCCTTCTTGGCTTGTGGTATTATTCTCTGAATATACTGCTAGATTTGATTCATTGTGAAGTGTTTGGGGCCTTGTTTTCCTTTTTTAGGTTTTGATGTCAGCATTATGTCAGCTTTATAGCATAAATTTTAAAACATCTCATCTTTTTCTATGCTCTGGTAGTTAAAATATGGAAACCAACAGTTCTGTGAAGCCTTAAAAGAAATTGCTTATGAAACTTCTGGACCTGGTCTTTTTTTTCAAAAGGTGACTGGTAAGGGGATCTTGGTGTTGTCAGCACCACGCTCACCCAGTGAGCGAACCGGCCATCCCTGTACGGGATCCGAACCCATGGCCTTGGTGTTATCAGCACCACAGTCCCCCGAGTGAGCCATGGGCTAGCCCGGCCTACTTTCTGTTTAGTGGTCAGTTCAAGTTTTCTTGAGTCTGTTTTGGTTATTACATATTTTCCTGACAAGCTATTCAATTCAGATTTCTAAATTTTTATCATAGCTTTGTAAATAATCTCCTTTTAATTTAAAATTTTTCTTTTACATCTGTGTCTCCAGTTAATGTGACTTTTAAAAATATGAAACAAAGTAAGCACCAAGGCCCCCCAAATAAGATATATTTTAACATTTGTTTTTCTTGATGATATTTGGGGGGAAAAACCCAAAAACTTCTTTTAAATCATTAAACAAAATTCAAGGGAAAATTTTATAATTAATAATGTTCTCATAAGACCAGGTAAATAACTTTAGTTTGAATGCATAACTGCATAAACCAAAGTTGTTACAGTAATGCCATTTCTGTTTTGGACGGGTACATGGCACTGTAATTTCTAACAGAGGCTGGTAAGTAGCATCTGATGCTTCTTCCTTAAGATTTAAAAAGCTTAAAAACTTCTAAATACATTGTTGTGTCCCTTAGATGCTACTGCAGCACAGCCAATGCTTGCGTGAGAGGATCTTTTATTGTTTGTTCATTTGTTTCTTGTTTATTTTTTGTTTTGTTTTTAAGATCAGTACTTCTAGGTAAAAATATTATATTCTTGCAAAGAGACTGTATCTTCAGTTTGGGTTCTTTGGAGCCTTTAATCTGAGTTTGAATGAGGTCAGTAAACAATTCTCCTGGGCACTTAGAGGACAGGTGTAACTTTACTGCTTTTTGGTCGTCTCTTGCCAGGTCTGAGGCATTCTCTGTGTAATTACTGTACTTCCAAAAGCTACAGGAGATTACTGGCTAAATAGTGCATGTAATGTGGGGACACAAAAGCAGCCAAAGCTGATAAATGAGAGGTTTGCAATTACACACTTGGCACCCTGCCCCCCTGCCAGGCCTTGGCAACCAAGGAGGAAACACAAATTTAGGATACTTTCCTTGTTGGAAAAAGGGGGCTTAAGACCTATAACTTCTATCGTGGCAGTGACCCTGAGGAATTGGCATATGAATTATGGTGAGATATAACCTGTTCACAGTGTTCGTCGCTGAGCTCGGTTGGAAACTTTGGGCTTGAGCCCTTCTCACCTTGGGATGGTTCTTGGGTTATAAGTTTTACATTGGAGGAGCACATCCTCAGGCCAGTTTGCCTGCTGTACACACTCCTTGCCCGCAGATTTAAACAATGACAGATGTTTTTTGCACATAGCAGACCTTCAGTGTTATAATTAGGGTTTCAGGGGATGAATCATAGGTCCCTGAACTGGAATGAAAGCAAGCCTGGGGCCTGAGCATTTTTTAGGGATGTGAGGTAAACTCATAGATCACACAGATGGGGAATACTTTTGGATGTGGACTCTCCCTGAACCTCATCAACCACTGTGCTGGCCACGGTCTGGTCTCCTTCATGTTTGTAGACATGTGCACCCTCTGGTCACAGTCCCCAAGTGGGCCGTTCAGGGCACTCGGTCTCCACCAGCCTCAGTTAAATCCTACTAATTCCTTTTCCAAAATGAAACAGAGATCAGAATCTACAAACAAAATCTTAAAACCACCCCCAAAGTCAACTCACCGGAGGCATCCTCTCACTAGGTTTAACTACCAGGTATCCTACCAGCCTTCTTTCTTGGCGTGGATACAGATATTTGTATATTCACTTTTTTCCCTTCAAAAATGGCATTTGGTAGGTATGTTTCAAAATGTTCATTTCACTTACAGTATATAGGGATGCTGCTCCTGTGGCAAACATATAAATATATCTATAAACCTATTATTTTTAGTGGCTATAATGTATTCTGTTTTACATCTCTATCATTTATTTATCCATCCCTTTTTGATGGAGATGTAGATTGTTTCAAACTTATAAATATTCAACCTGAAATGAAAATTCTTGCAGCTAAATCATTATCAGCATCATGTAATTATTTTCTGTGAATAAGTCCCCAGAAATTGATTACAATCAAAAGGTTCACACGTTTTCACCTCTTGATGTGTTTTGACAACCTACCCTCCAGAAAAGCTGTACAAATTTATACTTCTATCACCTATGTGTGAATGCCTATTTATCAGCAAATTTGCCTATGGTGAATGTTATCATTTTCTAGACTTGGCTAATTATGTTGGCAAAATCGTATCTCATTGTTTTAATTTGTACTTCTTTGGTTTTTAGTAAGACTGAATGCTTTTTCATGTTTGAGTTTTTGAATTTATTTTCTTGTGAGTTACCTATTTGTGTCCTTAGACCACGTTAGGTTATTTTCTTATTGATTTGTAAGCAGTTTTTAAAAATGTTATACATTGAAAATATTTTGCCATTTTTGCCTTTTAAATTTATACGTGTTATGGTTGGATTTGTAGAACTGTGGTTTTGGATTTGTTTTTAGCTTTCAAAAACTTAAAATTTGTTCATAATTCCTTTCTGATTTCTACTTTTGTGTGATACTGAGATAGGAAGGGATTTTCTATGACTCTTTGATCTCTAATTTCCTCTTGTACTTTTATGTTGTTCCTTTTCAGATGTAAATTTTAATTCTTTGGGAATGTATTTTGGTGTAAGTTCTGAGAAAGATCTAATTTGTCTTTTTGGTACCTGTAGTTGATGCAAATGACCTGTAGATGATGTAATGATCCAGTCACTCTAACATTTGTTGAATAATTTATTCTTCACTCACTGATTTCAAATCCCATTTTGTCATTGGATACATTCTTAGGAGTACTTGGGTCTGTTTGCGGTTTTTCTGTTCTGTTCCATTGATCTGAGGAACATGGCTGTATGAACCACTGTTATGGGTTAGAATGTGTCTTGGCCCCAGGAAATTGAGAAGGAAAATATCAAGAACCAGAAAGGTAAACAGTATATTCCAGTGGTTATCCATCACTCCTCATACTCGTGATGAGACTTCTATTCCTCCACCAATTCAGGAGTGTTGGAGGGAAGGATTACTTACCATGTTTCTCTCCCTGGAGAGAAAGGATGATTTTCCTCATTCTCCTGCTTGGCCAGAGATGGGATGGGCCTTGGGTCTCTCTGTACTGAAAGGCATGGTGAACCTGCTTGCACTGTCTCCTATTCTTTCCGGACTTCATGCTCTGCAGGAATTGGGGTCACGAAGCCAGCCTGCAGTCCTCATATGACATTCTGGTGAACTGAGACTGTATATATTCATGTGCGCTTCTCAAATGGGAGGACTGTAGGGTATGCCATGGCATGTTTGGAAAGGCAGATCAAACCTGGTGCATCTCTCTGCAACAGGGAATAATTGGAGAATCAAAAAGAAATTTAACTGGCAAGTCATAACATTGTTTTCTATATTAAAACAAACTCAGATATGTTGGTGAATAGAGTGTAAGATTAAAATATCAAACTTAATTTTTAGGTTAAAACATAAGGCTTCAAATAAATGGTGATATATATTTTTTCCCATTGATTTGTTTCAGACTGTGCTCTCAGGCTCAAGAGAGATATGAGTTCTGTCTCTTAGCCATTTGGGGAGTTTTGGTAGAAATGTTTGAGAAGTACTATCCCATGTAACTAACTAATTATTGGATACTTAGAGTAGAGGAAAACAGTAACTAAAATGAATAGCTTCAGCATTCTTCTGTTTACTTTGTATTTAATTTGCTCTTCTTTTTCTAGTTTTCTAAGGTGGAAACGTAGGTGATTGATTTTTAGATCTTTCTTCTTTTATAATATATTCATTCAGTGCTCTAAATTTCCCTCTAAGCACCACTTCTGCTGCATCCCACAAATTCTGATAAGTTGTATTTTCATTTTCATTTAGTTTAAAATATTCTTTAACTTATCTTGAATATTCCTTCTTTGACCCGTGTGGTGTTTAGAGGTATGTTGTTTAATCTCCAGTATTTGGGGATTTTCCAGGTATCTTTTTGTTGTCGACTTCTATTTAATTTTACTGTGGTCTGAGAGCATATAATGTATGATTTCCACTTTTTAAAATTTGTTACAATGTGGTTTATGGCCCAGAATGTTGTCTATCTTGGTGAATGTTCCTTGTGAGCTTGAGAAGAAGGTGTATTCTGCTATCGTCAAATGACATAGTCTATAGGTGTTCATTATATACAGTTAATTGATGGTGGTGTTGAATTCACCTGTGTCCTTACTTATTTCTGCCTACTGGATAAGTCCATTTCTGATAGAGGGGTATGAAGTCTCCAACTATAATATTGAATTCATCTATTTCCCTTTGTAGTTCTATTAATTTTACCTCATGGATTTTGAGGCTGTTGTTAGGCACATATATATATAGTTATATAGCTTCAGCTTTAATAATTCACAAGCTGTTTCAGCATCTCTCTGTCTAAAGGTCATCACTAGAAAACTCTATCCCCATATGGTACCTGTAGTTGATGCAAATTTTCCATTATTGCCGTAAATGGGAAGTTCCAGTAATTTGAATTTTCTTCCGGACTAAAACAGAACTCTGCTCTATTTTAACTTCCCTTGTGGAGGAAGAAGAGAAAAAAAAAGGACTCCAATTCCCTGGCGTAGTGCTGTATTAAGGTCAAGATAGTGGGACTTTATTTCATGGATGCCATCATTTTAAAGAAAATCTTTTTGGAACTGTTTATGGGCTGTAAAAGTATTTGGTGAATGGACTGGTTACACACCAGTGAACCACTTGAAAGTTAGAGATTTACACTTAGGAATACAGCATCTACTCACTGTGTAATGTGAGCTTATCTTCTTGTAAAGTGCCTCTTTCCCATACTATGGAACAGAGGGAAAAAATAAACAAAACAGTCCTTTCTACTAAATTGCATTTTTTGGATTTCAGATAAAAGGCAGTGTATTTCTCTTTTAACAGTAAAAACAGAGGTGTGTGGGGCATCTCCGCTGTCATCCCACGTAGGATATATCTAAGTGATCAAATAGTAGTTGTGATTTTTGTGAACCAGGCCTAATGCAACATTTTGGTTCTCAATTCACCCAAGGTAGCTACTTTATTCACTGAATACTATGTTATAGAGCCAATTGGATGAACAACAAAAACATCACTGTGAAGTGAGGGATGCTGTTTGCCTTTTTATTTATTTAGATTAATTATTTTATGGATTGTTCACTTCAGTAGACATTTAACTGTATATCAAATACTCCGCTGACTTTGATGATGTTAATGTAAAGAGAACCATGACCTAGCCTTTGCTGCAGCCTATTCATTCCTTGTAGGTTGTGGCAGAAGCAGACACACAGTTTTTCACAAATGACACGAGGTACATAGTAGGCATCTTGGACTCAAGAGGAGGGTTATTGCTATGATGAGATAAGGGTAGTTTCTTTGAGAAGATAATGGCTAACTAACACTTAGAAGGGTGCCTGGCACATAATCAGTTCTTTAAGTACCTTACAGACTCCTTTAACCCTCCTAGCAGCAGTCCTATGAGATACGGTGAGTATCCCCATTTCACAGATGAGAAAATTGAAGCACAAAAATGTTAGGTAACTTGCCCAAGCGCTCACAGCCAACAAGTGGCAGAATGAGGGTTGGAAACCAGGACCCTGGCCTGCGGTCCTAGCCACCCCACCATTCTGATTGCTCATGTCGGTCATGGAAGGCTGTGGATGCCAAGGTGCCTGGAATTAGCTGTTGCTGTATGAAAGCACCATTTTTTAGCGGACAGTGGGATCCATGTTATCAGACTTTCAGACAGCCACTCCCCTACATATTTACCATATTGAGAGTAATTCCCTTGCAGACAGTTGTCATTCTGGTTAAAAAGGAATCCTGCCCCTTCCCAATGCTGTGAAATATCAGAAAGAAACAAGTACGGTCACGTGCTTTTTTCCCTCTCTCAGTCAAGAGTTCAGACATTCAGAAGACAGAGAATCCCATGAGGCATGCTATTTGACATATCTTATTGTGACCAGAGAACCTTTAATAACAAATTCATTAATGGGGGCCTGTTACTTTTCTACCACACGTGTTTAAAGGGTGATCTGCATCCCCCAGTAGGTGACATGCCTGAAAGTCACAGCGCATGTGAGCTGCAGCCCGTAAGGCCCTCTGCTGGCCTGCTGGCTTCACCTCCTCCAATCCCCCCTCCCATGCCTCCCCAATCGACGCTTCCCCCAAATAATAGTGGAAGACAGCAGAGTGTTTAACACTTTTAACACTTAGCTTTTCACAGTCCAACTAAAGATAGAACCCACATTAGCACATTTGCTAATAGCTGGCTTACTTTCAGACTCTTCACCCCCAACTTTAGTGGTGACACATACCCACAAAAAGCAGAGGCGTTTCCATTGACCTGCTAGAAAAGCAGACGAGAACAGCATTTGCTGTTCAGTGTCTGTAGGCACTTGCTTCAGCTGGCAGCAGTTTTGATGCTCTTCGCTCCTCTGATTAGACAGACACCTCAATATCTGGTTTGGGTCTGGACCCCCAGCTGTTAGAGCAGGGCCCCAGTGTGGGCATTCTACAGATGTTAGTTTAAGGCGATTTTTCCCTTCATGTAAAGGTAAGGGAGTTGTACGCATTGGCAAGCAGTATATTATTAACACATGAAACAGCCAGTGAGACAGACCTCTTTGCAATGAGTGAGCTTCCGAAAAAACAATTGTAGGTTTTAAAAATCTATATTTTACTTAAAGGACCTTATTTGATAATCCTTTTCTATAACAATCTCCCTTTAATTTGTTTGTAAATCCAAAGCATTCACATCTCTGGTTTGGTTAGATTGCATTTACTGCAGTGGTCAAAAAAATTTTAAAAAGCCTCCCTAGTAGTAGGTGACTGTGTAAAAAGCCCATCTTGCTGGTCCATGGGGGAGGAAGAGTTGTTTGGGGGAGACAAGAAGCTAAACTGTCTCAAGATTTAAACACAAAGACAGCAGCTGCTTATAAAAATCCTGCTGCCCCTCAGAGCGAGGCCTCCTTGTATTTTCCACAGGTTTTTCCATATTGCACAGTAGGCTCTTTGATCTTCTTTCGGGTCACCCAATCTCTTCATGACCCACTATCTAACAATTCTTCCTTGCCTGGTTGATGTGCTTTAATTGTAACATTCAGCAGGAGGGGAGAGAAAAAAAAAAAAAGAGGTTTAACCTTTTGGAACAGAGCAATCACTCTGGGGTGAAATTCCTTTATTTTTTCAGCTCATACCTCAAAACCCAAGGAACCCAAATTGCACGGAGCTGGCAAGTGTTAATGAGGAAAAGACTTGGGTGAAATAAGCCTGGTTGTTTTCCTACAGTAAAGAAAATAAACTTGCTTAATCATTCATGTGCTTCACCTACGGTCGGGGAACAACACTTTCCGGCCGTTTTCTGTTCTTCTGTGGGAGGAACCGCCTGGAGCAAGGAGAGGACTCAGCTTCAGTGGGTGACTGTTCCCAGGCCAGGGATGGAGACAGGCTGTCCGAGAGAGGACGGGCAGTTTGTCTGAGCTCCCAGCCTTGACAGTGAAATACAGGCATGGGAGAGGGTGGGAATTTTTTTATCCCAGAAAATAGGGTACGATATGTATCTTCCCTTGAATATACTTCCTTGGACAAGGCAGGCAGCAGCTGCCCTGTGAGTGGGGGAGAGGGTCAGGCTGGAAGGCTAACCCCATCCTTATGTGAGGGTCCTCTTCCCTGAGGCTGCCAAGGCCCCCAGGCTGGTTCTGGCTCAGCCAATGCTGCCCTTTGGGGCTGTGATGTCATCTGACTCCACCCGGAGCAGAACAAATTTGGACGGATGGCTTCCCTGTTTGGCCTTGGAGATAAAATCATTAACTTTTGTGAAAATGCATGTTCAGGCTCCCAGTGAGATAATTAGAAAGTACTAAAGAAACCTGGATTGTTCTAAATTACCTAGCTATGTGCTGGTTTTGGTTTTCTCCATTTTTACATCCTCCATAAATGGTTCAGTCATTGTTTTCACCTGGGCTGTTTATCACCTCTGAGCTATTTTCAGAGTTTTCACAGGCAGAAATTTTCTGAGAAATCTGGGGTTTTGTTTTTATAAAAACCTTTCGCTTTGAGGAGATAGATAAATCGGTATAAATAGCTATTGCTATCCTATGTACTGTCTCCCTTAGACCGGGGAAAAGAATCCACTTTCATTTTGTAGTCGTACCAGTGGGTGTCTCTGGATGACTTCTTGCTCCATTGACAATAATTTTGTGTGAGTTTGTGAGAGTGTATGTGTGTTTCATCTTGAGGTTTCATTTCTCACTTCATGGACTTTTTATTTCACCTTTCCTCTTGTGCCTGTTCTCAACTTCTGCGGTAACATTCAATGGTTGGCCAATATCTTTCTATTGATGTCAAATAATTTACCCCAGAGTCTCTCTTTACTTCCACTTTTTTCTTCCTTTATCTCTCCATCTCTTGCTCCCAGGCCATCATCGACACAGCTGCAGATACTTTTTGAGCAGAAATAAGAAATAGTTCCATACTCTAGGCCATCTGTGATCACTATTTAGGATGGTTTAGAAGGACTTGGAAGCTACATCCTAGTTCATTGGGAAGTAGTGCTGTGATCAATTAGTAATGTCTGCTGTGGGTGCAGTAGGGAGGTGGTGATATACTTGCAGTGTATTTGCATTCCTGCTCGAGATGATGGGCTGTTTTTCTTCACAATGAGAAAAAGATGTATTTCCAAGAACTGAAGGTGTTCCCAGTTATGTTGCTTATATTTCGTGCCTTTTATTTTAATAAAGTATCTGGTTTTTGGTTTTTAAAAGGTGTTCCATAAACCTAATACCATAGCCATGTAGGAGCATTACTGAGTCCTGTTAGACAGGATTGGCATCCCAGCAAGGTAGGGAGCCTGTGAGGGCGTGGGCTGGTATGTCCTGTCATCCTTCAGGACTCACTGGGGTATTTCCCTCCTCTCAAAGTAAGAAGCAGAAAAGCATAGCTTTTCATCATCTGTGTTGATGTTCATGTCTGCTGATCTTAGGTGCTGAGTTATTAGTAGGAGTATTCTGGCTGCCTCCTAGTTAGAAGGAACACTGAATTCTACCTTTTTTTAGAGGGAAGGACTCCTTTCCCTGGAGGATATGGGACATGCTGAAGGACTACAAACCCAGCAGCCATCTTACTCTGGGTGTTTAACATGTGTCTCGTACATAAGCCTGGGGTTACCTTAGATAGATTCCTGGGACCTGCCTGGGGCTGACCTAGGACAAAACATTCCAGTTGATGGCATCCTAAAGTATTGTGGGGACAGTTGGCAGACTCTGGAAGGGAGCTCTTAATGAAAGCTCTTTAGAGAAGTTTTAGAACATCAGGTCCAAGAAAAGATTTACTTGTGTAGATTAGACTCTCATGGGAGTGGAGCCTGCTAATGGGTGTCTCTAAGCTTGTGTTCTTATTTTATTCATTTGTTTGCTTTTTAGTTTCTTAGAAAGAGAGGGAGACTGGATTCTCCATCTGAGGTGGTCAGGAAAGGCTCCTGTAGACATTGAACATGGCCTAGAAAGATGAAGAAGAGACAGGCAATGGTGCAGGGAGGGGCAGAGGGAAGAGCAAGGCCAAAGTACACCTGCCACCTGCAGTCCGTCAGTGAGTCCTATTGGCTCCGCTGCTGCTGTGTTCCATGTCTGATGACTTCTCATGTCCCACACGGCTCCCACCCTCGACCTCCCCCTGGACTTCTGCAGTGTCTCCCCCGATTCTTCCAGTTTCCGCTCTTGCTTCCTCAGCACCCTGAGAGACTCTTCTAACATGTCCATCAGATGCTGTTGCTCCTCTGCTCAAAGCCTGCCAGGGGCTGCCCTGTTTGGAATAGAAACCAGACACCTAGTGCTCCCCACAAGGGGCGTCTGCCCTGGCATCTCTCCAGCCTCCTTTCCCCGCACTGTCCTGCCCCAGCCGCACCAGCCAGCCTTCTTGCTCGCTCTTGGACGGGCTAAGTTCACTCCCACCACAGGACTTTGCACTTGCCATTCCTTCTGCCTTGGGTGCTCTTCCCCCAGGTTTTTTCAGGACTAGCTCCCTCATTTTATTTGGGTCTCTGTCAAATATCACCTGTTCAGAAAGAACACCCAGGATGACTCTATTTATCTATCTACACACACCCTCATGATGAAGAAAATGCTCGAGCATCTGCGTTATTTCTTGAAGAACTGTCACCACAGAAACATTCTAATGGCATCTTTTTTATTCCAGAGTGAAAGTATCTTGATTCCACAAGATCCTTATAAAGTGCTCCTGCTCGAACAGGAGTTCTAGTGTTGACTTCTTTGGTTCACACTCTCTGGGCATCTCTGTGAAGCTACATGGCAGGTTTGGCTTGAGAAGGAACCAAATTCATTCACGTGTGTTTGTTGAGAGCTCTCTGTGTGTCGAACACAGTTCTGGGCACTGAGAATGTGGTGAACCAAAAAACACTCCCCCCTCCACCCCACTTGGTCCCAAGGAGACAGAAAATAAACAAACAAATATACCATAAAGGTCAGGTTGCGTCAGAGCTGTGAACCAAGATAAAGCAGGGATGGGAGTGTGCCGCTAGCTTCCAACATTTTACTACCTTTTCATGGAAGGACGATGCTGGGCAATTAAAAGGTCCCCCTGCGCCCTCTTGTTCCCTTCCTGCCTGAAGTGTAAGAAAGGACAGGAAGAGGAGGATGAAGGTTCTCTGTAGCCGTAGCTTCATTTTGTGGTAAAGGCTGTGACTGACACCTACTTAGGAGTCCTCTTAGATGTAGCTGGAGGGTCAGGAAGTTGGATTAAACAGCAGACAGAAGATGATACTGATGCCTTATCCCCAGCTGGGGGACAGCACGCTTAGGACACCTCATCTATTTTATGTGATAAACCACACAAGCAAGGCCAGTTGCCCTGAAACCAGGACAATGGCTTTTCTTGGACGTTTCAAAGGCTGCTCAGATTCCTGACTGTGTGCCCATCAGCCTCTCTAGTGGAAGACTTCTCCAGAAGACCCTTCACATTATCCTACCCTGCTCTCTCCTCTCCGCACCCCCCACACCCCCACCTTTTCCATGGCCTGTCTCCATGGGGATCGCGGTTTTCCTGTTTCCTCTCATCTGACATTCTCCCAGTGTGAGTGGGGCTCGGGGTACAGGGTGGCCCAGCCCAGTGAGATCAGCACTGACCAAAGCTGGTCATTGATCCTCCCTGGGAGTCAATAAACTTGCTGGTTGGACATAGCCTCCAACATGCTTCACAATCGTGCTTCTTGCCCTCTCTGAGTTTTCAGCAGGGTAGAGTTCGTAGTGATGGCAAAGCCTGACTGGGAAGCGGGCTTTGTCGTCTTGGTCCTTACACTCAGCGAAGACAGTGGGACAGCAGACCATGCTGAGAGCCATGGTGCTCCAAAGAAGGCTTTTGGTCTATGGCTGAGCAGGGTCCCCTCTGCGTTTCCAGAAATGTCCAACTCAAGCTGCTATGCCATGGACTTCCTACGAGGACATCTTACTTGAACTTGGGGAAACAGTATAACTAGACAATTCAGAATGTGCAGTAAAATAATTCAGTTTCATGGTGTAATTATCATCAGCTGTTTTTGTTTTAGTTCTGTTTTTTAATTAGTAGACTATTTTTTAGAGCAGTTTCAGGTTTATAGAAAAATTTGAGCAGAAAGCACAGAGTTCCCATATACTCCTTTACCCCCACTCCACGGTTTCCCCTGCTATTAACATCTTGCTTTGGTATGGTGTGCTTGTTGCAGTGATGAGCCAATACTGGTACATTATTATTAACTAAAGTTAATGTTATTTAACTAAAGTTAGATGATGTAAACTAAAGTCCCAAGTCTACATTAGGGTTTACTCTTGGTGTTGTATGTTCTGTGGGTTTGGACAGACTTATAATGACAGGTATCCATCATTTATAGTATCAGACAGAGTAGGTGCACTGCCCTAAAAATCCCCTGTGCTCCTCCTGTTTATCCCCTCCTCTCTCCCCATCCCCAAACCCCTGGTTTTTTTACTGTCTCCACATTTGTCCCTTTTCCAGAATATCATATAGTTGAAACCAAACAGCGGGTAGTCTTTTCAGATTGGCTTCTTTCACTTACTTATATGCATTTAAGGTTCCTCCATGGCTTTCAGTGGCTTGATGGCTCACTTCTTACTGCTGTATAATGTCCCATTGTCTGGATATACCACAGTGTGTTTATTCGTTCACCTATTGAAGGGCATCTTGGTTGCCAGGGAAAGGGGCAAGAGCAGGGTTGGTGGGGAGTCCCCATTCCCATTTTCCATAGAAGAGCTACTGTGTCTTCCCAGGGTTTTTGTTTTCCTTTAAAATGCTTTATATTGACACCATTAAAAGGTACATGATGCTCTCCACCCTGAAACCATGGGGACAGGCATGCCTTGTTTCTTACTGGCTTGTCTCCAGTCAGCAAATGCGATTCTTCCCACATGACTAGGTGCATTCGGGGCATTCACGGAACAGTTTTGCTACCCATCATCATAAGAACGAACGCACATATGCCCAAGGGAGATAAGTCAGGGGCCCTAAAACTAGGCAGCAGACCACGAGAAAGTCAAATGCATCACACCCGTGTGTTCCCTCCCTCTTGGGGCTCCTGAGTCTCTTTGGAACCCCACGACTATAAAACACTGGGTTTGTTTGTGGCTTGTTGGTCTTGTTAGTTTATAGATAGCCTTCATATTGTGCAACCCGAATGCTCTGGGTTAATGTAAAGAGACAGACAGATAGATACAGACAGATGAACTAAGAATAGAGGGAAGAACTGATGGGAAGGAAGTATCCCAGTTAAAGGAGAACAGGCCAGACACCAGGGTCCCGCTTCGAACATCTGCAGACCATCTGCAGGGTTCTACTGAGTGGCCCTGTCAGCTCACGTGACTGCCAGCTTGTTCCGTTTCCCCTTCCCCCTGAGTCTAGGGTACTTCTGCCCTACACAGCAGTCAGAGGCTGAATGACCTATGGTGGAAGGGACTTCCCTGTTGGGGTCCAGAATTTCTCAACAGGGTGCACTATTAGCATCGTGAGCAGGACAAAGCCCCGTGCATTACAGAGATTTAGCATCACTGGCCCCACCCACTAAATTCCAGAAGTGCCCTCCTAGTCATTGTGACAATCAAAAAACTACCCCCAGGGATTTCCAGATGCCCCCTAGGGGGTACTACCTGCAGTGAGAACCCCTGGGCTAGGGGTGGTCTGGTCGAGGTCTCCCAGTGAAAGGGAGTAGACCTGAGCACCCCCTGCTCACTCCCCAGGGACCCCTTCAGCAGCAGCTGGTGCCTGCAGTTGTCACTCAGGCCTTTCTCACCTCCATTCTCCTTCTCTCCCTCCTCCTGCCACTCGTTTCTGGGGCCCAAGGAAGAGCACTTAGACATTTTGCCAGTCTCCAGTGTAATTGGGTTGAGAAATGTGGGGCTACCAGAACTTAAGGGTTTTCCCCCTTTACCCTTGAAAACCTTTAGTTCTGGGGATTTGTTCCCTTTGTGTTTCACCCTCTTAATCAGCTGCCCCCGATCTCGTCAAATGAGGTCTCCTCGGGGGTGCTCTGGCCAGCCCCAGCGGTGCAGGGCTACCCCCGCGCCCCACCCCAGGCTGTTGCAGTATTGACCTGAGATTTTGCCAAGTCACACTGAATTTATGTTGACCCAAACCCCAAGCCTCGCAGTGTCCTCTGCAGGGTGGTTCCGGGGTGTCCCGAGTGTCATGGAGCAGTGGGGAAGGGATGAGTTTGTCATCACCAAGCTATTCACATGGAAGAAATGGGGCAGAGTTCAAGGACTGCTTGTTTTTACCTACTTCCAAACCACTCGCTGTGAGTGACATGCGGCCTTGGCAAGCTGAGGGGATGGGCCTGGCTAGGTTGGGGCCACCCAGAGGTTAACTCTGCTGGTCCAAGGTCCATACAGGCAGAACCACTGCTGACTTGGGCCCAGAGGATGGCAACTCTGGGGCCACCGCAGGCCAGGGAAGCCAAGATGGGGCGAGGGGGCCTTCACGGATGGGGAAGGGGCTTGTCACATCACTGTAGACTCTTCCAGAACCGGCATTTGGTTCTTGTACTTGGCAGCCAGGTGCTCTCTGGCTTCCCAGCTCTGCGGGGCCTGGGCCCTGCAGAGAGAGCTACGGCAGCTGCCACTTTATCCCCAGCCTTGTCTCTAGCCCATTCTGCTGCCATTCTTTCCTCTGGGACTCTGGGAAAGTCAAGCGGAGCCCTTTCCAGAGACACTTCAAGGCCTCAAATCAGTGTCAGTCTGTTGGAACAGGTTTTTGGAGTGTCTCAGCTTGGCACAGCTTCTCTGCAGCCTCAGAGCTCAGCCCCGGTAGAGCCTGTTGGTGATTCAGCACCTGAGGAACTCCAGCCAGCCCAGGAGGGCTCGGCGGTACTCGCCCTGCTGCCTTGCAATCCCAGGAACTTGGATGGGGGCCTCAGCCAGCCAGCGGGGGAACAGCCCTGGGGAAGAGGAAGTTTGACTCAGTACCCAGCCCTGGTCCAGGTCTCTGATAAGGCTTTAACTTTGCGGAAGACACGACAGCTTCCTCCTTGCAAAAAAGGGTGTGGCATAAATCTTTGCAGATGGGAGCAAGCACAGGGCCTTCCTCACCCCTGGGAGATGCTCAGCACGTCCTGGTTAACTGATTGTTGGCCAAAGATGTTTTGTCCCTGTATGCTATTTGCTCTTCTTTATAGGAAGGGTCCTCTCAGACCACCAGATCAGTGGGCGGCCTTGCTCTATAAGGGTGTTGGGGAGAGTAGTGGTAGGTGTCTGTGTAGCAGTATCAGGTGCTGCATCACACCCATCAGGCCTTAGACACAAAAGTATCTCAACAGATAGTACCTGCTCCTCCTGCGAAGGTCTCTGTGGCTTTTTTATTACTCATTTATTTTTTGCAGCTTTTCAGACATCAGGAAGAGCATGTCACTTCCTTTTGCAACCGTGTCTCTTCTCAGATGATCCTGTCCGTGAGGTGTCAATCCTGGGCATTTATTAGGGCCTTGACTCTAAAGAGATCAAAGCATTTTGTGAATATTCTCATTTGTTCCTTGAAATAGGGAAAGAAAGATAGTGACCAATTCTCCTAAACCAGAGATGGTGGGAAATGAGGTCTGGGCTGAGAGAGGGAGGGACAGGAGAGAACAGTCCATGTGGGTGACCCTAGTGGAATCCGTACCCAGCCCAGTGCTGACGGGTGTCAGGGGTTCAAGGAGATAGTGCTGCCTGCCGGAGTAGTCAGGGGTGTCATGGAGGATGTGGCAGTTGAGCTGGGCTGGGTAGAAGTGAGGTCAGGCAGTGAGGAGGGTTTTCCAGGCAGGAGAGAACAAGTTAGTGTACTTAGAAGACCTGGGCCAGGTGGACACGGTGGGTGAAAGAAAGGACTTGAATAGGGAGCACAGGAGGTACTTGCAGGAGCACCACTGAGTGTGTTCGCTTTGGCTGTGTCTGCTCATCTAGACTGTAAACTCCTGTGGCAAGTCCTGCCCTTGCATGGAGAGACCCTTGACACACATGCTCAGTAAACACCCCTGGGCTGGGTGACCTCCTGCTGCAGAGCCATGCACTGAGGTCTGAGCCCCTTTCCACTCTCTCTGCCTCCTCCTTCTTGGAGTCACCAGGTGCAGGGCTTTCTATTTTCTCCTAACTGTTTCAGGAAAAGCCAACAAAATGAGTTAAGGGTGGGAAAACAAAATATTTCAGGGGTCATCTCACCGGGTAACCAGACAACTCAGAATCATCCTGGCCGGCCAGTTTAGCAGACTTAATTCGCAGCTTCAGACAAGGACAATGCTTCCTTCACTCCTGCATGGATTTTCCTGTATTCTACTGAGACTATTTAACATCATTACTTAAATAGAAGACACATTTTAACTCAACACCGCATTTTAAAATGGTGCAGCTATTTATATTGGAGTTCAAGGTAACGGTTTTTAAGAACAGGAAGGATTGTTTCTCATAGGAAGAGTGTGCTGTAGACGTTTGTGAGAGAAGGGACGTTTAGTTCATCATTACTTCTCCAGCACCTAGCACAGTGTCTGCCATACAGTAGGTGCTCAGCAAGCATTTGTTGAACTACACAGCAGAATAAAATAATGACTGTTCTGAGGAAGAAATTATTATTCTTGACATTTGAGTGAGATTTTGAGAAGCAAATTTGATTCCCTTGGGTAGAGGATGGGGCATGCCAACTTGAGAGATGAGCATAATAACAACTACCAACAACAGCAGCTGCCATTTGTTACATGTTTATTACGTGCTACTCAATATACTACACGTTTCTAATACGTCCCCTCATTTATTCTTTACAACAACCCTGTGCAGGAGATGGATATCTTTATTTCCTTTTACAGCAAAAGAAATTGAGGCTCGGGCAACTAAACAAAGGTCAGCAGCCACAAGGACTTGGGACAGGATCAGAGTGGCATGAGCCCAAGGCACCGAGCTAAGCGAGGGCAGTTTGGGTGTAGGGATAGGGGGCGGAGCCAGGCAGCTGGAGTCAGTTGCCCCACAGGAGAAAGGGTGAAAATGGGGTTCAGGTGAAAATGGGGTCTGGGACCAGATTATGCACTTTAAATCTCTGCTGAGGACTTCAAACTAGGTTCTGTAAGTGGTGAGCCCATGGGGAGTTTAGAGGAAAGGAATGACGTGGTCCAGCAGCTCACTCTGGCAGCAGGAGCAAAGGTACAGAAAAGCTGTTGGCAGGAAAACTAGTTTGGCAACTATTGGGATAGCCCGGGGAGAGGTGATGGGGCCTGAATTGGGGCAGTGGCAGTAGGGATGCAGGGGGACAGACTAGGTAGACAACTGGAGGGTGGTGTGTAGGAGGGCTTGGCTGGGATGCAGAGAAAGAAAGGAGAGGGAGATGCTGACAGTGATCTTCAGCCCTCCCAGAACCAAGGAGGAGGTGGGAGGAAATGGGTTTATTTTTGAACCCATGACTTGAGGTGCAGGCCCCTGGAGAGTGGTCGGGGTTGGAGATGGTGTTTGGGGCATGGAGGCAGGAGACGCATCTATGGAAACACAGGATCAGTGCTGTTACTGTGACCTCAGCAGCCCACCCTCGTCTGCCTTTGCTGTGCTGTGGAAGATTCCGGTTTTTTTCTGACAGTGTGGATGTTGTTGCTGTCCCAAGTGGCTTGGACATTTTGAGGGCAAGTTACAGGTCTTAGATTTCTTTTTTGTTTTTTTAATTTGCTCACAGTAGGTAGGTGTTCAATATATATTTGATTAATGAACATAAATAAATAACAATTTTTAAAAACCCTCCAAAGGCATAGCATTTGAAGGTCAGTGCCATGGAACATCAGTGGTCTGCAGCCAAGCAACTCTGGGGCCTCAAGTAAAGCCCCTTTGTTGCAGTCCTCTTGGTGAGGGCAGAGTGGGGGATCATGACCACCTCCTCCTCATCCTGAACCTCCTGGAAGTTGTGATGAAACAAACCAGGTGGAAAAGCCAGGATGAAGCACCATTAACTGCCGTGTTTAGTGGGTGCTCACGTGGTCTAAGGATTTTGTGCTTATGGTGCTCACGGTGGTCTGACTTCGTGCACTCCATTTCATTTCTTTTCACTTAATCCTCGCAACAATCCTATGAGGAGATGTTATCCTTATCTTACGGATGAGAACACCAAAGCTCTGCAAGGTTAGATAATGCAGCCATAGTCTCACAGTTAGGGAGTGGCAGAGCTGGGATTTGAACCCATGCCTGTGCGGCAAACCTCCTTTCTGCTTTGCCATGACACCCTCAAGTCAGACTTAGAAAGCGGTCGATCATGATGGCGTCCATCTGCCCATTTCCTGCCTCCCTGATCCTGAAGTTTCATTCTGAACAATTTGGTTTTTCCCATTCTCAGATATATTTAGATGCATATGGAAAATTCCTATGAGCTTTCAGGTAATGCTGCCTCATTTGCCGAGATGTCATAATCATGAGTTATTGCCCTACACTCATCAATTGAACGTTGCTGCTTATGACCACCCCAGGGGTGATTGGAAGGGCAGCTGAAGGTCCCAAGCTCACTGACCAAAGTGCCCCCATCCTTATGGGCTGTGGCCTTGGAACATAGTAGCAAGCCAACCGTAAGACTGCATTGAAAATGTAAAAATGGAAGTGCCCTGATTTAGGATTTCATCCATCTTCTGATAATTGATATAAATGCTGATAAATGCCGTGCCATATTGGAAGACAAAATTTTCATATACCAAGTTCACTCTCATTGAGATAATGTACGTACAGCCTTCATTTTGTCTGATCCCCGTTCCAGCAGGAGCTCCACCTGCAAATGGTTGGAACAAGGCTAGTGTGCCCCCGGCTGGATGGTTGAGGAATATAGTTGAGGACACCCTGTATATTCATAGATGCCTGGAATTTAGGGACTTGGCAGATCTTCTGGCCCAACTCTGCCATTTAAAGATAAGGAGGCTGAGGTATTTCATTTTTTTGGTGACAATTGTAAGTGGGCTTGCTTTCTTGATTTCATGGCCTCTGTTTCAGTTTTTCGGAGTAGTTTGAATAGAATTAGTATTAATTCCTCTTTAAATGTTCAGTAGAATTCAACAATAAAGCCAAGAGTTGGAATCAACCTAAATGTCCACTGAAGGATTACTAGATAAGGAAAATGTAGTACATATACGCCAAGGAATACTACTTTGCCATAAAAAGAATGAAATTCTGCCATTTACAGCAGCATGGGTGAACTTAGAAAAAATTAATGTTAAGTGAAATAAGCCAGGCACAGAAAGAGAAATACCACACGTCATCACTCATAAGTGGGAGCAAAAAAATAAACAAATTAATAAAAAGGGAAAGAAAGAAACATACAACAATCACAGTAATTCATTGAACTTTCAAAAGGAGAGAACAGAACTGAGTCTACCATAGGTGGGAAAAGAGCAGGGGGGAGGTTAATGAGAAATTAGTAATTTCCACAAAAAATGATGACATTATGTAAAGTTGAATATACTAATTATCCTGATTTGAGCATCACATATTGCACACATGTATTGATATTCAGCATTGTACCCCACAGATATGTATAATCAATTATGTTTTAATAAAAATAATTTTTAAAAAAAAGAAATCCAAACTAAAATAAATAAAGATAAGGAGCCCAAGATTGAAAAAGGTGAAATGACTTGCTAAAGGTGACAGCATCATAGATGCCTCTAGTCCCTGGGCTCCCCCATTAGCCTGTGTTCCGCATATTACTGTGTACATCTAGCTTATATGCAGGTGGGAAAAGGAGGAGATGGTCTTTCCTAGCATGCCTGTGTGCTTGTACTTAACAGGAGTGAACCGAAGCAAAGTGGGGCCAACTGTGCCTTGTAACATAGCTCGCAATGTCTGTCACTTACAAATGGGTGACCTTGGGCAGGTTACTTAACCTCCTTTGCCTCCACTTTCTTACCTCTAAAATGGGAGCATTGTGGTACCTACTTTGTACTTTGAATATTGACTGAGATGATGCAGGGCACATAGTAAGTGCTCAAACAAATGTTGCTGCTGTTATTATTAATAAGGATATCAACCACAATAAGAACGTGACATCATGCTCCTTCCGCCCAGCCACTGACACAGAAACATCTTCCTGATTAACTTGTATGAAGTCCTGGCTGTGTTTTAGAGCAGGGGTCAGGACCTCACTGGTGGGGATTTGTAACTAAAAGCTGCCCCCTCCCTGTGGGTCAGGACCTGCCGCCTGAAACATAACACTAACTTTTTCAAGTTATTTCTCCATTAGACTTTCTCCCTGGGCAGAGTCCAACCTGTGTTTTGAAAGCAGTGTTCCAGAGGCTAGGATGGGGTCAGGAAGAGCCCTCTGTCCCATGGATCCATCTGCCCAAGGTGATTCATTCCCATGTCACATATTTCTAAACTCCTATCCTGGCCATTCCCAGAGTTTTCCTAATCCTGTGTGGCCAGTTTCTCCACAAATTCCTCTGCAGCTTCGCTTGACATCCTCTGGAGCCAGTGTCCTGGCATTGCTGTGAGCAGGGACAAATGTGGACTGTTATCTCTTCCCGAGAGGAAGAGCACAGCCTCCCTGAGGGCCGTCCTCTGCAGGGATGCCACGGGGCTGCCTTCAGCCCTAATATCCTAATCAATTTAGGGATAGTCTCGAGGGGGGCAGACTCATGGTGCCTTGGTCCTGAGAGCTTCCCTCTCGGTCCTTATCTGCAGTGTGTTCTCTTTTTCCTTCTTCCTAGTCAATTCTTACCCTGAAACCAGGATCTTTACCTGGCTATCAACCTCTTGGGTTTAAAAATATTGATAAAATTGTATAATTAGACAATTTTTGCTATGGAGTTAAAATCCTACAGTGTTTGCAGATAAAATTAAATGTTGGGATATAATTCATAAGGGAAGATGCCACTAACCTGTACTGGCAGGCCTTCGGTTCTGTGTGACCCATTTACAAATAATTTTGTGACTGCATGGGTGCTGCTGCAGACCTCATGCTGAGCTGCAGGAATCCCACCCTCTAGGTGCCACCCACCATCTCCTGAGCTCCTAACTCTGTTCCTCATGAACCCCTACCCCCAAGCATGGTAGAGGAGGAAGGAAGGAACCTGGCTGTTCCCCAGTCACCCAGGATCCCTCTGCCCTACTCTCTAGCTCTACTCCTGTCCCCCCTGCCCTGCATTATTCCTCACTGAAGGCCTTTCCTCATACCTCCTCGAATCCAGAGCATCCTTTATCCAAAAGGACCTGCTGCAACCTCTCTACATCCATTCTGACACCAAAATATCACCCTTTATCCCTTCACTCAGGAAGCCTGGCTCAGGGATCCAAAGCCAGATAAGGTGTAGAGCTCTTGATATTCTGGATGGAACAACTGATCCACCGATAGGAGCCTGGAAGCACATCCTGGCTGCGGCAGAGGGCAGGACACAGTCAACTCTGCTGGGGTAACCTGCGCCTCCCAGATCCAGGCACCACACCTGAGAGTCCATGGAAGAGGTGGTCACCAGGTTGACTGGGGTGGGGTTGAGGACAGAAGGTGTCCCATGCTGTAGGCACAGCCTGGGGCTCCATCTAGAATTGCCAATCCCATGCATGAGCCGAGGGGCTGGAACGGGGGTGCCCTGCCCTGGGGCGCAGGGGAGATGGTACCCAGCGTCTCTCAATAGCATTTCCCAGCCGCAAATCAATGGGTGGGTTTCAGGATGGCTCTGATTCCATGAACTCACAAGATAAACAGGCTAGCCTCTCTTATTTCATTGTTTCTGCTGGAAACTTTTATCTGAGTTCCAAACAGCTGAATTGTAAGCATGGTAACCCTTGCCCTTCCTTGAGGGCAGGCCTGGGTTCCTGCTCAATTTGGGGGGGGGGGCAAGGGTTGAATCTGTCATAAGGTTTTTCTTCCGTTGTGAGTGGTTTTTCCCTCAACAGTACTGCTCTTCTTTTCTTTTCTTTTCTTTTCTTTTTTTTTCTGAAGTCCATAATCTTGCGATTCCCCTCTTTGGAGCTGTTTAGACAGAAATGGGTGCTGGCAGGAGCAGCCTAGAAGGGATTCCTGCCCCAGAGGGAGGGAGGCTGGGTGGCCCATGAGCCTGCCTTCCATCCCCAAGGCCTGTTGGAGGCGAGGCCCGGCTTTGAAACTCAGGCAGGAGGAACCTGTAGCAGCGAGCTGCCCCTGATGCCACGGCTGCCCCTGTAGCTATATTCTCTCCACTCTTTCCTTTGAGCCTCAGAGCCTGCCAAGGCCACATGTCCCTGGAAGCCTTCACACAGCCCAGCTTTCCAAGCACAGCCATGCAGCCGGAGGTCTGGGCACCTGAGCTTCAGCAGTCTGAGCAGCTGGCAGGTCTGGACACTCACACCCTGGCCCCTCAGCAGGCCTTGCTCCTAGGGGGAAATTAGGGACAGAGGGAAAATCCCAAGAGGCAATGCACATGGCCTCTGGAAGAAAAAGATTGAGCCTCAACTGCTGGGCCTGCTCAGTTTGTTGTTTGTACTCATTCGGGGGTTGTAACTGATGAACATAACCTACCGGTGTTTCACGGCAGGCCACGGTCAGGAGGACAGTTTTGTGGTGTGGTCATTAAACACTGTCTTGGGCGTGGGAATTGGGCAGACTTGAGTGTGAATGTGGTTGCAAGAGCTTGGGCACATTTCTTAACCTCTCTAAGCCTCAGTTTCCTCATCTGTACAATTGGGTATTTCCACTGGCTGGACCAGAAGGCAGGGAGGCTGGGAGGTGCCTGTGTCATGGGTTATTATGAGGACTAAGTAAGATAACACATGCGCAGTCCTAGTGCTGTGCCTGGAACTGGTGCATGTGCAGAAGTGGCCCACACCCACTGAGAAGTGAGAGGCCTGACCCCTCCTCTTGGTCCTGGACCCTCTTAGGGAGCTCACCTTGTAGTGAAGAGAAAGCAGAGGCCTGGCTTCACCTCACAGGGCCTCAGCTGAAGTTGTGCATGAGTCAAGATTGCAGAGTGAAGACCTGGGCATCAAGAAGTTGTTTTCTGTGGGAATGTGAGTGTACAGAAAGGAACTATTCTTGCCTTGCTCAAATATGAATAAAACCCCAATATCTTTCATCTGTGGAACATGCTGGTTTTGCAAACTTTAATGAATTCCCAAAACACCTTTATGAGTTTGGCAGCTGATGGCTTCGAGGTGAGGAACACAGAGGGTGAAGTAACCTGCCCAAGGCTGCTGAGCAGTCCCCTCGCACACCCTCTTCCCGGGAGTCGTGTTCTTTTATGCTCTGTCCTGGATGCTCTTGAACGGTATTTGCTTTCTTGTCTTGTTTTTGGTTAAGCAGAGGCTGACATGGAGCCCAGGGACAGTGCTGACTGTATCCCCTGACTGACAGAACACGGGGCAGGGGAGGAGGTGTGACAATAATTCATTAGTTCAGGGACAGTGGTGACAGGCTAGTCATGCTCCCCCTCAAGAGGTATGCAAAGCATCCTCCGTGTCCTTTGACGAAATCACGGTCACTGGCTGACTTTAGCAAAGCATGGTTTGTGGCAGTGCCAGAAAGTCAGAATATGACTGTTGCCCAGCTTCAAGTATGCAGACACTCAGAGTTTCCTGGCTTGGGTGGGAATGCCTCGCTTTAACGCTTGGCGTGTGGACACAGACTTACCCTTTGAGATGTGTCTGGGGGAAACCTAAGAGACTTGCTTCCAAAATTAACATCAATTGGGCACCAAGAAAGAATTGCACAGGGAAGACATGTGTGATTTTACTGATTTTCTCTCCCCACCCTGCTGTCCTACCCCCAACTCCTGCCCAAATATCTGGTTCAGGATTCGGTAGGAGTATTTGAGAAGCCCATGCTGGGCTTCCAGTAAAAGTGGTCTGAAGTTCTTATGATGTTTCTCATTTCAAAGGCTAAAAGGAAAGTCATAAGATGATTGCTTTATTTATTCCAAGTGTGTGTTTCTCCTGAGAGTGAGGACATCTGTGTGTCTACCCTAAGTGAACACGGACTAGGAGCCGTCCCGGCCCACACAGCGGGGGTCGTGCGGGTCTTGTGCAGTGGAGGACTAACAGATGGGACTCTTCTTGTTTTCTGAACTGTCGTGATTTACCTGCCTTCTGGGCTAACCTGTAGAAGGTCCAGCCTCTTTGCATAGCCATTCATAATGCAGCTTTTTGCATTTTGGTTTTGGGAAGTCATTCTAATTTAGTTCACACTGATTGCATAATTCATAAGAGGATCCTTCTTCATGGTAATTTTGCTGCTCTGTTCCCAGAAACCTCCAGTACTGTAATGTGAGGGCACCTAAGGTCATCTGTTGGGAGGGGTGGCTTCATGGGCATGCGACCTGTGTAGACACACAGATCCTCACACTCATGAGGGCCCTGGGCTTACAGTTGCAGTCCTGAAATTCTTATAGTTTTATCTTCAAATTTGTGTCTTGTGAGTGAAGTCCAGTTGGACAATGGAGTATGCACTGGGTCCTGCCAGCCTTGGTTCCCATGGTCCTGCCTACTGCCATCTGCCTGCCTCTCCTGGGTGGGTTCCTGCCCCTATCACACTCTGCCCCTGTCACACTCTACCCCTGGTGGAGCCTGGACACAGAAAAGGTTGGCGTTACCCCCCACAGTATCTCAGGCAGGGCACGGGGGCAGCTGTCCCCATCCTGGGCTGCAGCTCCACAGCATGTTCAGTGGGTGACTAGAGAGGGGTGAGCCTTTCCACTTCCCCTGACCCAGGTAGCTGGAGCACCCTGGCATGGAGGGGGGGGTGCCTTGGGTTGGGGAAGCTGGTCCCTGGGAAGAGGAGATACCGAACTAGACTTCCCTGTCCCTAGCTGGGTCACAGCTTATCAACCCAGTTGCTGGCAGGAGGGAAAAGCTGGCAGTGAGTGGGTCCTTGCTCACTTGCACACGTTGTCACTGGAACCCCGTGCACCTAAGGGGACTGCACTCACCCCTGCGAGTATCCACATGCCCAAAGGAGAGCACGGACATAAATAGCAAATAAAGAACATCGATATGCACAACGATGTGGATGGATGTTCTTAATGTCAGTGAAATGTACACTTAAAAATGGTTAAAATGGCAAATTTTATGTGTATTTTCCCACTATATAAAATACATTTATAAAGTTTTAAAAAAAAAAAAAAAAAAAAAGCAAAAGCAAAATACTCCATGACAGGTGGAGAGAGCGACGGTGGAAGGAAGGGAAAAGCTTATATGTTAGTACCTCGATTGGGCACTTATTTCCTGCTTTTTGGACAAGGGGTTCGTGTTTTCAGTTTGCGCTGAGCCCCTAATGATGTAGCCGGTCCTGTTTGTTGGCCACTTTGTAAAACCACCAGGTCTTTGCCTCTCACAGAGCCTGCCCTTGCATCCGAATCCTCGGAGGAAGTCATGTGCTGAGCACACTCTTACCTTCTCTCTTCTTCCCTCACAGGTATCTTGTTGGCTGTGTGCCAAGCCCTAGAGAACAGCACATCGCCGTCCCCGCTGAGTGGTGAGTGTGTGCAGTGTGGGGAGGGAGCAGACCTGCTAGGCTGGGGGGCTCCTGCCCGTGGAGCACACGCCTGTCCCCTGAGCCCTCTCTGCTTCCCTCTGCTCCCTTCAGCTGACAGACAATTAGCGAGGGCAAGTGTGCTGGGAAATAAGACTGCAGGATCTGGAACCATCTGTGTTTTTCCAGCTCAGGTGACAGTCTGTCTAACAAAGAACCCAGATTCCTGAACCCCCTAGATCAACATATTGGAGAGCTAGGGAAGCATAGGAACCAAAGTGCTTGTGATCACAGTGTGATGGGTGCACAACCCGGGCACAACCACTGTTACACTTGCGTGTTGCTTTTAGCCATTGTTCATGTGCGTTAATATTTTTATGCAATTAGCCCTGGTGAAGAAATTATTTTGATTCATGCTTTTTACAGTCAAGTGTTGGGGGTGTGCATTTTTCCATGTTGCTAGCAAGTCCTGAAATTTATCCTTTTAGAATGTCAGAATATCCCATTAAAATTGACATGTACAATTTAATTAAGCATTGCCCATTGGATATCTATGGTGCTTCCAATTTTTTAAGTTATGCTACATCTTCAGGCCTAGAAGCTTTTTCCTTCTTTTGGATTATTTTCTCAGGATATATCTCTAGGAGCAGGAATAAATCCACTTGGTATGAACTACCAATTCTGAGTGAACTGTGCTGATTTTTACCAGCAATGCATGAGCATGCCAGTTTTGCTATTCCCTTGGTAGCATGGAGTATGTTTCGCTGACTTCTGCTCCCATCTTTTTACTGCAGTAGCCCCAGCTATGTCTTCCCAGTTATTTCAGGGACATCCCAATGGGAGAGGGCAGGTTTCTTGTGTATTTACAAATTCTCTAACCAGCCACACAGTGTCCCTGGTACTTTGCTCTTCCGCTCTTCCAGTACTTTCCCTCCAAACCCACTGGAGATGGTGCTGCCACTCCACTGGGCACCTCTGCTTCTGCAGCCACAACGTCCCCCCTTGGCTGTTTGACCCTTGGTGCACTTGAACCCTTACAGTGCCCAAGCCACTTGGTGGTTCATGATGACACAGAAGAATATGCCTCTCTCCCTCTATGTCATGCTTTGTTGGGACTGGAGGTGGAAGGATGTGAGTGTGTCCATCCCAAAGCAGTGCTTCTGGAGTCCCAGGGTCTACCAGAGTTTCCACGAAGCAGCTCTTCCACTTTCGAACTGCCTGCCACACCACAAAGGGCTCGGGTGTGGACATGACGGGGAAGGGGAGGATAGCTTAGAGATTCCACCATGCCGTTCTCAGAATTGCCCCAAACCCCTTCCTAGGATGCACTTACCCCAGGTGCATCTTTAGCCCCTTCTACAGATAGACCTCTGATGACCTGCCCAAACACTAGAAAGTACTGATATTCCAACAAACACTCATGCACTGGATATCGTTTGAGGGAACATGGACACTGGACCAGTTGAGGGTTACCACCTGTTCTGATCATTGTCACTATTACCTCCAGGCATGTCCATGGGCTGAGATGCTTTCTATGTTTCCCTCGCCCTTTCTGTACCTTTCTGGGCCATATTGGGTGGAGCTGAGGCATGGTCTTGAGGTTAGGCCAGATGTATGGGATGGAGGCCTGTGCCCTGGGCCTCTGTCCCTGGTTCCCTGGCTCTCTTGTGGAGCCCCCTCCAGAACCTCTTGGTCCTCACTGTAGGGCCTGGTAGGCTAAGAGCCAGGTTCTCGAATGAGTTGCAATGATGGCAAATGCTTATGCTACCATCCATGGGGAAGGGGATATTTCTGGTTATTTTCTCCCCCCACCCTGCCCCTGTCTCCATCCATTCATACAGGTGAGAAAAGCCTAAGGAATGTCAAACCTGAGCCTGTCCCCTCGGGGGCATGGCATGGCTCCTTCCTAGACCCTTTGGAGTTTCCCAGGTCCTCCTGGGAAGATGTGGGCAGACTTGATACATTTTATCCAGAAAATGACTGTTCTTGCTACGATAGTGACCGACATCTGCTCCATCTTTCCTTTCTGGGCTTCCTTCTCTGAGAATGCCTCTGATGTGGAGGTGTATCCGAGGTTTACTGTCTGTCCCTCATTATGATCTATGACCAGAAACAACAGTTGAGCCCTGCTGTGTTGCACATTACCCTGTAGCTGGCAGATGACACCTGTGGCCCACAGTGTGGAGTAACAGCAGAGGCAGTGACACATTCCTAGTGTCCAGAGAGCCTTGAGCCCCCAGAGTTGGCAGGTGGTCTGTGGAGCAGGGGGTTGGCTGCCCACCTGACCTCTGCATTGCTCTCTGTTTGATGGGTTACTTAGCTACAGAACTTGCGCCCCAGTGTCTGAGAGATTAACAAGTAGCTCTTTCCATTCTTACTTACTCTCTTCCCTGCCCTATGCAACCCAGACATGAATCCAGAGAGGGCTGGGCTGGGACAAGTCCAGATGATTATGACCACACCATAGTCACCCCTCCAAAGGCTAGGGCTTTGTGACTGAATCAGGCGTATTTGCTTAACTTTCTCTTCCTTGAGGGTGACCCTCCTGTCTCCTAGAAGATTTCTCAGGCTCTGGTAGGCCTTGCCATTCACTCCATTGGGGGGTAGGCCCCCCAGTGGTGGGTTTATTTACTAAATTTCAGAGCCATCCATTTAGGTTTGAAGACGGATAGTTTTAGGACAAATGCTGTGGGGATGTCTTTACCTGTGATGTAAATATGCAAGTCTTTTCACTCTAAGACCAGAGTTGACCAGAATGAGAAACAATAATAGACATAAGATAGGTTTTGATACATTCCGAATGATAGCACTGGAACAAGAGGGCTGTAGGAATACTCAGGGTAAATCCCTATCATTTTAATTGGGCATCGCGGAGAGAAAGTTGCAAACCAGGAATCCTGGTTGTTAGGCCCGCTTGGTCTGTTTTTTCAAGTCCCTGGGCAAGTTATTCATCTGGTTTCCATTTGGACTAGTATCCTCATCTGTGGGACTTGTATCAGGAATGGCCTGCAGGATTTTTCACATGACCACTCTGATGGATTGGTAGGGGTAACTTAGAGAGCTATGTTGGGAAGGATTATAAGGCTGCCTTCAAGTTTTAGGAAGTGCTGAGTGATTGACTGGTGATGCCTGCCGTGGACTCGGGGTAGGAAAGTGGTAGTATGACAGACATGTATTTGATTCTCCTGGAACTTGATGCTATTTTACACTCGGGTTCTAACATTCTCCTTGCTGGAACTATGCAAAGAAGCAGGCTTTCTCTGCCCTTCCCTCGAGGAGCCCACCAACAGGAGAAAGACAGCATGGGCACCTGTAATGAGAGCATCATAATGTATAGCAGCCTTGGCTACTTAGTGCGTGACTTAGAAAATAATTTCTGTGGGAGTGAGATCAATAGTCTGCGGTTTGGGACAGAAAATTTTTATCTGGTTGATTGTCAATTTGTGAAGCACGCAGAGAAACATTAGCTGGGGGCAGGGTGAAGGTGGCAGCACCTACAGCTGAGAACATCAGTCACACCCTCCCAAAGAGGGAGTTATGACCTAGCTTCAGAAGGCACTTTTTAATGCCCCTTAAAAGGGACAGAATGCACCCTGGTGAAGAAGTTGTCAGGTGACAGCTTGCTTAACATGCAGAAATATTGCACAGTTTCCAGGCCACCCATCTGGTTCTCCTATTTTCATGGGACTCACTCTAATGACCGAGGGGGTGTGGTGAGGGCCTTGCTCAGGCACCTGGGAGCCAGGTTCCAGGCTTCCCTCTGCTACCTGCCTCGCATGATTTGCATACTCAGGGCAGCTCTTTACACCTCTGAACTTCTGCTCTTTCTTCCTGCCTGTCTAATGACACCCACCTGGAATCAGGGAGCACTGGAAGCCTTGCTCAATTCAGTGTCTGGGAGGCTTCTCAGAGGTGATGATGAAAGAACGTGGAAATTTACACGGGGAATGTCACCATTATCAGCATGCTTGGGAGATGGTGATCCTATCTTGGTGGGGATCCTGGGCTTAAATATGTTGAGATGGTGAGTTTGGGCGGGGGGTGCACAGCGGGAGGGCAGATCAGCTTATAGGGAAATGTCTTTGAAGGCTTTACTTGTTTGGAAAACAGGTAGAATGCAGGTCAGCCAGCAAGCAAGGGATCTGCTTATTGCTCATCTCATCTAACAAAAGCTTTTCAGAACTGCAAACTCCTTCCCCATTCCATTGTCTAGAGTTTTCCCACGTGGAGCTGAAGTCATTCTAAAATTAGAAGGCTCACGTGTTCTACCCAGGTACATGGTTCACCTGTTCCAAATACGTGTCTATAGCAAGAGACTTGGTATGTCTTAGTTTGGAGATAAAACCACATACACCTCTGCGTGCTTGCTTTAGCAAATGCTTAGAGGAACGTTGGGAGAGAATAAGAGATTTTTCCTTTCCTCTCCAGTGTTTATCCTTGTCCTACACTTCTTCATTTTACCTTCTACTTTTTGCAAAGGAAATTGTGCTGGGTCAGTTGTTTTTTGAGCAAAGGCTGCTCAGAGCAGTAGACAGAACACAGGAAATGGAATCAAGGATTGTAAATCTGACTCACTGGCTGTGAGACCCTAAAAAAACTCTTAAATCTCCCTGAGCCTCAGTTTCCTCATCAATAAAATGAAGGAGTGGGATTAAGTCAGTGTCTTTTCACACTGTGAGTCACAAAATCACTTTAGTGGGGCACAACCAACATTTTTAGAAAATGAAATTGAATAGCTTAGAATAGAGAATGTCAGAGTACGTTACATGGAGGAGTACTTTTCACAATACTCTTGTTTCAGTTATTAATAGATTCATATATTGGCATTCTGCATCATCCTACTTGCATGAATTTCACCCATATTACATCCTCTAAATTTCCAGATTTGATTTCTTCATAAGTAAGAATTTAGACACTTTTAGAGTAAGTGCCATAAGTCTTTCCAGATCTGAACATTTCCCCCCCACACACCCCTAGTTTTTTATAGTTGTCCACCCCAATTTGAAAGCAGTTCTTTTAATGCATTCGTCTTTATCAAGTCTTTCTATAACACTCAACTTATAGAAACAGCTCTTATGCACATGTTTCATTAGTTTACATAATATGTAATTAAATTATGTAAATATAATAATGTGTACAACCAACAAAAACAGTTTTGGGAACAAACACTAATGACCTCTTAGTAAATATATGGCCTAACAGTAAGAACAGAAATAGGCTGGTAAACTAGAGTAGCCAACTAACTGAGCCTTAGCATGCTTAAGGGCATTAGTCTGGATGTTTTAGCAAAGGAACGGAGAGTATGGGATTGGGTAAATCAGGTGCTTAAGTAGAACTTAGCTAAGAGAGCCTCTACCATCTTTAAAAGAAGCAAGTCAAATGACAAAAAGCATGGATTTTTGAAAATCTAGGCCTATAGAAGTCTTACTGTCCTCCCACTTTTTGGTTTTCAACTTTTATTTAGCACACATTTATTAAGTACCCCCTCAAACCAGGCATTGTGCTTGGCTCTGGAGATACACATGACAGTTAAACTTGAGCTCTGCCATCAGAAGGCACCCGGTCAGGCGGATAATGTTAATGATTTTGATACCTCAAAGGTAAATCATAAGCATAGACAAAGCCGTGATCTATCATGATGGATTTTTTGAAGAAAACAGCACTTCTGCCATACTCAGACTTCCCATTTTTAATCTAAGTTCCAAACTGCATATTTTTTATTCTCTTTGTTAAATTTCATCTTGCTCAGTTTGGTGCTGGACCAGGCTGTGACTGTTATCTGGGAGGTTGGCAAAAAGGGTGTCTCTGCCAGGCACTTTGTGTTGCAAGAACAGAAGCCAACCACCCATCAGCCTAGGGAAAAAGGGGTTGCTTTTAAGCAGTCAGCTTGTCAAATGGAGATTCGAAGGAATTGCTGAGCAGCCGGGGTAGCTGTAGGGATCTTAACTGCAGCAGTTTGTGGCCATTTACTCTGTACCCACCATGAAGATTGTTCTAATACCATCTCATTCCACACCTGTGCCTCTTAGCGCAGCATCTCCAGAGAGAAAATCAGATTGATTTGTTTCCCTTGGCCAAGTGGTCACCCAGCAGCTATGGCGAGGTCGGGAGGTGAAGGCTGCAGGGTGATGAGGTGCCAGAGGGCAGCTTAGACATTGACAGTGCAGATTTCTTCATTAGACCTGGAGCAGGCGAAGATGAGCATGCCTATCCAGACTGAGTCTTTGAATAATTCATTCAATTAATGAATATTTAGTGAGCACTTACTAGATGCCAAGCCCTGATCAAAACAAAGGCCCTGTTCTTAAGGACCTTATACTACCCTGGGAAAGACAGACATATTTTAATCTATTAAATTGACATATTTTTGAGAACAGCAATACCGAATGCTAGTGTGTGTGACATGAGATAGCTGCCTAAATTGCTAATGGATGTGGATATTGGCATAACTTTTCTGAGAAATAGCTTAGCATTAATGGTGAACTTAATTCCTGAGACTTAGTGAGCAAGAATTTTAAGGTCATGCATGCCCTATGACCCAACTATTGCACTTTTAGGGATCTGTTTTACAAAAATAATTAGAGATGTTAGGTTATTATCCATTGTAGTGAGAAGGAGCCAACTTAAATCTCAGCAAGAGGGAAATAGTTCTGGAACGGGTAGATAGAGGGGCTACTGTCTAGCCCTTTAAAATCATGTTGATGAAGAATTTTTAATGATACAGGGAAATGCACATGATATATGCACAGAGAAAGTAGTATGTAAAACTGAATGACATAATAACTCACTGGATTCTGGGAGTCTGTAAAATGTGTATTTCTGGAACCGACTTTCTAGCATTTACCCTGGAGCTTGGAAAAGAGAAGTCAAAAACCTCAGAACTTGGCATCACCTCAAATCATCCTCTTTCCCATGGGCCTTGCTATGATGAAATGATGAACAAAGTGGCTTTTGGGTAAGGCGTTACCTTTGATTTCTGGGAGCCCAATCCCAAACCTCCCCGGCTTCTGAGTTTGGGGCTTAGCGTGGAGCATTTGGTTATTTCCTAACGAAGAGACCTTCAGCTGTTTTAATCCAGCCAGGCTCAGACATCCCCCTTAGCAGGCTCTGCAACTGTTTTGTTTATGGATTCATCTGAGTCTTCCTTATTAGGTTCCTGTCTTGAAAATTATGGCCCAATTCCCCTATCAGAAAGTGTAATGGCAGGTGATTTCACACATCTGTCCATTTTATCACCAGGTTGCACTGACTAACATGGTTCTAAGTACCAAAACGCAGGGAAAACAGGTAAGGTGAAGTGTAACAGAGGGCCTCAATTCTGCTCTCACACTGGTGCAGTGTAGCCTGGCACCAAGGAGAACGTTTTTGGTTTTTGTTTTTTTCTTCCCAGTTGTCACTTAGCAGCTTGGTGAAGAATCCCTTTTTCTGAGCCTTTCTTCATCCTGAGTTTCGTGGGCTTGGGATATAATGAACATCTCCCCCTGCCTTGCACAACAGGTCTAGGAAGGCATTTTTGAGATCTTGAAAGTGGAAGATGTCAAATCTTGCTATGAAACCTGCCACAAATGAAGTCTGACAAATAGATGTATAATTATGAATCACGTAACAGCCCATGGGAGCCTCTTTAAAATCCTGTTCCTAGCAGGCTTTTCACCTGATATCCTGTTAAATAAACACAGCCCAGCACAGTGAAAGTCTCTAAAAACCTAGTTGCACACCTGACCAAATGATAGCCAGATTGTAGTTGTCATTGTGGCCAATTTCCCAAGGATCTAACCTTGGTAAGTACTTCCCAATCTTTTTCAGAGTAAAGACTTATTTTTAACATCAAAAGTATGTGAGGCCCCACAGATAGTAGTTGTACCTTTAGTATTAAATTGAATTATATTAAATAAATATACATTAATATACATAATGGCCAAAGCTGCTATCAGTAACACTTTAAAATGGATTTGTATTTTATCAATCACAATAGAATTCACTTAAGAATAATATGAACTAACACTTATAGAGTACTCACTGTATGCTGGACACTGTTCTATACATATCCTCATTTAATTCCTACAAGTCTAAGAGGAAGGAACTCTAGCCCCAGTTAAGTAATTTACCCAACATCACAGATTAGAAAGTGGCAGCGATGGGATTTGAAGCCAGGTAACTGGCTGCAAAGTTCTAAGCACGTCACAGTATGCTTTAAAAATGCAAACACAGAGACATGCACATATCTCATTCAGACCACAGATGTTATTTGAGGGGAGATTGACAAACACTTTGCATTCAATAACTGTGTGACTCCCTTTTTTCCCCTTCTCCAAGACAGATTGGGAACTACTCTCTTGAGTTTTTAATCCTCCATTTCATTAAAAATTAGACATGCATCTTAAAAGCAAAGTATGTGCATGTATGTGTGTATAATTACATGTGCATCGGTGCACGTGTGTGCATGTATATGAATGTACCTGTGTATGCATATATGTCTATATAAGCTTTTTATTTAATTTTATCTTCTTATCACAAAACTATTGAATCTTTATATATTTATTCTTACCTTCAACAAAGGCTGAATCAGTTCCTATGATGGCCTTTGTTCTAAGGTGTCTAGATTCTTATTATTGCAAGTGTTTTTGCCCAGATCTGGTCACAGATGGTGCTTCCTAAAAGAATCTTCTCATAGGTCTACCTAAGATGGCTTTGTTAGTAGACTTATGAAACACAGGATTGGATCTATGGGACTCGAAAGTCACAACATCAATGGGGATAAGAACACAGTCCTCCCACTCCTGAGCTTCGTTATGTGCAGTGTTCCCCACTTGCTAGCCACCTTAGGATACAGCCAGTGGAGGTGCTTTCTAGGTTAGAGCCTACACTTTACTTGGTTTCCACTTCTCATTAGCAGGTAAGAGAATGATATTTTTTCATCCTTTAAATTTGGCTTGATGAAAAAGTGCCTAAAAATAAAAACCACAAGTATTTGATAGCACAATGGTTAAAGCAGAATCTAGAGCCGGAGAGCCTGGGTTCAGATCTTAACTGTGCCCCTTGGGGACTGTGACCTTGGGTGAGTTACTTAACCACTCTGTGCCTCAGTTTCCCCATCTGTAAAGTGGAGATAACAACAGAACCTACGTCATAAGGTTGTTGTGAGAATTAAAGATGATATATCTAAAGTGCTGAGAGAATAGGGCCAAGAGCATAATAAGTCCTATGCAAGCGCTTGTTGTATAAATATTTTCATTTAGATTTACAAAGATAGAAAATAAGAAAGCAATAACATACATGTAAGAAATGGTATCTGAAATACCAGATGGGCTGAGCCAATTGGTGGCAAAGACAAGATGAGAGTTTAAAGTCATAAAGGACCTTGACAGGGTAAATCATATAACTCAGTTCTAAGGAGCATCCCCTTGACACTTAAAGAACAGATCAAAGGAAGCCCCGTTTTGCCTGTTGGAAAGTGGCGTTATGGATCCTGCTATTCCAGTAGATGCCAAAAATGAGCTTTACTTTTAGAATTACAGTCCCCAGAACAGAAGAAACATGGTCTGTTCCTTCAGTGACAGCTCTGGGAGACGTGGGATGTTGTGCCCTATTCTGAGCAACAAGATTCAGGAGGAACACAGAGACATTGGAGAGAACCACCAGGGATGCCGTGCAGGAAGGCCGAAGGCCAGGAAAGCAGAAGCACAAGAGGGCGGAAGGGGCAGAGAAAGGGAGGCTCAGCTCCCACGCCGGAGCCTGGCACCTGTCACGAGCACAGAGGTGAAAACGACCACTTGCTGGAGGAAGTCACATTCTCGCTTGCTACACGGAAGCCCTTTTTGCATCATTGTTTAAAATACAAATAGGTTGCTCTCACTTTGTGTGAAGGATCCATGGAGAGGCTGATGATCGTGGGTGGGAACTATTTACTGCCATTTATGTGGGAAAAGCTCACTCCTGATTTCCCTTTTGATGCTAATGCTGTAAGAATCAAAGTGGGAGTACAGGTTAGAAATATATGAAGATGGAAAAATAATTAGATTGTTAAATGAAGAGTATACCTACCTAATTGAGGAACTAGACCTATTGGGATTAAATTCTTAATCATCCAGGGGACATCACAGAAGAAAATTATATCTTTGCCAAAAAGGAAGAAGTTCTTTGGTACCCTGGAGAAAGAGGGTATTATTATACTGAAGTGCTCTTTGGCCCAATTTAAGTTGACTTTTTTTCTTCTTAAGTATTTTTATGACCAAACGTGAAGGCTTACTGCAGAGAGCTGTCCTAGGCATCAGAGATGGACAAGGGACAGTCCTTATCCTCAGGGCCTTTTAAGTGGCAGAAGTGAGGAGTAGACCACCTTAGTTATGAACAAATTGGTGTTAAGAAGGGCTGGGTACAGGCTGTCCTCTGTCTGTGGAGGAGCAATTTTTTTTTTTTTTTTTGCAAGCAAATAGCACTTTATTTTTTTTAATTGACAATTAAAAATTGTATATACTTATGGTGTACAACATGATGTTTTGTATACATTGTGGAATGGCTAAATCAAGCTAATTAATATATGCATTATCTCACATACTTAAGGCCTTCATCTCACACTATGCAAAAATCACCTCAAAAGGGATTAAAGACTTAAATTAAGACCTGAGTCTATAAAATTACTAGAAGAAAACAAAGGGGGAAACTTCATAACAGTGGTCTAGGCAATGATTTTTTGGATATGACCCCAAAAGCACAGGTGACAAAAGCAGAAATAAACAAATAGGATTATGTCACCTAAAAAGTTACTGTACAGCAAGGAAACAATCAACAGAGTGAAGCAACGACCTAAGGAATGGGAGAAAATATTTGCAGTCATACAGCTGATGAGAAGTTAAGTGGAAGCCTATGTAAGGGGTTCTTGCATAAGAAACTGCAACAGCTCAATAGCGAGCGAGCTCACGGTGGTCTTCTCTGGAAGGATAGAGAGCCCCTTTGACTTAGGATATAATGGAGGCAGCACCAGACCCCCTGCTTTTACTGCTGGAGGGAAGGAGCTAAACTGAGCAGGCCTTCTTACTGGTCAGGTTTCAAGTTGAAATGACCAACCTTGGTAAAGGGTGTTGGTACTCCAGGGCTATTCACATAGTTGCTCTTGTAAAAAGTAGTACTGACCAATTAAGCTGAAAGAATTCTCCAAAGGTACATTTTTTGCCACTAATACTGCAAGTTGACTTATTTTTTTAAAACTTGGTGTAAAGTAATACAACTCTGTGAGTGAATACAAGAGTATTTCAAAGAGTTCATGGAAGATTCCTATTATCTTTTAGTTCTACTTTTCCCCAAAATTTTTTAAGTAACCTCATATGTCTCCTAAGCCAGGATGTTGTTTGGGGAGAGGACTTTGACAATATTAATATTTTATAATATCAGTGTATTTTTATTCATGTAAAAAGGCTGGCATAATTGAAAATCCAGCCCACAGAAGATGCTCAGTTAATGTTTTGTTTTTAAGTGGAAGAGTTCCTGATGCTTAGGCCACCTGCACATGTATCCTCCTGGAAAAGAGACCATTTCTAGAAGCCTCTGGCAGCTCTGTCTAGAACTATGCTATCCAATTCAGCAGTCCCATGTGGCTGTGCAGCACTTGACACGTGGCTAATCCAAATTGAGATGTGTTGAAAATATACAATATTTACCAGATTTTGAAGACTTAGTACATGATAAAATAAATAATATCTTATTAATAAATGTTCATATTGGTCACTTGTTGAAATGACATTATTTTGACTATGTTGGGTTAAATAAAAGCTAGTATGCAAATCAATTTTACTTTTTTTTAAAGGTAGATACTAGAAAATACAAAATTACTTATGTGGCTCACATTTATTTCACAGTTCTACAACCCTGCAACACATCTGTTCCCACTCATGTGCCTGCCTTCCATCTTGGGTTTCTTCCTAAATGCCAGCCCCTCAGATCACCTGTTCTCAGTCTCATCGTAATGTCGTGCTCCAGCCCAAGTGTCTAGTGCTTTCTCGTGTCCCTGTACCTGTGAAAATGCTCTGTGTAGGAAAGATTGACTTGTCCTTTAAGAACCAGGTCATGCATCTCCTTCAGAAAGCTTCCCTGACCCCCATTGGGCAAAAGTAATTGGTCCTTTTCCTGTCCATTCCCTTGTTTTTTGTTTTTTGTTTTTTGCTTTTTGCTTCTGATTTTATTTTTATTTATTTATTTATTTTTTATTTTTTTAAATTTTATTTTGTCGATATACACTGTGATTGATTATTGCTGCCCCTTACCAAAACCTCCCTCCCTCCTCCCTCTCCTCCCTCCCCCGCAACAATGTCCTTTCTGTTTGCTTGTCGTATCAACTTCAAGTAATTGTGGTTGTTATATCTTCTTCCCCACCTCCCGGTTTTGTGTGTGTGTGTGTGAATTTATATATTAATTTTTAGCTCCCACCAATAAGTGAGAACGTGGTATTTCTCTTTCTGTGCCTGATTCGTTTCACTTAATATAATTCTCTCAAGGTCCATCCATGTTGTAGCAAATGGCAGTATTTCATTCGTTTTTATAGCTGAGTAGTATTCCATTGTGTAGATATACCACATTTTCCGTATCCACTCATCCAATGATGGACATTTGGGCTGGTTCCAACTCTTGGCTATTGTAAAGAGTGCTGCGATGAACATTGGGAAACAGGTATACCTTCGACTTGATGATTTCCATTCCTCTGGGTATATTCCCAGCAGTGGGATAGCTGGGTCATATTGGCAGATCTATCTGCAATTGTTTGAGGAACCTCCATACCATTTTCCATAGAGGCTGCACCATTTTGCAGTCCCACCAACAATGTATGAGAGTTCCTTTTTCTCCACAACCTCGCCAGCATTTATCGTTCAGGGTCTTTTGGATTTTAGCCATCCTAACTGGGGTTAGATGGTATCTCAGTGTGGTTTTAATTTGCATTTCCCGGATGCTGAGTGATGCTGCGCATTTTTTCATATGTCTGCTGGCCATTTGTATATCTTCCTTAGAGAAATGCCTACTTAGCTCTTTTGCCCATTTTTTAATTGGGTTGCTTGTTTTCTTGTAAAGTTGTTTGAGTTCCTTATATATTCTGGGTATTAATCCTTTGTCAGATGTATATTTTGCAAATATTTTCTCCCACTCTGTTGGTTGTCTTTTAACTCTGTTAATTGTTTCTTTTGCTGTACAGAAGCTTTTTAGTTTGATATAATCCCATTTGTTTATTTTTCCTTTGGTTGCCCGTGCTTTTGGGGTCATATTCATGAAGTCTGTGTCCAGTCCTATTTCCTGAAGTGTCTCTCCTATGTTTTCTTTAAGAAGTTTTATTGTTTCAGGGTGTATATTTAAATCCTTAATCCATTTTGAGTTGATTTTAGTATATGGTGAGAGGTATGGGTCTAGTTTCATTCTCCTGCATATGGATATCCCATTATCCCAGCACCATTTGCTGAAGAGGCAGTCCCTGCCCCACTGAATAGGCTTGGTGCCTTTGTCAAAGATCAGATGGCAGTAAGTGTGTGGGTTGATTTCTGGATTCTCTATTCTATTCCATTGGTCAGCGTGTCTGTTTTTATGCCAGTACCATACTGTTTTGGTTATTATAGCTTTGTAGTATAGCTTCAAGTCAGGTAGGGTTATGCCTCCAGCTTTATTTTTTGGCTCAGCATTGCTTTGGCTATGTGTGGTCTTTTATTATTCCATATAAATGTCTGGATAGTTCTTTCCATTTCTGAGAAAAATGTCATTGGAATTTTGATGGGGATTGCATTGAATTTGTATATCACTTTGGGTAGTATGGACATTTTCACTATGTTGATTCTTCCAATCCAAGAGCATGGGATATCTTTCCATCTTCTTGTGTCCTCTCTAATTTCTCTCAGCAGTGATTTGTAGTTCTCATTATAGAGATTTTTCACCTCCTTGGTTAACTCCATTCCTAAGTATTTTATTTTTTTGGTGGCTATTGTAAATGGGCAGGCTTTCTTGATTTCTCGTTCTGCATGTTCACTACTGGAGAAAAGAAATGCTACTGATTTTTGTGTGTTGATTTTGTATCCTGCTACTGTGCTGAAATCATTTATCAATTCCAACAGTTTTTTTGTAGAGGTTTTAGGCTATTCGATATATAGGATCATGTCATCTGCAAACAGGGACAGTGTGACTTCATCTTTTCCAGTCTGGATGCCCTTTATTTCCTTCTCTTCTCTGATTGCTCTGGCTAGTACTTCCAACACTATGTTGAATAGGAGTGGTGAGAGTGGGCATCCTTGTCTAGTTCCTGTTCTTAAAGGAAAAGCTTTCAGCTTTTCCCCATTCAGGATGATATTGGCAGTGGGTTTGTCATATATGGCTTTAATTATGTTGAGATACTTTCCCTCTATACCTAACTTATAGAGGGTCTTTGTCATGAATGAGTGTTGAATCTTATCGAATGCTTTTTCAGCATCTATAGAGATGATCATATGGTCCTTGTGTTTGATTTTATTAATATGGTGTATCACATTTATTGATTTGCGTATGTTGAACCAACCTTGCATCCCTGGGATGAATCCCACTTGAGTCGTGGTGAATAATTTTACGTATGTGTTGCTGTATTCTGTTTGCTAGTATTTTAGTGAGGATTTTTGCATCTATATTCATCAAGGATATCGGCCTGTAGTTTTCTTTTTTGGTTATATCTTTACCTGGTTTTGGTATCAGGATGATGTTTGCTTCATAGAATGAGTTTGGGAGATTTGCGTCTGTTTCAATCTTTTGGAATAGTTTGTAAAGAATCGGTGTCAATTCCTCTTTGAATGTTTGGTAAAATTCTGCTGTGAATCTATCTGGTCCTGGGCTTTTCTTTGTTGGGAGCCTTCTGATAACAGCTTCAATCTCCTTTATTGTTATTGGTCTGTTCAAATTTTCTACGTCTTCATGGTTCCGTTTTGGGAACTTGTGTGTGTCCAGAAATTTATCCATTTCCTCCAGATTTTCAAATTTGTTGGCATATAGTTGTTTATAGTAGTCTTGAATGATTCCTTGTATTTCAGATGAATCAGTTGTAATATCGCCTTTTTCATTTCTAATTTTTGTTATTTGAATCTTCTCTCTTCTTTTTTTTTGTTAGCCATGCTAATGGTTTGTCAATTTTGTTTATCTTTTCAAAAAACCAACTTTTTGGTTCATTGATCTTTTGTATTGTTTTTTTGGTTTGAATTTCATTCAGTTCTGCTCTGATCTTAATGATTTCTTTCCGTCTGCTAACTTTAGGTTTGGATTGTTCTTGTTTTTCTAGTTCTTTAAGGTTAAGTGTTAGGTTGTTCACTTGCCATCTTTTCATTCTTCTGAGGTGAGCATTTAATGCAATAAATTTCCCCCTTAATACTGCTTTTGCAGTATCCCACAGGTTTTGGTATGATGTATCATTATTTTCATTAGTTTCAATAAATTTTTTGATTTCCTGCTTGATTTCTTCTTGGACCCATATGTCATTAAGTAGAATGCTGTTTAATTTCCATGTGTTTGTATAGTTTCCAGAGTTTCGTTTGTTATTAATTTCTAGTTTTAATCCATTGTGGTCTGAGAAAATACATGGTATAATTCCAATTTTCTTGAATTTATTGAGACTTGATTTGTGACCTAATATGTGATCTATCCTGGAGAATGATCCATGTGCTGATGAGAAGAATGAATATTCTGAGGTTGTTGGATGGAATGTTCTGTAGATATCTGCCAAGTCCAATTGGTCTAGAGTATTGTTTACATCTTGTGTTTCTCTACTGATTCTTTGCCTAGATGATCTGTCCAATATTGACAGTGGGGTGTTCAGGTCCCCTATTACAGTATTACAGTATTAGTGTCTATTTCCTTCTTTAGGTCTAATAGAGTTTGTTTTATAAGTCTGGCTGCTCCAACATTGGGTGCGTACATATTTATGATTGTTATGTCTTCTTGATGGATCAGTCCTTTTATCATTATGTAGTGTCCCTCATTGTCTCTTTTTATGGTTTTTAGTTTAAAGTCTATTTTGTCCGATATAAGAATAGCTACTCCAGCTCGTTTTTCTTTTCTGTTTGCATGGTAAATCTTTTTCCATCCTTTCACTCTTAGTGTATGTGAATGTTTATGGGTGAGGTGGGTCTCTTGTAGGCAGCATATAGTTGGGTCCTCCTTTTTGATCCAGTCAGCCAGGCTGTGTCTTTTGACTGGGGAATTTAAGCCTTTTACATTAAGAGTTGTTATTGAAAGGTGTTGATTTATTCCTAGCATTTTATTGGTTGTTTGGTTGTCTTAGGTGTCTTTTGTTCCTTGCTTTCTGATTTACTGTTTGGTTTCTGTGTTTGTTGGTTCCTTAGGTTGTAGATAGCGTTTTGGTTTGTTTGTTTTCTCTTCATGAATGCCATTTTTATTATACTAGTGGGTTTAGATTTTTCTTGGGTTTTTATGGCAGTGGTACTTATTTTTCAGGAACCAAACCCAGTACTCCCTTGAGGATTTCTTGTAAGGGTGGTCGTGTGGTAGTGAACTCCCGCAGTTTTTGTTTGTCTGAGAAATATACTATTTGCCCTTCACTTCGGAAGGATAGCCTTGCAGGGTAGAGTATTCTTGGCTGACAATCTCTGTCTTTTAGTATTTTGGATATATCATCCCATTCCTTTCTAGCTTTTAGGGTTTGTGATGAAAAGTCTGATGTTAGCCTGATTGGGGCTCCCTTATAGATGATTTGACGCTTCTCTCTTGCAGCTTTTAAGATTCTCTCTTTGTCTCTGAGTTTTGCCAATTTGACTATGACATGTCTTGGAGAAGGTCTTTTTGGGTTGAATACATTTGGAGATCATTGAGCTTCCTGGATCTGAAGATCTGTGATTTTTCCTGTACCTGGGAAGTTTTCTGCCACTATTTTGTTGAATATGTTTTCAATGCAATCTCCGTTTTCCTCCCCTTCTGGAATACCCATGACTCGGATATTTGAGCGCTTAAGGTTGTCTGATATCTCTCTCAGATTTTCTTCAATGTCTTTGATTCTTTTTTCTTTTTTTTTGTCTGCTTGTGTTATTTCAAACAGCCCATCTTCAAGTTCAGAGGTTCTCTCTTCAACTTCGACAAGCCTGCTGGTTAAACTCTCCGTTGTGTTTTTTATTTCGCTGAATAACTTCTTCAGTTCAGCAAGTTCTGCTACATTTTTTTTCAGGACATTGATTTCCTTGTACATTTCCTCTTTCAGGTCCTGTATACTTTTCCTCGTTTCATCATGATGTCTAGCTGAGTTTTCTTGTATCTCATTCAGTTTCCTTAGAATTATCACTCGAAATTCCTTGTCAGTTATTTCAAGGGCTTCTTGATCTATAGGATCTAGAGTTTGAGATTTATTAACTTTTGGTGGTGTACTGTCTTGATTTTTTGTATTTCTGGTATCTTTTTTTTGGTGTTTATTCATTGTGGCAGGGGGTTTCACAGTCCACCAGTTTGAGACTATTGACTAACTAAGATGTTACTGTGGTTGCCAATTTGGTATGACTACCTCCGTGACTGCTCAGTTGGCCTCTAGTGCCTTGTGTGTGTGGTTGCCTCGGGTCTTGGGCCTCTCTGGCGAGCCACCTCTCTGGTCAGCTTGGACTCTGCTGGGCTGCTGGATCACGGGGCGGTACTACAGGGTGTGTGATCTCTGCTGAGCTTCCACTTCCCGTGCAGGACTTCTCCCTGTTCTGTGCGCTCTGGCCCGGGCTGCTGGATCACGCAGTGGCGGCCCCACAGGGTGTGTGGTTTCTGTCGAGTCTCCGCCTCCCTAGCCGGATGTCTCCCTGCTCTGTGCGCACTGGGCTGGGCTAGGACATGTCTTCTGCAACCCTCGTCTATCAGCTGGGCCTTCAAGACCCTGCTCAGCACCGCCTCGCCCAGGAAGTCTACCAGGTTTCTGCTAGGCGCAGACCACCGGTCGCTCTGGGTGCCTTTGTAGCACTGTGTAGATCTTTCTGGAGACTTATCACCTTCCTCCTGGTATGGCGGTTATTTTTGTACTTGTCTTATCTCCCACACCAGAGCGTGAGCTCCTCAGGGGAGGAGCCCACAGCACACGGTTCACCTTTGAATCCCCCCTGCGCGGACCAAGTCCAGTGCCCACCCACAGTCAGCTCTCCGGCAGGTTCAAGTGAACTCGGGAACTCTCTGACCACACTATTCCTAACCAGAAATCGGTTAGGCGTTTTTCTGAACTGGTAGCCGCAGAGATGGTATCTGCCTCCCGGTAACAGGAAGTTTACTGGGGGCCGGAGCCCAGGGTGCGGTGGAGTGACAGTCAGCCCAGCCCGTACTTCCTTGCCCTCCTGATGCTGGCCGGGGACGCCCCACGCCACCAGCCCCACCAGAGAACCGCAGAGGGAGTGGGAAGGGAGGCCGGCCCACAGACCCCGGGAAGCCCCATGCCGGGGCAAGCAAGTGGGAAGGCTCAGTGAGGAGCCGAGCCGGGCGAGGAGGGCAGGCTTGGCTAAGCCGGGCCGGAGCTGCCACCCCCTGAGAAAATGGAGGCAGCCCCGGGGCCAGTGAGTGGCCCAGTGGGGCAGGCAGAAGCTGGGCGGGCGTCCGCCCCCCCCCCCAGCAGGGCAAGGCCAGGGGTCACTCACAGGGCTGTGCCAGGCCGGGCGGCTCCCTCTCTGCCTCTGCGTCGTCGCCGTCCCCGTCCTCAGCTGCCGCTGCCTCGGGCTCCTCACTCGGTCCCGTGGCGCAGCTCGGGCGCTCCCAGGAATCTTCTTCTATGCTGGCCTGAAACCTCGAATCCTGAATAGGGCAGCTGGCCGCCTTCAGCGCGGCCCCATCCTCCAGGATCCTGGCAGCGTCAACAGCAGCCCAGTGCCGTGTTCCCTGTTTAGAGACTCGCTTTTGCAGCTAAGAAACAGTTCTTTTCCTGCTCCTTACTTCAAAGCTATTTCCTGTAAACGAGGCAGCCTCTCCTGCCAAGGGCAAAGTGGCGGTCAGCCCCCACGACCGGCCACCAGCAGCGGTCCTCCCTTAAGAGATGGCAAGAGCCATTCCCTTGTTTTTGAAGTATTTGGTTTTTCCTGCTGTCTCCTCTGTCGTGGTGAGCTTCCAGAGGGCAAGGGACTCTGCCTTGTTCATCTGTATATAAGATCAATGCCTGACATGATAGGTGCATAATGAAAGCTGAGTGAATAAACGAATTCCAGCTCTCTGTAGCTCACCAATTTCTGTATAAAGGAGTGAAGCAGAGAAACAGGAAGCCCAGCGTGGTACTGGGCTTCTTTCCAAAAGTGAGGGCCACAGGCTGTTGGTGTAAGAATCACCTAGAATCCTTGTAAAAACAAAGATTCACAGGATTTACTCCAGTCTAACAGATTCAGTCAGGATGTGAGGTTAAGCCGCAGTAACAAAATTTCATTGGCTTAATAGCTAAAGTTTAATTCTCGCTCACTCAGTGTCCAATGTGGGCTCTTGGTGACTCTCTGCGGAAACTGATAGTTCAGGTTAGACCTCTATATCAGCAAATGGGATGTAAGGTCTAGTACCAGAGCATTTCATTGCCTGAAGCAATTCATATGTCCATACCTAACTCGAAGGGGAGCGTGCTTTGCACCAGAGGTGAGCATATATTGGCAAGCAATAGGAATGTCTGCTACACACGCCAAATGTGAATCTCTGAGGTGGGGCCTGGGAACCCCTTGGTGGTTCACGCTCACCCGAAGTTTGAGGACCACTGGGTAGGATAGGGGTTTGCAACCTTGGCTGCACATAGATCATCTGCGGAGTTTTTGAAACATTGATGCCACAGCCCCACCACAGAGATTCTCATTTACAGGGTCTGGGGATTGGGTCCAGTCATTGATATTTTTAAAATTTCCCCAGAGGATTCTAGTATGCAGCCCGGGTTGAGAACCATAGGTGTGGGGAGCAGAGCAGGGCCCTGGAATCCTGCCTCTGATACAGACCGAGTCTCAGTGTTCGTATCTGTCAAAGGCAGTGAAGATCAAACAGATGTGAAAGTATTTGCCAACTACAATATTAAACAGATATCAGCCATTGTGCACTGGCAAGTGTGGACTTTGATACACGCTGGGTCTCTGCAAGCTCTCACATATGTATGGCGTGATCTCCCTCCTCCAAACCTTTGCACCTGCCTCCTTTTATAGTCAGTAAGTGGGTGGTCCCGCCTTCCTCTTCTCCCCTCCACTTATCTTGGTGATAAATGGGAGAAAAGGGCAGGAGGGAACAACTCCTTCCTTGTCTCAATATTCTTCTCCCCAGCCTGTTCCAAAACCTTTAGCCTAGGGCTTTAACTCTGCTGTCCTCTTTCCCAGGCCCCATTCCCCTCCCTTTCTGTTCAACCTGGGACCTCTGCCTCACAACTCCAGTCCCCTGCAACCCTATGTCCAGCCTCTTCCTGCAACCCATTCCCCAGCTGACACCTCAGTCCCATGCCGGGAAAGACACTGAGTGCCCTGGCCCTGGGGAAGTTCCATGCCTGCTTGCTGATGGCTTGAACAGCATACGGAATCCATATTCTCAGAAAATTTGTGTCCAGTGCATTGTCCGTAGTGGTATTGTTAGGAATGGCAGATTCAGAAGCCCTGTTTCTGAGGTAAGGTATACAATAGGTAAGAAGAGCTTTTGTGAGCTGGTCGAGCACTCTCACCCTCTCTTTATAATATTCTGTTTCCTGTGGATTCTGAGATCTAACCAGCTGATTCACAAACAAGCTCTTGAAATGCTACCATTACATAAGCTGCAAATTACCCCAAAAGTCAGTTTTCCTTGGTTGTAAAAAATACCACATAAGCTTTCTTCTATTGGCAGAGCTAAGAGTTAATTCTGGAATAATCTGTTTTAAATTAGTTTCCTTTTGTATCTACCAATTTCCAAGGCAGAACAATGCAAGAGTACCTCACAATAAGTCAATGCAACCCTACTTATGAAAAGACAGACATGTGCACTTGATATGAATTGACTTTAAAAACTGAGGAAAAGAATCCCTTAGCCTGGACGGCTGTGCTATACATCCTCCAAAATGAGTCTTACTGGTCAGGCTGATATAGCCAAAGTTCTTGGCAGTGGAGGTTTTATGTTAAGCATCTGATTACAGGCCCCCATAACCTTTCCAAAAGGTGGTGGCAACTTTCTCTCACCAGCCTGAGCCTCTTTTCCACAGTTGATTCTTAGAAGTTGGCAGGGCTGAAATGTGATGTGCCCAAAGAAAAAGATCCTGAGGAACCTCACTTCTTGTAGGCGGTGACCACTGGTTCAACTTATCTATCTCAGTGCCTCCCATGTAGCAGGTGCAGGAGGTGCCTTTCATTGTTTTGTGCAGGGGGTTAGGTCTAGTATAGACATGGGAGATTCACTGAGTTGAACAGAAATGCTTAGCGATCTCAAAATGAGCCTCTTACAGTAAGATCTCTGTGATATACATTGTTGCAAATAAAATAGTTGAACATGTATGCAAGCTTCTGGTTTCGAAGGCAAATCCACCATAATATCTCCCATGTCAGCACCAACTACAAGAACAGCAACTGTGATAGTAACGCGCTCTCAGAGTAAAATCCACGCACTCCCTTGCTCTGCAGCACCCTGCCAGATGCAGCCCCCACCTCCCTCTCCAGCTGCATCTCACACCTTTTGCCTCTTTACTTTCTATGCTTCAATTCCCTGACCTCCCTTCCTTCTTCCAGACATGTCAGACACTTCTCTAAACTCTAGGCTTTTGTACTTGCTCTTCCTTCTGCCTGGAATGGTCTTTGCCTAGTTTTTCCCATGGCTGATTCATTTGTGTCCTTTGGGTCTCAGATGGGTTTCACCATCTCGGAGTAGTCCTCCCTGCATGGTGACCTCTTGCAGTAGCTCTCCAGCACACCTCTGTACATTTCCTTCACAGAGTTCAGTGATGTCTCTTGTTATTTCATTTGTTTATTTACTTATCATTTGCCTGCCTTCCCCACTAGACTTCAATTCCTTGAGGGCAGGGACCTTGTATGTCTCATGCCCAGTGCCAGGCACAGCGCTTGGCACATGGAAGACACTTGATATTTTGTCAAGTGAGTGAATGAATGAATGAATACTAAGCACCATACCAAGTGCTTTACATAACCCATCACATTTTTATAAAGTCCCTGTTGATACATTGGAAAACTGAGGCTCAGAGACTGTCAATGACTTGCCCAAGGTCAGAATTAGTAAGTGACAAAGAGCCAAGATTTGATCTCAGGTCTACCTGCCTGCAAAAGTTCATGCCAAAGTCAAGTCTGAGGTTATGTTTCAATCTTAAGTTTTTGCCTTTTTCTGTATCTTCATAGGTATATTGGTAGGAAATATTTTGTTTTTTCCTGTGTCTTAAAACTTTTTGTCCATGACCTTTGAAATAGGTCCTTTCCCATTGTTTTCTGCAAAAGAACCTGAGGGTAACAAGGAAGTGTTCTGGTAGAAGCATACTTTGAGGGAACGGTAGAGATCTGCTTGAGCATGAGGACCATGGGTGATTCTTAACTTGGGAAATAGTGTACATCCTAAAGTCTAGTTTTGGGGAAACAATAAAAATAATAATGGCAGTGATAGGAAAGCAGGGCCAAGCTCCAGACAGCATTGATGATGCTTTAGTAACAACATCTCCTCACCTCAGTTGCAAGAATTTCAAGTTCACACGTATGGGTGCAGCAGCCGCTTTGCAGCGTTGCTGAGATCTGTGCAGCAGCCAGACTGCTCGGTGCTTAGGGAGATCTGGTTGGAAAGGGGATACATCACCGTTTTTATTAATTATATAATTATGTACCACACAAATCACCAAAATGCCTATTATATATATTAAGAGTATCCAGTAGGGTACAAGTAAGAAAATAGCAATTTTTTTAATAAGTCATCAATAACCAATTAAAAATATACTAGGCAGGGTTCGGGGGAGAGGAATTGGGAATTACTGTTCAATGCGTATAAAGTTTCAGTTATGCAAAGTATGTAAGACGAAAAAGTTCTAGTGATCTGCTGTACAACTTTGTGCTTATAGTTAACAATACTGTACTGTGCACTTAAAATCTGAGGGCAAAAAAAGCCCTCAAAATAAACAGACAACAACAACATTCATGGTAATAATAAAAAATATACTGAAAATCGCCTTCAGAATAATTATAAAATATAGACTATGGACTCTGTAGGAATAATCTTTAAAAGATGTGTTCAGAATCTATTTGAAGAATATCATAAAACTTTCCTTTTAAGGTAATTGATTTGACTAATAAAGAGACCTGTGCCTTGATGGAAAATCACAATGTTGTAAAATTATTCTTCCCAATATTATTTCAGAAATCTACAGCAGTTCTAGTTACTCTTTACACAGGATCAGGATGAGTAAGGAAGAACTTAAATGATTCTAAGTTCACCCTTAAGAAACAAGGCACAAGAAAATGTTGATTTAAAAGGTGGAGGGATTTGCACCATCAAATATTAATAAACATTATAAAGCTGAAATAAGTAAAACATTGTGATACTGGCACAAGAATAGATACATTCATGAGACAGCATGGAAAGCTCCCAAAGACCCAATTAACATAATGAGTTGACATGTGATAAAAGTGGTATTTCACATCCATAGAGGAAAGACTGGATCATGTCACAAGTGATTCTGAAATGGTAGGCCACTTAAAAAGAAACAAATTTAGATCTGAAAATTTAATGACATTTTAAATATTTTAAAATAAGTTCTAGCTGACTGAAATATTTTAAAAATTGAAGCACAAAATTTCTCTAATATAAGTGAATATTTATATAACTTACAAAAAAGGACTAATCAGAACATTGAAGACAAAAATCGTAAAAGAAAATAGTTACATAAAAAATAATTTTCTGAACCACCAAAAAAAAAAACCACTATAAAGAAAATCCGTAGGCAATATTTGCCAATATTTGAATCCTAAAGAGAATTCATATCCTTAACTAATAACAAAAATTTTAACATACCAGTAAGAGAATGAGCAAATTATTTGAATAGGCAAGTCACAAAAGAACACTTACCTATAGCCTATAAACATAGAAAAGATGTCCAGCCTTGCTAGTCATCAAAGAAATACAAATTAATGTGAGATATCATTTTCACATATCAGATTAGCAAAGATAAAAATAAGTGTCAGTATACATAGCAGATAAGGTTGGAGATTTGCATTGTTGGGTGTGTAAATTGTTACAACTTTTATGAGAACCATTTGGAAATATTTATCATAAGGCTGTAAATAAGCCCTGCTTACCCATTGACCCAGAAATACCACTTCTAAGAATTCATCCTAAGGAAATAAGCAGGGGTAGATTTGTGTCATGACCTAGGTATGATAGTGTTAGTTGCAGCAGATCGTTTACCAGGAAAACTCCAAGCACTGAGATGATCAGAGATGCCAAGGAAGGTTTAGAATTGTTTTTGAATGGATGAGTAGGGCCTGTGTCGATATTACCAGACCACATGGAACATTCTTTGCTCAAGTCACTGGCTGGGGGTTAACATCACATATATGTAAATGGAAACGATAAATTTGGTGGTTTATCATTTGGTTTTTTTTTTTTTTTTTTTCATTTTGATGGAAGTTTTAAGGTTTATATCCTTTAAGTTACTTCGAATTAGGGGCCAACTTTCTCATTTACAATTTTGCCGTTGCACACCTGCTTAAGTTTGTATAGTACTAGTGGACACAGTCACTTGCTTGAATTTCTAACTTCTGTGGGCCTATGGATTATAATTGTACAAAGTGTATATTTCCTCTTCATAATGCTCTATCAGTTTTGCATTTTAGAAGGGCCATCAAGCTGCAAAATATTTTTCTGCAGACAACAAACAAGTGACTGAACAAACAAAAGGAAACTTTTTCATTTGGTGTGGTAGGCTGAATAATGGTACCCCAAAGATGTCTACCCTTTAATCCCCAGAAACTGAATATGTCACCTTACATTGCAAAAGGGACTTTGCAGATGTGATTAAGGACTTTGAAATGAGATTATCCTGGATTATGTGGGTAGGCCCACTGTAAACACAGGGGCCCTTACAAGAAGAAAGCAGGAGGGTCAAAATCAAAATAGAAGATGTGATAAGGGAAGCAAAGTTGGACTGTTGCAACCCTCCCCAAAGAATTCAGGCAGACTCTAGAAGCTGGAAACAGCAAAGAAACAGATTCTCCCCTAGAAACTCCAGAAGGTACCGGTCTGGCAGTGCTGACACCTTGATTTTAGCTGCTTCTCCAGAACTGTAAGACAATGAAATTTGTGTGGTTTTAAGACACTAAATTTATGGTAATTTGTTATAGTGGCAAAAGGAAACTAATATATTTGGAAAAGGAGGAAAAAATCAAATTTACACTTGAGCTGACACTGTACATCAGTTGGTCCTGGTCAGAAGCTGAGACCTGGATTCTAATCACAACCTTAAGATCGCATTTCCTTCATCGCTGCGGTTCCCTTGCTCTCAAGTTCTGTTGCTCCAGTAAGCATTTGTTTACCATCATTAGGTACATCATTGTTAGGGCCCTGATAAGGATGGGTGAGGCTGCTGAGTAGATTTTAGTTTATTTGTTTTGGAAGCTGGCTACACTATTGTTAGCATTTTCCTTTTGGGGGTGTGTGCTTGGGTGAGTGGTGTATTCTTGTATGGAGCATCCTGGAACATTCTGGTGAGTGCTGTGGAGGCAAACAAAGGTGTACACAAAGGTTAGAAGCCATCTGAACCATGACAAATGGATGCCAAAGTGCACCTGAAATTGGGCATGTAAGCCTCACAGCGTCTCCCGTGGTGGTCCTAGATCTTTCTGGAAGGATTTCCTAGAAGACTCCGTCCTACTCAGACTCCTATTCCAAATCACGACAAAGTTTTGCACATATGGAAGAAGGCTGAGGCTGTAACATCACAGCAAGGCCATGCACCGGCATGGCCCAGGTTTCTACAGTGACTTGCCCAGAAGGGAGGGTGGGCCGTCTTCATCTTCTCTGCTCACACACTGTCTGCTGTCTGGCCCACAGAAAGCACAGTAAATGCTGCTGAAGGAAGCTGAAATGTTAATGGTGAGAGTTACCCCTTGCTACTACTACAGAGCATATGGCATGTTTAATAACTTGGCATGTGAGCATTTGGGGGTTTTATCACATACACTCATTCTTCCACATGTAAGTACAAGAATCATAATCAGAGTTCATTACTGTTTGAATATATACACGTACTTTTCAAATTTATGTTTGCACCTCTAATGGATCAGGGCTACATTTAAAAATGAGAATGAGTTAATTTTATAACCTTTGTAAACAAATTGCTGTAGAACTTAGCATTCACACCAAAAGTAAAGTTGTTTTTATTGGGGAATCACATAAAGACACCTTTGTTTTTTGGAGCACATTTGAAGCCCAATCAGTGATTGAGAAACATGGGAAGGGGGTCATAGTTTCAAGTTGTTATCCCAACGTGTGGAGAGGTTGTAAAATGGAACTGGGACTTCGAAGTTGAAGACGGGAATATGAAAAACTCCTACTTTACACAAATTCGGTTCTGTAATCAAAACGGATATCAAGGAACATCAAGGTGAACAAAGCAGCCTAGTACGGTGAGAGAGAGAAAAAAAAAAAGGCTTGGGCTTGAGTAACCAGACAGTCCTGGGTTCCTGACATGGCTCTCTGGTGTCACCAGCAAAGCGACCTTAGACAAGGCACTTACCTCTATGACTCTGTTTACTTGTCTCTGAAATGGGAAAATAATACTTGCTTGTCTGGCAATGGTGAGAAATCAGGGTGCCGGTGACACATGCAGCCACTCATCTTGTCCACACCTGACCTCAAGGGATGCACAATCCAGCTGAAAAGATGCCAGAGCCATGCTCAACTAACCTTGATCCACAACAGAGCCCATTAACTCCTGCTCTAGAATCTTCTCCCCTCGGCCCCACCTTGGCCAGGTGTGGAAAAGGAAATGCCACATTCAGGTACCTGTTAAGGTACAATTGTAGGGCTGTGGAGGGCCTCGAATCAACACAGGACCAGCTCACTCTCCCTTCTTCCTCTTCCCAGACCCTTGTTGTGTCAGGTCCAAGGTTTTGTCTGCAGACTTGCCCTCCCTGCCCCAGGACTTCCCAGGGATGAGGGTAGGAAACTGACAGCCATGGCAGGGAAGGGGGCAGGAGGAGAGCAAGGGGGGCCCTTCACTCATCAGAGAGGAGCCCTTCTGAGAAGGGAGGCAGTGCCAACAGTTATGTGTTGAGACCCTGCATGCCACTGTCTCCGGCTGGCTATACATTTTTATCCTTTCTGAATTTTCAAGAAGATAAAGGGAATGAAGATTTTTAAAAACCAATTTTCACATTGGCCAGTTCACAATCCAAGGAGACTCATGGCAACACAGTGGGCATTGGTGGAGCCGTCTGGAGTGGAGCGGGTTTCCTATGCACATGCATGGTGGGGGTGACTTCTCCTGGATCGTGCCATGCTGGAGAGTTTGGTTTGGGTCGGGAGGGTTGTTGGTCCCCTACTCTCTACTGAACTGAAAGCCACTGGTCCTGCCAACCTCCCAACACCCTGTTGCTGCCCTGCGTCAACATGGGTTTGTCCTGGGGAACTCCATTCCAACCCCATTCCTGATACTATGCACCTGGCTGTGGAATAACCTGAAAGAAGCACCATCCAGAAGCTCAGGTCTTTGTCATCAGCCCCATTCTCAGCAAACTTGCTGTGTTTTTGGTGGGGCTGGGGGAGCTAGCAGTGCCTTTGTTAGAAGTTAAACTAAAGGTGGGAGAGTGAACTCCGTGCTGCCTCTGGGCTTGGAACACGCATATGGACAGTTTTTCTGCTGTCAGTTCCCACTGAATTCAGTCATATCATATATAAAACCTGATCTGATTGCGGAAACCTGAACCAGGAGTCCCTTTCTGTTTTCCTCAGTCGATTTCATGGATGGCTTGAATTGAAAGGAAGGGTGCTTAACTGGTCCACAGATACATCTACACTTTGTTTTTTGGTGGTGACCTCCAGCACCAGATAAACGTGCAAGGCATGATGGGCAGCACCATAAGCCGGGACTTGTCTTTGATGCTGATGTCCTGCCTAGGTGGCTGGAACGTTAGGGAAGATGTCTTTTCATAGTTCACCTATGAGTTGAAAGCAAAATAAGGCGGGAAGTGAGAGAAAGACCAATTCATACCCCCTTGGTTATTTACTCAACATGACGCTGAAAGACATTTGTGTTTTTTGGAAGTTCTATCCCCTGGCAGTGAAATAAAACCTCCTTTCTAAGCTAAAAAGATTGATGTCCAACTACGTTCAAGGAGTGTGTGAGTAAAAGGAAACTCTTGTATTCTACAAGTGAGCACAAGAACTTCTACTGGGCTTATGTAACTGTAGTGCACAGCACATTATCAGACCGAAATTGTCAATGCAAAAATTAAAATTGAGCTAAGAAGACTGAAGCACAAAAATATCCTCATGTGCCAGGGTTTGAAAAGTGGTAGACAAGGAGGGATTTGTTCTTCACTAGGTGGAAAGAGGATGGGAGAGAAGTGTTATCTTTCAACTTTACTGAAGAGTGCAGTTCAATGTTTTTATTTTTCTCTTCTTATTGACACTGTATGATAAAGACACATCAAATCAGTGATTATGTTCAGTTTATTCTAAATAAAGTGTGCTATAGTTGTTTGCAAAGCTTTCTATAATTTTATTTATAGTCTGGGAAGGAATTTCCCATTTTTTCTTTTAATCTATTTATATGTATATTAGACCAATGGTTTGCAAGCTTTGCTGCATATTAGAATCACTTGGGGAGTTTTTAAAAAATCCCATTGTCCTGGCTGCACTCCCAAACAATTAAATCGTTATCTCTGGGTGTGGGGGTGGACCCTGCTGGCATGGGTACTTTTCCAAGGTGATTCCAACGTGTGGCCAAGATTGAGGAGCAGTGTACCAGAGCAGCACATCCCAGAGTGCAGTGTGCACAGGACTCTGCTGGGGGTCTGGGTAAGATGCAGATCCAGATTCAGCAGCTCTGGATGGGGCCTGACCTTCCGCATTTCTGACAAGCTTCTGGGCAGCACCGATGCTGCTCGTCCATGGACCACACTTTGAGTAGCAAGATCCTAGACTGTAGAAGAGAACATAGAGCTAGATACTAGATTGTAGACACTGTGATTATAAAATGCCACACAGGTTCTCACTTGTCCCTTGATTGCTGTTCCCCGCTTTGTAAACAAACAGCAAAGTCACTGGAGCCTTTATCTTCCTTTTCCTGTACAGTTTTTTTGTTTTTTATTTGTCATCCCCAAAGGAAAAGCTGTTCTTTCTCAGACATTGCCTGGTGGTTTTCTTGCCATCGGTGACCCCTGAGGTGGAGGCTGGGGTCTGTCCACCTTTAGTGGGAGGTACAGGGTGGGGACCCTGTGGTTCTCTGCCCAGCAGCTCACCTGTTGTGGGAACATTCCCCAGGCAGCCCAGGGAATCCTGGTCTCGTGCTTCATCTGGTGGGGAGGAGAGATTTTAGTAAACACTGTGTGGGCAGAGGAATGAAATGGGCAGAGAATGAGGTTAAGGAATGGGTGTGTGAAATGCCAAGTTGAGCGAGGCCAGGGTGCCTCGGAGCAGCATTCCAACGCCCACCTTTCTGTAACAGCTGGTGGGAGAAGGCGCTCACCTGCCCAGGGAGTCATTGCCCTTGACAGTGGAGCCAGGCCCCTTCTCTTGGGAGCAGGCAACACAGAGCATCAGAACACATTTGCCCACAAGCACTGACAGATAATTCTGCTCCCTGGCATGGCTCTGGGTGCACGGCCTGTCTGAGCTTCATTCTGGGGCCTGGAATGAAGGGGCAGTACCTGCCCATGCCTCCCATACCTGGCCCTTCACAAAAAGTCTCCATGCCCTGTACTGTCTCCTGGGCCAGGAAGGATCACTCATCTTACCTTTACCTTACTTCCCACACCCTCTCAACTCCTGGGGAAGGTCTAAATCAAAGCCAAGACCCCCAGGTTAATTTGTCCAGATCATCCTTTGGACCAAGGAAATTTTATGACTGGGCTGGACTTTCTCAAATAGACCCTCTGTGTTTTTGAGTGGGTAGATTCTGCAGAACTTCCACCCAAGATGGAGCTAAAAGAAACAGACTATAAAAACTTGCTCAAACTCTATTTTCCTGCACTGATCTTCTCTGGTCAGGAGAGGTTCCTGCTCTCCAGCCGCATCAGATCCAGTCTGTCTCCCCCCACCCCGCCTCTGCACCCTCGTGCACACGTTCCACATGGAGAGACTGATTCCACATATTGGCTGTGCCTTTCAAGATCCCATGTTCAAACTCACCGTCTCTAAATTTTCTCAGATTTAACATTTAAACAATCACCCCTTTACTGTTTACTCCTTCAGCTCTTAAGCATCCCATTAGTAATAGACATAACATTTGAATGTCTATGGGGCGCCTCATCCTCAGAGAACTCTACCCTCCACCCTCGCCTTTTTGCCTTTTCAATAGGATCAGAATTTTAATTTGAAAGAAACCAAACCCCTCATTTTACAGAGGAATAAAGTGAGACCTGGGGAAGAGAGTGACATGGCCACAGTCATCAAGAGTGTGTGTGATGGAGCTACTACCAGGACGTAGGCTGCCAACTCCGTGTCTTTATGTGGTCATCATTCCAGCCCTGGTTCACCCTTCCAGCCTCCAGGGCATGGGATTGAGCAGGTGTGGTGACTGGAGGCCTTTTCGTATTCTATTGGGGATAGTTAACTGTAAGCTAAGGGCATTACATAGAAAAAATAAATCCAGGAATGGTGGTTGTGTGCAGGACTTCCGTGGAACTTCACTGCAGGGTGCAAAGCAGAAATTTGAATAAATGGAGAAGCATAGCACATTTGTGAGTTGGAAAACTCCCTACTGTAAATGGGCCAGTTACCTCTAAATTAATTTATAAATATACAAGGGTACTTCAAAATTTCATGAAAAGATTCATATTATTTTTTAATTCTATTTTTCCATGAACTTCTTAGAGTATCCTTGTAATGTCAGTCTCCAAAAATTTGAATATGGGGGAGGGAACTTATAAATGATTCTAAAGTTCATCTAGAAAAAAATAAACAGGTAAGAATATTGAAACCGTTTTCAAAAATGTGGGGTGCGGGCAAGGGAGGATGACAAGTTTGTACACTCAGGTGTTAAATCATATTACAAGTTTATAATAAATAAGTAGTTTAATATTGGTACAGAAATAGACAGAACGTCAATGGAACTAAATAGAAAAACCAGAAGGTAAGCACTTAGTGTATGATAACATTTCAGATCAATAAGGAAATGATGAATTATTCAATAAATGGGGTTGGCATAATTGGTTGGCTGTTCAGAAAATAATAAAGTACACATTATACACTAAAATAAATCATAGATGGTTTAGAATTAAATAATAAACAATGAAATAGTAGAAGGAAACATAGGTAAATATTTATATAATCATAAGGAAGGGAAGGCCTCTAATCATAACATCAAGGTGTCTTCTGCATAAACAAAATGAAGTCACAAACCACAAATTATTTGCAATATATATAACAGGATACAGAGTTATTGTTCTTACTATTTGAAAGAGCGCTTACAAATAAACAAGAAAGAATGCATCTGTAGAAAAATTGTTTCATGTATTACTTATAATAATGAGATATTAGGAAGCTGTCACAATGCCCAACAAAAGAAGATTGGTTAAATAAAATGTATCAGTGGAAAACTTCAGCCATTAGAGACTACCTGGTAGTATAATACTTACTGAGTTGGGGAAATCTTCATGCTATCATTTTATTCCCTGCTGGGGACACAGTGGGGTACAGAATTAAAACAAAAGCTATATTCCTAAGTGTTAATGGTGGTTATCTGTGAGTGATGCGCTTTCAGGTGATTTGGGTTTTTTTCTTTCTTTGTGCTTTAATCCTCTCTCAAGTTTTCTGCCTTGAACATATGTTGCTTTTGCAATTTCAAAAGTTATTTAAAACAAGAAATAAATGAAGGCAGGGGGTGCACTTGTAAGAATCTGGGTGGAATTTGCTTACATGTTTTTGAGATGGCTTGTTTTTTTTTTTTTCTTTTTGCTTCTGGGGGGAGTCTTGTGCCACCAAGTGGAGTATACCCTAGAGGTATATAGAGAGGTATATCCAGACAAAATCCAAGGAGGCAAAATAGCCTGCATTTGTTTCCTGTGCTTTCCTTCCCTTAAGGGTCACTGTGGAATCAATCAGAATGTTCATTGCTTCACCATCTAGGTTTACAGAGGGCATTTTTGCCATGTTGGCTGGAGGCAAAATATAGACCTTCATATGCAGGAAGTATCTCACAAGTGGATACATGTGAGAAAGATCCACTCCAGCGGGCAGTAGAAAGCAATGACTTCCTGACTCGGCGGGCTAGCAAAAATAGATTCAAGACACATTAATTAAGATACTTACTATGTGACCTTTTGCCTTTTAAATACCATTACCTTGACACCTGGAGTATAGAAGATCCTAGGAGTCCTCAATTCCAGGAAGAGGCAACATGGTAGTGATTTGTGACTTCCTGCTGAAAGGTACAGTGTTGCCCCTGATGTAGCTACTTAGTAGATATCTGGCCTTTCTTGACCGTCCATCTGAGACATAATAGAGAATGGCCAACACAGCCAGCCACCGAAATGGGGTTCTTGCCTGTGTAAACATAATATATAAATATGACCATGGCCTATAAGAATTCCAGCAAGAGATGGGTCGTATCATACAAATATGGGGAAGTAAGTACATGTTTGGCAAAAGAGCCACCAAGCTGATGATTATGTCCTTAAACAGACATTTGGGGGAGAGAAGATATAGACTCAAAACTGTAGAGGTGATGCTATGGGGAGGGTGGCAGGTGCAGTTTAAAAACTGAGCAGCACTCAGTCCCTTTGGATTGATTCTCAATCCTCAGATAATACTGGATGTATTTTTTTAATTTCACAAAATATTAAAGGGGCTACGAAGTTACATTTATCAATTTAGGAAGGATGAACTTGAGTTAAGAAAGAAGAGCAGTAATGATGCAGAACACAGCATTACTAAAATCGATACTTAGGACCTCGGGTAACTATAGACTTAGAGCTCACTTTGGGGGCAATGAATAGATCAAACCTTCAATTTTAATTCAGTTTCTGCCGTGTGGGTTTGTTAAGAAAATGTGTTTGAAAAACTGAAGTAAATGGATCATTCCAGTGAGTTGAATGGGCGATTCCATGGCCCTGCAGGCACTGGAGATTTGGTGAAAAGGAACAGCATTGCAATAAGTCATTGGAAGAATATACCTTGTTCTGAGTACATCATCTAGGGTTCTTTGGTTGCAGCAATCAATTCTGGCTAACTTGAACAAAAGCAACCTTGTTGGGAAGCTTTTGGGAGCCCACAGAATTAGCAGGAAAGCTAGAGAATCACACTTAGGAATGAACGGTAATTAGATGGCTCTAGGGAGGCAGGAATTACAGATTCCATCTCAAAACAGAAACTGTGCTCAGCGTGCCATCATTGTGATGCACGAACTCCATCTACATTATCTCTTTGTCATTCTTCTCAAGATTCATATTCCAGGCAGAGAGGAGAAAAGTGAAGGTAAGACATCTGATCATTGTTGTAAGTTAGTGTCAACCTGTGGGGGAAGAGGTAATTCCCTAAAAGAAAATCTGGGTGCTGCTAGGAAGTGGAGAAATGTTTGCTGGGCAGCCCCAAATCAACAAATGTGCTCAGCAGAGAAGTGGGCATTTAATTCCATCTAAAAAGAAGGGAATATCAAAAGTAATGTCATCATGGATTAGTTCTATGGATATATGGCTTATCCAAGTAATTAATACTGTCTGGACCCTGATTACACAGTAGTCATAAGGATAGAATGTGGTTTGACAGCAAACGTCAGATGGGTAGATTTTCTGGAAATCTCAGCATGCTGCAAATTGAACACCTGAAAAATTCTTTACATACCTGTTGGTTGTGTATTACTCAGAAGGTAGAGAATACAACAGGGACACCTGCTTCTTTCAATGCAGGCCTGACCAGAAAGGACAACAAGTTGGCATCTATATGTGCTATTTTGAAGTCTGTAGCAGTGAAAGAAACAAATAGTAGGCATAGTTCGACTTCAGAAAAGCAGAGTCTCCAAAGATTCAGAGAAAAATCAGATGTGATCCCGTAAGTAGGATTCTAGAAGGGATATGGTCGGGGGTAGTTGAGAGGCTCACAACAGCTCTGAGTTTATAGTCAAGGGTGCATGAGAAAGTGAAAGGGAAGAGATATTTACAGAACCCTAGCGCATTCTGCAGAGGGAATTCTCTGGTACATCATTGAATAAGTTATGCAGAGACAATCAAGAAGGACATGTCACAAGAGGTGACAAAGAACGGTAAGGAAGGCACTTTGTTGAGTGAACAGGCATGTTGGTGCCGCCTAGGTGGCAGGTGTTACTCTGGTTGCTAGCAGGTGTTTATGAGAATGTCAGGAAAACTGAAGGACAGAAAGAAGCCCACATGGTTATTGGCCACACAACAAAGTGCTTTCTAAAGCTATATTTGGGAATAGACAAGTAAAAAAAGGAAGGAATAAGTTCATTCCTTGGGGCAGGTAGAATAAAGTTAGTACAGGACAAGAAAGAGACTACTACTGACTATAATTTCGCTTTCACATTTTCTGTCAAGATGAGAGATAAAACAAACAGTAAATAGTAGAAGGCTGAGCGAGGATCCTAGTAAAAGACCATCTAATGCCATAAACGCATCTGCTTTTCAAAGGTGCAGATGAATGACACCTCAGTGGACTGAGGAAACTTGTAGGAAAAATCCACCCCCATTGATGATTTCTAAGCAAATGTAAATGTAGCAAATGTAAAAATTACTCAGAGAATGGAAAAAGATAAATATGTTTCTGACTTGAAATATGTAAAAATGCCTGAAAATTCTTTAGAATATAGATGATAAATCTTAATACTCCCAGGAAAATTCTAGACCAAATTATTACAGCAGCTAGAGAATGAAAACCTGGGCCCTTGAATGAATCTACCAAAAATGAGTCACAGCAGATTAACTTTACTTCTTTCCTAGCATTGCAGGACTGATGTGGGAAATGCTACCAGGATAATGCTACCAAGATAATGCAATTTGATTGCAGCGAGGCATGTGACAAAATCCAAGTATGCAGTTGGACAAAATGGAGAAATATGGGTTAAAAGAGTTCACAGTTGTCTAGTTGGTGAGATGTAACAGAGACAGTGACCTCCTTAAATGAATGGATTCCCAGGCATATCCTACATAGGTTTACCTGTGAGCTTTTGGGAGGTGCAGGAAGTTTTTAACCAGAGCATCCTCAGAAAGCATTCACTGATATATTTGTTTTGTCCTGGAAGGGGACCTCCAGGTTATGCCACTGGGATTTATCCTCCTTTCCTATTGAGAATGTTATGAGTAAATTAAAGGAAGACATGTAGGGCAAATTTATCAAATTTAGAGGCGACATGATGCCCAGAATGATAGCTGAAGTGTTGAATGATAGAATAAAAACTCAAAAGGAAAAAAAATGTATTGAGCTAGAACCAGGTTAAGTTGAGCAGTGACACACTTAACAGTTAGTATTTAGGTTAAGAATACTGATTTAATTAGAAAAGCTATGAGGCCAAGTTTGACAGCAGTTTAAATGGAGAAAAAGCTAGAGGCCTTAGTTGACCACAAGCTTGTATAACCCAAAAGCATTCCAGGACTGCTGGCAAAATTGATGGAGATTTCAATTATTTTAGTGCTGAAATCAGGTCATGGGAGATGGTGTTCCTACTGTACTCTGTTCCCATAGCCCAGAGTTTTAGAGCAAGGACTCTAGGTGACACTGCCCATTATGGGGTTTTCCCTGTACCTCTCCCTAGCTCTATGCCTTTGGAAAACGTCCTAAACCTCTCTAAACCTATATTCCTCATCTGTAAAAATTGGTAGAATAATAGAAGCTATGTCACAGGGCTTTTATGAGAATTAGCTTAGATGGTATGTGTACAACTCTTAGCACAGAGGCCAACACTCAAAGCATTTGGTAAATGCTTTTGTTGTTGTTGTCATCACTGTCGCCCTGTAGTGGACTATTTTAAGAAGGGCACTAAAAAAAAGTCAGAATTCGTTCTGAGGTAAAAAGTTTATAAACTTTCTCGCTTTCAGAACTCAAAGTATATATTAATTATTTATTGCTGTGTAACAAATTACCCTAATATGTAGCAGCTTCAATCAGTAAACATTTACCAGGGTACTTCAACAAGTTTGTGGAAAAATAGAATTGAAAGATAATATGAATCTTTCCATATATGAGGGAACTTTATAAAGTACCCTCGTATTATCTCACATAGGTTCTGAGAGGAGTTGAGAAGTGACTTAGCTGGGAGGTTCTGGGTCAGGGTCTCTCGTTGAGGTTGCTGTCAAGATGTCAGCTGCGGCTGCACTGTCATCTGAAGGCTTGACTGGAGCTGGAGAATGGCTCCCTCACATAGCTGTAGGCTGCAGGCCTCAGTCTTGCCATGTGGACCTCTCCATTAAGTGTCCTGATGACCTGGCAACTAGTTTCTCCCAGAGTGAGCAATCCGAGAGAGAGAGAGAGAGAGAGAGAGGCAGAAGAAGTTATAGGGCCTCTTATGACCTAGTCTCTGAAGGCACATACCATTTATATTCTATTGGTCACACGGACCAATCCTGAAACAGTGTGGGAGGGGACTTCACAAGGCTGTGGATACCAGGAGGTAGGGATCATTGGGAGCCATCTTGGAGGCTGGCTCTCACATGGAGTTTAGGACCACAAAGACTCAAGATTTGGTGGCCGTCTGCAGATACATGAAAGGACTGCTGTATAGAAGAGGGAGGCTTATTCTGTGTGGCTTCCAATGACGTAATTCACACCTCTAGGCAGAGGTTTCAGGGAGGCAGACGTCAGCGTGGTTTACAGGAGAGCCTCCTAACAATGAGCTGCCCCATGTAGAATGAGATGCCTTAGGTGGTAGGGAGCCCCTGTGCAGTACGAGAGTTGAGCACAGGCTGGGTGCCCCTTCTCAGGGACACTGTGTGCAGGGTTCTGGCTAGCTAGAAAGTCAGATGTGAGCACCTCAACTCTGATATTCCATCTCTGGGCTAGGGGAGAATTTTGTGAAACAGGACTCTTTAGGGCTTCATTTCTTTTGCTTTTGTTATGAAAGAAATTTTTCATCAAAATATAAGGTCTTTGTTTCTGAACCAGTATGGCTTGGAGAAACTATTAAGAGGTAAAATGACCCTGGAATCCCCTAACATTTCTCCTTTTAAGAACAAAGTTCCCAAGTGGTTGGTTTACACTCAGCCTGGGGAGTTTAAACCAGAAATTCCCAACTTTTTTTTTTACAAGGAAGAGCCTTTAGATTAGATCATGGAAGGAGCAGGAACGTTTGCACCGAATTTTTCTCACTAGGAACGCTGGCAGACTTAGGAAAGGGGTGAGATTGCAGCTCTGCGGGGTATTGGCCAGGTAAAGCTCAAACGCCCACCAGTGGGAACGAGTCTGCTCTCTGAGCATGCAAAAGTACTTGCTGACACTTTGCTGGGGATTCCCATAGGGAGAACTGAGAATACACTCATTTTTAAAACAGCTTCCTGAAGAAACTTTTTAATTGGCCGGTGGGGGTGGTGTGGCACTGTAACATTGGTCACCCTGTGTGCACATATGTAGAAAATGTAAGATAATGAAGGGGAAACTAGAGGAAAATGAAGGAAGACTAGAGCTTATCACTTTTTACTCCTCCTTTCCCCAGTCTGCCCTTGCGTACTCATTGAAGTGAATGATCAGTGGCATAGGAAACTGTTTCTAAACTTATGTCAGTACTAGAAGCTCTGAAGAATTTCTGCCAGTGACTGTACAGATGGGAGCCATCCTACCCCAGTCCAGCAAGAGAGACAGGATTTTCACAAGCAGGATATCTCACCAATAGCCCAACCTTGGAAGACCAGGGAATGGGAGCAAGTATGGTCCATGTGGCAATGTGGCTGGGAGTGGGCCATCTGGACCCTATCAATGCCTCAAGAAAGGATGCAGGACCACAGGGAGTGATGAACTCAGTTGGCTCTCACACCTGGCACAGGCACCTGGCATACACAGGGGAAAAATCAAAACACTTTCCAGTCCAAAGATAAAATTCTTTGCTATACCTGTTGTCTCCTGATGTACCAAACAGATTTCTTAGCTATTTGAAGGCACTACAATTAAACTTTCCCTTTTCTATCTTTATCTGGGCCCAAAATATTGAACAGGGCCATAGTCTCAGATGGAACTCACCCTAACTCCCCATCATACTGGGCAAGGTAGATCTTTCTCTGTAAAGATAATGATGCAAGAAATTGCTGCCCACATGGAAAGATTCATTACACAAGAAGACACTTGAGGAATTTCAATGAATGTCTTAACTCCTAAGAAATGGGCAAAGATGTTGGATAATCTCTAATTTGTGTCTTCAAGACTGAAGCTGACATTACATCTATGAAACAAGTAAAAAAAACAGCTGCAAGAGATGAAAGAATATGGGGACCAGTTTTGAGCCTACAGTTCACCAGTGAGCAGCAGATTGGATATTACAGTACGTTATAGTGAAATTTAAAAAATGAACTGGGAGATTTATTCCAGAACTCAGGACACAAAGACAAAAATAACTAGAAAAAAGAAATCAGGAAAACAGAACTAGGTGATCCAGTATACAGATAATAATTCCAAAAGAAGAAAAGAAAGCAAACTAAGGTTGATAGAATCATGGAAGAAATAACTAAAAAGAACTTTCTTAAGCTGCAAAACATGTGTCCTTAAACTTGAAAGCATTAACTTCAACATACTTTAACTAGTTTTTATTACAAAGAAAAGGTCGTATAAGCATCAAGATAAAAATAAAAACATGTTATTTATAAAAGAATATAATAAATCTAGCTTCAGATTTCTCATTAACTACAAGCCAGAAGTCAGTGGTGGGAGGCCTATAGGTTCTACAGATTGTGACCCAAGTTGTAATTCATTTGCAAAGCCATGAACGTGAATGAGACACAGAAAGATGTTCTCAGACACATGTTTCATTATGAAAACATACTTCTCACATGCCTGTCCTGGAAAAAAAAAATGTTCAAAGATCTTAATCAGATAGATAACAGCTATATTAAGATAAAAAGCCCCAGAATGGGGAAAATATGTACAAAAACCAGTGATAACATGTCCAAGTAACTGTTGTCGATTTAGTTATTCTAGTACAGATGTCAGAATTAATTATTAAAATAGAAGTTAGATATAAAAGTAATATAATACAGATATGAAATCAGATTATAGTAATAGAAACTGGTAACTGGGGACAAGAGGAATGAGGAAGTAAAAGTCTGCTAAATTTATTATCTAATGGAACATCTGATTTCAGTCTTAATATGAATAATTAGAGAAAATAAGTTTAAAAATTTTTTAATTTAAATCATCACTGATTAAAAAGAGAGTACATATATTCTAAATACAAGGGAAAGGAGGTCATGGAAACATGATCCTTTATACAAAGGACGCGAAAGGAAAACTACTAAAAATAAGCACGTGTAAAATGTTCTATAAAAACTGGTTATTTCTCAGTGATAACATGGCAAGTAATTTTCTTAAGACTTAAGATTTCTACAATGAACTGGTGCTACTTTTAAAAGAAATTTTAAAACCCTTTGTGGGGGCTGCTGTAAAAAGTTGTTTTATGTGTAATACTTCACCAGTAAAACTAAAGGATGGATGAGAAGCCCCCGGTGATAATGAGATTTGATCAAGATATTCCAGGCCAGGGGGGTCATGGGACGGTTTGTTTGTTTTCTAGCAGTATTGATTTAAGACTTTGCAACTGGTGAAATACAAGATTGTGGCAATTTGGAAAAACTACAGGGCACCCGTCTTCTGTATCAAGAAGACTGAAGTTACAGTAGTTATGGTGCTATCATGCCTTTGTGATTCTTGTCCAGAGGGTTTTGAGAACCCAGTAAATTCACATCCACTGTATCTTTCCCAGCAAAACAGCTGTGCCCTGCCTGCTGTCCATTGTGGCAAGCACTGCTTTATTTTTTTGTCCAATTCTGAGACTTAGAGTTGAAGAAGCAGCCTTTGTTCCTACAAAGTACTTTGCTTGGTTACAAAGCTGATCTTATAAACATTCAGAGCAAGGACAGGTCACTCCTCACCCCAAAAGACTGTTACCTCCCCTGTAGAGGTTTGTGAGTTTGACACAACCCCTCCACCATGGCAAATGACAGAACATGCCTCAAGCTGAGGAGCATGGGTTTAAAGTGGAGCCTTCCAATCAGGACCAGATTGATTTCAGATAATAAGTGTAGGATGTGTTGCATGAGGTTCCTGGAAGAGGCAATGGGAGAAAGGAAGAAAAGGATGTGATGTAGTATGAGGATTTCTCCCACATCAGAAATTCTAACCAACCCCCAAATACTGTTCAGACTTCAGGCTTGGCATTAGAGTAATACTCCCTGCTGTGACAGATAAGCCCTCAATTTTGTTTACTGAAAGTCTGTGCAGGTGTTCCTGGCCTGAGGCTTCTTTCCATGTGGTTATTCAAGGACCCAGGCTCCTTCCATCCTGTGGCTCCTGCCTCCTCCATGTCCTTGGAGGAGTTCTCTCCATTCAGCCAGCAGATAGGGAAAGAGAAAGGAGATTGCACAGGGGAGGTTTTTATGGACCAAGCCTGGAAGTAGAGCCATCACTTCTGCTCATTGGCCATAACCTGGTCACATGGTCACACCCAACTGCAAGGGGAGCTGGGAAATGTAGTCTCTGTACCCAGGAGGGAAAAGAACCTGGGTTTGGGGAAACTCATGGGAGTCTCTGGCCCAGACTTCATCCTTCTCATAGTCTCTGCCATCTTCAGAAAGCAGATTCCCTGCTGAGCTCTTTCAATAAAAGATAAATGTCTTAAGTGTAGTGGTTGGAAATGGAGTGGGTCAAATAGGCTGCGTTCTTTCTGGGATCTGTTGCTATTAATAGGTGTGTGGGGGGGTGAGGTTTCTGTCCCTAGTGGCCACGCCTGAGGTCATTTCTTACCAAACATCTTTCATCTGAGTATCTTCTGTCTTGCTTAAATATTTTGTCTCCTTCCTCCTTATCCCCTTTTCATGATAAAACATGAGACCGTAACTTGATTTTTCTTGTGCAGATTCAAATCTAGATTCCTAGATGCCAGTCTTCTGTAACACTACAGTTCTATCCATGAGTAAAACACTAAAAATAAAAGCTGTTTAAGCTTTAACTATGTTTATAATGCTGTGAGGTTTTAGTTTTAAATAGTGTTTGTTTTCAAACTCTAAAATACTCATTTTATGAAATTTGGAAAATTATGAAAGATAATTACCCGTAATCCCACCACTCTCTTAACATATCAGTATCTTTCCTCTGAAATATAATCTTGACTGCAAGGCTTTTATCTAAGGGCAATAAAAAATCATCAATATAAAATTCAGATGGATAAGGAAAGAGTCACATTTTTGTCATGGGACAAAGTTCCAGCTACAAATTCACTTCTACATTTTCAAGACTGTTGAGCTTTGCCTTAAATTTACCTACATATGCCTCAGTTATACTTCATCCACCCAGACTGCATCTGCAAACTGCAGTTGAAAAAGGCATCTGTCAAAAGTTCTGAGGACATAAAGTGTTCTAGAAAAACAATCATCTCTAGTAGTGATTACAGCTACTCAGTTTGGAGGGTTTGAAGGGATTACGGTTCAAAGACTCAAAAAGAGGAAGCATTTTTTCCTGAGGGTAGATTGAGGGTTTCCTGCCAACCCACTTTACCTAACAATTTTGATATTTATAAAGAGAATAGAGACACACAGAGACTGCAAAGGCTGGTAGCCCTGGGCTCTAACGGGGCTGTTCCTCCAACAAAGCCAAAACAGAATTCCCCATCCAGCAGGACTCGCCCTAACTCTCACAGCCGTTTTTGTTTTGAATCAGATTCAAAGCCGGCTGATGAGAGCCAAGTAGATATCCTTGTTTACTTCATGAATGGAAATTGGAGGTGAAGTATTTTCAAAATGCTAGTTGACACCTAAGAGGGTGTAATTAGAATAAGGGGCTTTCTGGTTTGAAGATGTGAAAGAAAGAAATGATCTGTCTCCTTGAAATCAAATTATTAAGTATTAAAAGAGAGAGGGGAGGTTTGGCTTTCCATCTTCAAAGGAAATCATGACCTACAATTTTCTTAATTGTTTTTTTGCTGAAAACTCCTAAGGCCAAGTTAGGGTAACAGGAGCAACTGGGGGCTGGAGAAGGGTTGTGAGGAGCAAGAGGAGGTTAGTGGGGAGGAAGTCATCTTCTTTGTCCAGTACCTTGCCCTCCCATTCCCATCTTATTTTAATCCATAATAAGTCTAGAATGCAGATTGGCAGGCTACCTAGGGAGTCTCACACCTGCTTCACTCCTCCCCGTGCCTTTTGCAGGAAGAGGTAGTGTTCCCGGCAGGAGCTGGATAAAGATAAGAGGCCAAGTTGAAATGTGTACATTGTGCATCTTTAGATGGGTACTCACAGATGATGGTTTTAGTCCATGCTTCACATGATTTCACTGCGGTTTTGTGTTAGATTCCTAAAGCCTTCTTGCTAATTAAAGCTCTGTGCCTTTGGGACTTTTAGCCCTTTTAATTCTAAAATGCCCCTGAGAATTTCATGAAAGAATTGTCTTGACTGCGGAAGGTGCCCCTCAACTCACACACACACACACACACACACTCTCTCTCTCTCTCTCTCTCTCTCTCCCTCCCTCTCTCTCTGAAGTGACAGCACGGTGTGTTAGAAAGAGCAAGTGCTTTAGAGGAAGCCAGCCACGAGTTCTGGTTTCGGCTCTGCCATTTACTGACTTAGCGGCATTGAACAACCTTAACCTCCAGCTTCTCTTTCCTCATCTGTAAGACTGGAATAGTAATGACTGCTGCACAGGATTATTGTGAGGCTTAGATAGACTTCTCTATAAAATGCTGGGCATAGCACTTGCAATTAGTAGACAACCTATTAAATAGTGGCTGCTAATAATAATAATGGTCACCATCATCATCATTATCACCATAGTCCAACATCAGAAAATCCACATTGTTAAAATGTGGATTTAGTTAAAAACTTAGTTAAAAACTTAGTTAAAAACTAAGCCATGTTCCAGCCAGCTGCCCAAAACAAAACAAAACTCTAAGCTCAGGTACCCTATATGGAATCTGAACCTGGAGAAGTATTTCTGTTTATGTTCTGATTTCCTTCCCTCTGTTGGAATAGAAAAAGATACGAAAAGTCATGCAAATTCTGCCTTTGCGTTCAGAATATCACAAGTAGGATAAACCCCACTGGGGTGAAATACCACCAGTGACTTTCTCTCTGTGTATCTGTTTTCCCATCACACACACACACACACGTACTGGGTTATTAATAATCAATATCTTTGTAGGAAAGTAGAAAATAGGTTTGCTGCTCCTTTACCAATACTTTTCTTTGAGTTTGGTTCCATCACATCCGATGCCCCTTGGGTTTTGCCCAAAGGAGGAAATGATCAGAGGGAATTAAATTGGTTCAGATGTTTCCTTAGGTTCCCCTAACCCTTGCTCCCCCCACCCCCCCAGCATCTTGTTTAAAGCTGCAAAAGCAATTCATGAGTCCATCTTTGCCCTGCTCTGAGCAAGAAACTCCTGCCTCTTGAGCATGAGTGCAGGGCACTGGTGGGGGGATGGTGCCTAGTGGAAGGCATGGCGGCATCGGGTCAGCCAGACTCTACTTCCAGCTACTCCCCAATTAACCATCATCCATGGACACATAGAAATCTCTTTTGTGTCTATCTGTATTTGTCAGCCATTGCTCCCTTCTGGGAATAATAAGTTCCATATGCACAGTTCCCTACTCTTCCCCCAAATAAAGTAATACTTCCTCCTGCTTCTCCTGAAAGTGCCCCTTTCTGATTACTAGAAGCTGCTTAACAAGTCAAGTGTTCTGCCTCCCTGCTGTCAGCGTGGTTTGTAGGTTTTGATCACGTGCCTTCTCAGCATTTGTCTTCCTGGACTTGAGTAGTGCCCTAATTTTCTACAGCTCTTCATTCTCTTGAAATCAGAGAAAAGTGAGATAAAATTTCAGTTCTAGTCCTTTCTAGCTATGTGTCCATTGGCAAGGTTATCTAAGCTTTAGTTTAGTTTCCTCATCTGAAAATAAAGACTAATAATGCTCACCCGATTGGATTGTTTTGAGGTTTAATGAGACAATATGGTGTCCTTGCCTCTAAATGGGGGTGGAGCGGTGGATAGAGTGTAAAGCCGGTTTAAGATCAAGGAAAGGTAAAAATCAAATACGGTCAAAATTAGCTGGTATTGGAAAAGATTGCTGAAGAATTAGTAAATCTGTGTTCAGGGATAGTGTTATAGGAAAAATATGTATCTTTTAAGTATAAGAGTTCTCATGGTAAATTGAGAAACTTGGGGTTGGGGGATGGTAGTGACAAAAATGGCTCCCCCTGACCCCATCATGGAGTGGAGTGGCAGGAGGAGCTGCGGCGCCGCTTAGTTACTCTTCTCTGTTTCACCCCATAACAAAAACCAATGCCCCTTCTCTCTGAATGATGGTACCGTGCAGCTGAACTGTTCTCAAACTATTTCGTGTTCTTTACAAGATATCCACTGTTCTTGGTGTTAATAGTGAATGTGTTACGGGTTATATTTATGTCACCTCCACCAGCACACCCACATTCCCAAAACAGCAAAATTGAGGTCCCCTCATGGGTCAGTAATACTTGAGAATAAGATGAATCTCCTACTCCTGCTATAAACCTAAGTGGGATTTTCGGTACTCTGCAGTCTTCACGGCTCATTTGAAAACTTTCCTCTTCAGGATTAGTTAGAAAAGCTCAAAGAATCACTATTCTCACCGCCTACCCCGGCAAATGCCCAGGGCAGTAGGGTCCCTGCTCGCCAGCGTCTGTCTGGACAGTTGCATGTTTTGAGGCCATTTACTTCTCTCAGCCCAGGCTTAGCACTTCTGCCACCCTGGGTGTAAGCCTCGGTGCCAGCCTCTCCTGCACACCATAGTTAGTTTTGCAAGTTCGCACGTTGCCTCATGCGTGAGCTTGGAGTTCCATCCCTGCAAACCAGGCCTGCTGCTCCACTAAAGTGCACCTGCGCATCCCAGACCTGAGCCCAGAACCATGGTTGACACCAGCCTGGCCTTAGGGTAGGACAGAGGCCTCAGCACCTGGGAGCATCCGAGTCCATGCCTTGGGTTTCTACCCTCCCCTGGCTTTATAGGGAGCTCCTTGCTGACTCCCATCTTCATTAATCTACTGCCCTTTTTCCCAGATCTTCAAGAAGTATTAGTTGGCTTCACCACTGTTGTGTCTAAAGAGAAAATATTTAGTCCCAGGTCAAAAACCTTGGCTGAAAGTTCCTACCAGAAAGCCAGGCGTCATTATTAAATTGTCAGAAAGTTAGCCGTGGTATTTCAGGAAGTGATGAAGTGGCTATAAATGATGTAAGCTCTGCACCGGGCACATGTGTTCACCACTTTGACGTCTGGAGAAGAGGTGAAGAGCCATGTCCTCAGCTGGCTCCTACTGGCCAGCGCAGCAGAAAGCCCAATTAGGGCTGCTTTTAAAGCAGGGCGGTTGCAGTCCATGGCATGCCCACTACTCCCCTGGGAGCAGAGCTGTAGAAGAAGCTGGCCAGATGGCTGTTTCCCTGGCTCTTCTGAGCTGGAGACATCCCTCCTGTGAATTGAGTCCAGGATTTCCTTGACCCTTGATTGCTATTCCAGACCCTCTTCCTGTGAGTAGGACTGGGCTCCAGGCCCTATTAGTGGGTCTGTGGTCTCTGGGCAAAGCTTTCTCAGCTTCCCTGGAGAACAATGGTGTCTGCAAGATGTGCATTTGGTTAACATGTTGGAGGGGCCTGTCATAAATTTCATGGCAACAGGAATTGAGCAGCTTTGAACTCCAGCTGCTGATGGGCCCAGTATGAGGTCTGTGCTGAAAACTGGAACATTTGCTTTTGCTATCAGCCCCTAGTGCTAATTAGACTCATCCAGAGCCCTGGGGGCCTGGGTCAGCCCTTCTCTTCCCTCCGCTTGGCCCCACAGGGAGGCCTTCTTTGGACATTCCTTGTCAGCCTTCACTGCCTTCCTTTTCTAAGTGATTTTTTTTTTTTATTTTAAGTCTCCAGGCCTTTCCTTCCTTTGCTTGATATTTTCTTGAGTTTTCAGGAAAATAAAAAGAAAAAAATAAAGAGGGATAAAGGAGAGTGGAGGGAGGTCAAGAAAGGATAAGGAGAGAGAGAAGCAGGAAGAGAAGAAGGAGAAATAGACTCACTGAGAGAGAGGCTGAGAGACTCATTCTTGGGGATGATACTGGGAATTTGGGGGTTTCCTTGTCACGTTCGTTTTTGTAAAATTACTAAAGGCAGCCACGAGGAGATGGGGCTCTAAGTCACGGGGCAAGCCCTCTCCTGTGTGGCCACCTCGATTCATGAGATGCTGTAAGGAAAGTACCTGGCACTCAGCAAGTGCTCAGTAAGTGGCCGCCCCACCCTGCCCTCCCCAACCTTCCCCAAGTCCCTTTCCTCCTGGACATTGGTAGGAGTGGTCTTGTCTGTCCGGGCTGACCATGCTGTGGTGTCGAGGGTATTCTTTGCTGATTCTGGTGGTATCTGAAACAAACACATTTAAAGGTCCCCAAAGGAATAACAGTACCCCCTCACTTGTCACAAGCTTCACACTTTGCACAGGGCTTTAGAGAAGTGTGTTAGCCCACGAGACTTCCACGTCCCCTCTAGGGCCAGACATGCCCCTAATGCCTCCCCTCCTGCTACGGCTGGCTTACCCTGGGGTGCACAGTGGCAGCAGGGGGCAGCTGTGTGGCTCGCCCTTGGGCTGTTGTTTGGCCCGTTCCTCCATGTCCACTTCTCAAGTGCAAATCACGTCCCCTGGTTGAAAACCTGTGATGAGCTCCAAAGCTGCAGAATGTGCCAATGGAAACAGGACCCACCCCGCAGGTGGTACACATTGAACTTCCCTGGGTTGGGGGCTGGGACAGCACCTTGTGCAAAGCGTCTTGAACTAAGTACTCAATTTTAATATGTTTGTGATTATATGGGGGGGAGGGATGCCTGTAGCAAAACAGAACACTAAGCTTATACAAAAGCTTATATACTGCATTTGTGTACAGTGTGTACTTACATAGTTCTCTCTAAGTGGTGGATTAATGATGGGTTTTATTCTCCAAGATGATTTTATTATATAGTATTATTTTCAAAAAGTTCCAAAAAATGTTATCACTTTTATAATTAGGAAATATTTTGGTGCTGGCTTCAGCAGCACATATACTAAAATTGGAACAATACAGAGATCGGCATGGCCCCTGCGCAAGGATGACAAATTCATGAAACATTCCATGTTTTTCTTTCAATAGCCAAAATATGGAACCAGCCGAAGTGTTTCCATCAATGGATGGCTGGATAAGGAAAAAGTAGTACATATACACAATGGAATACTCCTCAGCCATAAAAAAAATGAAATTCTGCCATTTGCAGCAACATGGATGAGTCTGGAGAAAATGTTAAGTGAAATAAGCCAGACAAGGAAAGAGAAATACCGCATGTTCTCACTCATAACTGGATGCTGAGAAGAAAAGGAAAGGAAAGGAAGAAAAAAAAGACCACAACAATATGTTGAACTTTCAGAAGGAGAAAACAATCCTAAGGATACTAGAGATGGGGAAGAGGAAGGGAGGGGGGTTGGGGAATGATAGGTTGGGTAAAGGGCATAAAGAAAAATTGAGATTCGTAAGAATGAATATGCTAATAGTAAATAATAAAAAATGTTTTAAATGAAAATAAAATTCGAAAGAACTAAAAATAAATAAATAAATAACCCCGGGGCAGGGGGTGGGGTGGGGGGAAGGAAATGTTTTGAAACTTTTGAAAACATTTCAACAGTGAATATATCTCTTTTGTAATTAGGAAAATTTTTTTAAATAAACAATCTTTTAATGATGGTGATAACTGACTAGCATCGAGCTCCCTTCGTCCCCTCTGTGCTCTTTGGGTGAGGCAGACAGGTGGAATTACAGAGCGCCGGGAGCGTGCATTCTAAGCATCAGACTCCTGGTTTCCACCTGGTCTCTGAACGCACAGAGCAAAACCCCCATGTGTGATCTGCCACCTCTGTTACTGTTGCATGGAGTTTCTTCGTAGCTTGGAGCCTCTGGCTTCTTAGTGAGTTGTGTGAAGTGAAGGACAGACAGTTTACATCGGCAGGTGCTTCTTTGAGATATCTTCAGGATATTGTTGAGGGTGTTCTCCACCATACCATAAGAAGTCCTCTTTGAAAACACCCACAGTAGAGAAGTTGCTCTCTGACCATAGAATTAGGGAAAGCCGAACCTATCCTGCATGTACCAAACAGCCGTATTTCTATCTAAAGAACCAAGTGCATCCTTGCTTAAGTAGCTAGGAGGCAGAGAGCTACGTTTGCCACTCAGCTTCAGCACATGCGTGAGACTCTCTGCTGTGTCTTTGTATAGGAAACCGGTACCTGATTTTGCTCTTTGCTACTCTTGCCCTTATTTTCCTTTGCCTTGATCTCTCCTTCCTCTCCCACTGCCTGGCCCCATCTCTGTTTCTTCCTCTCTCTCTCTCCCCCCTTCTCCTTTTCTTCTCCCTGCTCTCTCTGTCTTTCCCTCTCTCACACACACACCTCTTTCCCATTTGCATCCCCTTTATATGGTACCTGTTCTTATAAAGCCCCTCAAGTCATTTATAAGAAACAGCAAAGTATCCATCAATAGAGGTTACCTGAGACCACGGCATCGAGTCCACTCCTCACCAGTTTTGGAGAGAAGTGTTCCCCAAAGACAGATCCAAAGTGTGTGTGTGTTTGTTTTTCTTTTAGTGTATTTCTTTTGACCTGACACTTTACCAAGAAGAATCTCAGCAGATTTTAAGACTTCAGTGACACACAGGCATTTGGAGAACTAGAAGATGACCAGCTCTGAAAAGGATCTCTTGCAGGACTCCTGTCATTTTACTTTCCTAAGAGGCTGTTTGTCTCTGTCCTTTGTTTCCTGTGTAACACAAGCCTGAGTGTCTCAAACATTAGTGTGCATCAGGATCACCTGCAGGGCAAACGTTACTGGAGCAATTCTATCTCAACAAACTTGACTTTTAAAAACTCACCTGATGAGCTTGTCACACACATTCCTGGGTCCCACCCCAAACATCCTGATTCAGTAGGTCTGGGGTGGGGCCCAGGAACCTGGCTTCTAACACACTCCCCTGGATGTGAAGCTGCCTATCCACAGACCACATTTGGGGAAGCCCAGCTCAAAGCCCTGACAAGGGACTTCCTCTAGCTGCTTGGAGGTGATTGTTTAAATGGCCTCTAGTGGAGCTTATCCAAAGCCTTTTGAACACCTAAATCAAATTAGATCCACTCGTCTCTAGCCCCTCATCTTTCCATAGTTGCTTTTTGACAAGTTCAGGGAGCACAATGAAGCCAGGGATGCAAATACAACCCTTCCAGGTTCAATTTAACATCCCCAGTGTCTATGACTAGCAAGTGAGTGAGCCTGTTCATCAGCCACCCGGGCCTGGGATGTGCAGGTGACTGTACTCAGCCACAGCAGTCCTTGAGGCTGCTGCTCAATGGAGAATCCCACAGCCAGAGCAAGGCTAGCCTGCAGCCCTGGGTCCACAACTCCACCTGGCTTTGGGCTTCTCTGCTTATGCTCACACATGATAGTAACTATTGTTAGGGAATGAAGGGGACAGCTGGACTTCTAGTTACACTCTTCTGAATTTATAGAGGGAAGGAGGGTGATATACCATAGTGGTCTTATCACATGTGGGGATTTACTAGTATCTTGGGGTTGTCATTGATGATAATAGGAGAGCTAACAGCTGAGTGTTATATACCAGACAACTAGCTGGGTACAGTACTTAACAAGTTCTACCTCATTAAACCTCAGAGCCACCAATGAGGCAGCTAGACTTCCCATTCTATGGACGCAGAAGCCACAGGGAGAGGGCGCTTCATCCAGGTGTCCGAGGAAGGATTCAAACCCATGTCTCTCTGACTCCAAAGCCCATGATTTTAACCACTACACACTCTCTTGCCTTCCACGTCAAGGGTTCTGTTGTATTTTTGGCCTCTGCTTTTTCCACTGAATTATGGGATTTCTAAAGGTATGATACCTCTAGACAACAGCAGCAGTCTGATATCTAGTGCTGGTCTAATACTCCACAATATGAGATGTTCTGCCCTCTTGCAAATAGCAAGAGCTCCAAGAACATATTTTTTCCCCAAAAAACTAAGTGGGAAAGACCCACTCCCCAAATAGTCAGAACACAAGCCTGAGAGGACCTCTTGAAAGAAGGGATGGAAACTACATTTATTGTGTCATCTTGAAATGGCAACCTACTGTGCTTCAAATGTTATTAGGACAAAATGGGGCTATGGGTGTGGAATAAGTAAATTTAAACGATGCCTTTTGTGCTTTTGGTCAGCAGGTATGTTCGTGTGTTTTGCATTACAGTGCTCCTGAATTAGCTGGCTATTTTTATTCCTGTTAGAAAGCCAAGGAAGGAAAACCCTGAGAGGTGTGGTGACCACCTCAAACTCATGGAAGTTATGGGTGGCAGGGTTGTGCATCGGCCCCGTCTCTATCCCTGACTCTGCTCCCTTTTCTCTCTCCCCATCATGCTGCTCTCTATCATCTATACAGCCTTGTCACTCCTCACCCCACCACCCGAGAGAAGCCCCGCTACCGTTTTAATGTATATCCTTCCCAGACTTCTTCCTGTCTAACTTTCTGTTTGTGTGTGTGTGTTTAAAGTAGAATCATCCTATACAGACTATATTGGAAACACATTTATTTCACTTACAGTATATCATGAGCATCTTTTTGTATCAGTGACTATGTTGCCTCTGCATCCATTTAAAGGTTATAGGTCTTTTGTATCTTTCTTCTGGTTTGTTGCTTTTAAAACAGACTTTTTGTGAAGTGTATCTTTAAAAATAGCGATCGATCGTTGTCACTTTGCAAAAGTGAAATTAGGTAGCTCTTGGGTTGAAATAGTAAAATTGCTCTCATGTCTTTGAACTTACACTGAATCTTTTGGGGGAGATTGTTTTGTTGTCTACAAAAGTAGAAAACCCTGCTTGGGAAGCACATGATGCAGGGGCTCTGGTCCTGCACTGGGTGTTAGGAGGAGAGTGAGGCTGAGGAGGGGGTGCCCCAGATGGGGACCAGAAGTCCCAGCCATCAGTGGCTCCAGTCCCAGCCTCAGGGACTCCTTGACCACAAGGGTGAGAGCCACAGAAGTACATGTGCCAGCTGTGCCCAAATCTGAGCCCAAATCTGAGCCCAGTGTCTTTTCTCTCCCCAGCAGAACCGCCCGTGGCTGCCGCAGTGGTGTCACATTTTAATGACTGCCCAGATTCCCACACTCAGTTCTGCTTCCATGGAACCTGCAGGTTTTTGGTGCAGGAGGACAAGCCAGCATGTGTGTAAGTGTCTCCTGGTCTCCCGGGATTCTGGGGCTGGGGTGGTCCAGCATCCAATAAAAAGAGCATTTATCTGCACAAGGCTTGCCACAGGCCCTTGAGACCCCTAGAACCAGACATGGTGGAGGATCAGAACAGTGGGCTGAGGGACACCTGCTTCAAAACCAGCTGGCTAAAAATCCAGGTTCCAGGGTCCCCAACCCAGAGCCACTGAGGCAGAACCCCTGGGGGTTGGAACCTGGGGTTGTGCATTTTTAAGAAGCATCTTAGGTGACTTCTGGGTTCAGCAAAGTCTGAAAATTCCTGAATTAGAGTTTAATTCACTACCTAAGATTCTGGAGGGCAAGACTCTGGGCTGGATACCTATGAGTGGCCAGAATCTCTAAGATGAGGTCGCTGCCCTCCAGCATCTTTACAGCCCAGCTAATAAAATAAGCTGGAAGTGCATGTGAAGGGTTAGTGTGCATAGGTGGTAACAGAACAAGGAGCAAGTTATACATAAAGATGCACACCAGGGTATGGTGGTTGTCACATCTGGCCAAACATCAGCCTCCTGGGGGCTTCTGAAAGTACTGCTGAGCCCCACCCCGACCTACTGAATCAGAATGTCCAGGAGTGGGACCAGGAATCACATTAGTTAAAAGCCGCCAGTGTTAGGTTTTGACTAGTCAGGGAGAGAGTTGAGAGGTTGCTCCAGGTCTGGAGTGTCCGGGACCTGCTGTTACTATTGCTACAACAGGGAAAGAGGGAGGAGACAAGGTTGGAGAGAAATTGGAGGCAAGAGCCTGTTGGAAGTGAGCCTTTATTCTCTAGGCAGTAGGAGCCATGTAAGTTTTGGAAAGAAATGTTTTAAGACAATTAATCTGTTCATAGTAGAATACTATTAGTTGGACCTATACTCAGCCTTGGCACTATAGACATTTGGAGCTGGATAATTCTCTGATGTGGGGGCTGACCTGAACATTGAAAGATGTTGCAGTATCCCTGGCCTCTACCCACTAGATGCCAGTAGCTCTACCAACCCCAGTCATGACAATCGAAAATGTCTCCAGACATTGCCATATGTCCACCAGGGGCAAAATCACCCACTGATTAAGAACCACTGATCCATGTGAGATTGCCATTTTTGTAGGTCAAAAATGGGTGAAAGTTAGCAATTTCATATGGTCCAACCTAATAGTACCAGTAAATTCATAATACTAAATGTTAATGAAAACTAGCATTTATTGAGCTTTTCCTTCATGCCAGGCACTGTTTCAAGCACGATCCATGTGTTAACTCATTTAATCCTCATAACAATCCCATAAGGTAGGCACAGAGAGGTGTACCCAGGTCACATAGCAGAGCTTAGACTCAAGCCCAGACTCTCTGGCTCCTTGAGCTGAGTTCCTAACCATGATGCTTAAGGGTATCAGATGCATTAGCCCAGGCAAGGCTGGGGACAAGAGAGGCTGCTGCAGCAAGCAATGGTAGTTAGGGTTTTCCTCTTCCCAAAGTGCAGCTGGAGCCTGGGCTGGCCCCTCAGTGCCTCTGAGCCTCACCTGGAGAGGAGGGAGAGGCATGCTGGCCACCTTCCTCCTGGGAATGTCTGCAGAGCTAAGAGACTCCTCCAGATGAGAGCCTGCCACACCCCATAAATACAAAGCACAATGATGATGACGATGATGATAGACACTGTCATTATTCATGATTATCAATCTAATTAAAATACACATTAGGGGCCCTGGGCGACTAATGGGATTGTTTTTATTAGTACCCAGGTCATTGTGGAAAAATACTGGCCCTACAGGGAGTTTGGTCTCTTGGCCCAGATTCCAGAAAGCCTCCCTGTACATTAGGCAGAGGCCCTCTCCTGCCGGCAGCGTCCAGCCCCGGGACCAGTTGAGCACACAGGTGTGCACTAGGCTGTGAGTTGGGAGGATCCTCTTTGGAGAGAGAGGGAAAGTCTTTACCAAGTCTGATCAACAGTGGGTCAGAAGCTCAGTTTTTCCTCTTCAGATGTCCTCCCCACCAGATCAGGGGCTGGTGTGAACCTCCAGAGAGTGGCAGCGGAGAGCCTGGGCCATCAGGCAGGCCAAGTAATAACCACACCTGTGGCTAAGATCCCACCCTCCCCTTCACCCCACAGCGGCTGTTGGAAGCCTGAACACCAAGGGTGGGTCGCTGCTCCGCTGTTCCCCTCAGTCTGGATCCCGAGCCCTGCTCTTGGCCCAAGGAAGATAACTGTTCATCACATTCACACACCGTTGCACTTCGGCAATCGTCTCTCTCCTCATTCACATTATAAACAATACTATTAATAATAAGCTCTATTACTATTAATACTATTAATAATAAGCTCTCAGTAATCGCTATAGCTTATGCCAGGCACAGCACCCAGCACTCCACACACAGTAATTTATAGAGGCCTCGTGACTCCTCTCTCAGGTAGGGATTATCATGCTTACTGTATACATGAGAAAACCGAGGCTCAGAGAAGTTAAGCAGTTTGCCCAGAGTCCTGGAGCTAGTAAACGGCAGAAGTGGGATTCCGCCCAATCGATTCCAGCCCCACAACCCTCAGCTACTGCCCGGGGGGCAGGCTCTGCCTCAGCCTCTCAAAATTCACCTCAAATCACTAAGCTCTTTGTTTCCAGGAAAGGTGTTGGCATCTTCCCCAAGCAGGTAAACCTTCCCCCAGACAAAGGTCAGGGTCATTCCCAAGCCCAGTCCCCTGACCACAGCCTCTGGCCAAGTGCAGGGTCTACAGAGGCAGCAGAGACCCCCTCACAATTTGGAAAAGCTGACCATGGGGGCAGGCACGGCCACGCAAGCAATTACTGCCTGTTTACCTCAGTTTCCCCACTGGATCTTGGCAGCCCAAGGGCAGCATTCAGCCCACAGTCATCTTGTATGTGACAGTAGATGATGATCCACATTGTTCTTTGGTTGTTTCTATTAGCTGTTGGCATTTTAGAAGTCAGGTCATTTCTGTAAGGATGTGCAGCTTCTCTTGAATAAGCAGGAGAATGGCAGCATCAGGACTAAATGACCAATTGCCCCCTTGGCTGGGACTCAGGTGCACCACCCCACCACCCCAGACAGGGCTGACCCTTTCCAGTCTCCACCTCTCCCAGCTACACCCTGACACTGGAGCGGAGTGCTGGTCCCTGGTCACTCACCTGCTCAGCCTACACTGGCCCACGTGGCTCATTTCAGCTGCCAGCATGACCCCTGAGGGCTTGCGAGTGTTCAGCCCTAGACAGGGTCTCCTGCAGGCCCCTCCTGTTCTGATAGCTCTGACAGGGCAGGATGGTGGGGGACAGAGGGTGATGTGCCATCTCACCTACCCAGCACCCGAGGGTGCACAGCCCTTAGTCCTTGGTCTGTCCCCCTTCCCCCCTGCTGGCTCTTGAGCGCTGGAAGGACAAGACCACGCCTTATACCTTTTTATATTTACACCACCTAGATTAATGTTCTAATTAATTAATTCCCACTAGACCCGAAACTCTGAGTCCGTGCAGAGAAGGCAGAACATTCTGTCCCTGCTCTTAAGAACCACCCAGCTTTGGGGAACTGACACACACACACATTCTGTCAATAAAACTGACATGCCTGAGGTAAGGCCCGTCTGCCATGGCCTCATAAAGAAAACCCACAGTGAGCCAAGATTACAGTCTCGAAAGAGGGAGTGCTTTCTCAAAAACTGTCACTCAAACTTTGTCTTCCATAGGAACAATAGTCTTTAGTTTCCAGAAGACCTAAAATGACATCTCACACCATAAAATGAGGGAAAGAAAAAAAGTTAAAACAAATAACTAGTCAGAGATGGGCAAAGGTAGTGAAAATCATCCTCAAACATTTATGCTCCCGATGAACCCTAGATTGTATCCACGGCTCCCTTTCATAAGTCCCTGCTGGTATCCAGCTCCATCAAAAAACAGATGTGAAGGGGATTTTCAAAGAGAATAAGGTATAGAAGTGCAAGGTTAGGACTGGTGCACCACTTTTTCCCTGAGGCGGATTGTTTAAACTGTCGTCTACTGTCTGCAGAAGCCTTCAAACAAAGGGAAACCGTTGCAGGAAGCCACCCAGGTGACAAGTTTTGAGGATTCTTGTGTCTGCAACCAGTGGCAACTAGTTTGAAGTTTCTCACCTGTCCAAAATGCTCCTCGATGACTGAACTCCCTGACAACTTTCCCACAGCAAAGTGTGAAAACAAATTGCTGTCAGCCAAGGAAAACATTCCACAGGGCCCTGGCCACAGCAGGGATCCGAACAGAGTCAAACACCCGGGGAGACATGGCAGCTGTCTGTGAGCGAGCAGGCTGCCTGCTGACCAGGGCTGCGCCTCCCAGGAGATCAGGGCTGGGGGCGGCTCTCCTGCTGGCACTTGAGCCACTCTGTGTGGATCTGCTCTCATCGCAACAGCAGCAGGCAGTGGGGACAGGTTAGGGACTATGGCATCCCTCCCATCCACATGTGGGGAGAGGGCATGTCCTCTTCCTCCCTGCCCACCCTCACCAGCAGCAGAATCTGAGGGGCACACACCAGGCAGGATAACATAGCAGCTGAAGACCTCGATGTGGAGGTCAGACAGACCTGAGTTAAAACCCAGCCAAGTCTCTCAGACAAGTGACTTGTTTAATCCATTGTTTAATCAAGGTTTAATCCATTAAACCTTGATTTCTTTGTGTAGAAAATGGGAGTACTCATACTTCAAAGGATTGTGACGAGCACACAGTGACAATAGTGCATATAGAGCAATTGCTGTCCGAAACATAAGCCACTAGATGTGCAGGGCTGTGTAAATTAACTAATTCAGTTAATTAATTAAAATTAATTTCTCAGTCACACTAGCCACATCTTAAGCACTCTACTTCCAAGTGGCTAGTGTCTACTGTATTAGAATGCCCAGATGTGGACTGTTTCTGTCCATTATCACAGAAGGCTCTGTTAGACAGCCCTGGAGAACATTCAAGCCCAGTTCTCAGCGCAGCAGAATAGCCTGAGTGCTATTGTGGTTGCAGTCGGCACCGATGCCATCATATCAGCACCACTGTTACCATGAGCACGGCTGAGAGACATTGTAAGGTCCTGCTGAAAAGAGTACAAAATGAGGATAGACCTTGGAATCCAGGGCTGTCTTGTGAGACCCTTAGATCAGAGCTGCAAAGGAAGCCCTTATTCCAGCCCACTTCTCCCCAGCCCCCCGGAGCAGGGAGGTTATAGAACTTGGTGAATCTGGTTCTTGAGAGGCCAAGAATGGGTAAATCCAATACACATGCCCTCAGACCTAGTGCACCCACTCCTACCCCAGCCCTCTGCAATTTCTCCATGTTAAAAGTAAGCTGATGCAAAACTTATTTCTAAACCTATTTCAACTTGGTGCTTGACCCTCCTAGTAAAAGCCTTTATCTTGGGACCTATGCCAAAAGACTTAGCTAAAAATGAGATAGTATATCACCAAAGCTAACATATCTCAAGAGCCTTAAAAATGCTCCCAACCTTTTATTAACATTTTTAGCATAATACAACCATTTTTTAAATCAGGTACTGTTTATTTCACTTTATAAGATATTAACTCATTTAATGCTCATAATTCTATGAAGCAGGTCTTATTGTTATTGCAATTTAAATGCTCAGTCTCATCCATTTCCCATTCCCCTTTATGCTAAGATAACTCCTATTATGTTCAGTATGCTCAGATTCCTTTCATAAATGAGGCGCACATCCCCCATTTCTCCAGCATCTGATATGAGACCCGTTTTACAGCCACCACCCGGGAGAAATGCCCGGGGGTGGCGGGGGTTAAGAGGGAATGGGAAGTGGCAGGTTTTGGATTTGTGGGCTCTCTAATCCATGTGCTTAAGTGGTTCTCAGGCCTGGCTGCACTTGGAACCCCCTGGGTGCCCAGACCAACTGGACGAGCATTTCCAGGGGTGTGGCCTTGGCCCTGGCACTTCCCAAAATTTCCCAGGGAACTCTAATGTGGAGCCAGGTGGGAACCGATGCCTATCTGAGGTAGAGGAGAGGACAGCAGCTGAGTCAAGTGGGATTCATTTGCAGCCAGGTGAGGTGACTCTTTCCCTCCTTGTGTGACTTGTGCCTGAAATAATTGGCACAATTAAATCTAATATTAGTAGAAGCTTGGGAAGTTTTTAAAAAGGACTATATCATCAAGCCTTTTTCTTTTCTCCCCCTAATAAAGAACAACTGAGAAGCATCCCCATTATTACAAACGATTGAGAAGAAAAAGGATCTTACCCCACCCCAAGGCCAGAAAGTCTAGATTGTGAATCTCATCTTTGGCTGCCCAGAGGAATCATCTGGAAGCTTTAAAAATACCAATACCCAGGATTTACTCCCAGAGATTCTGATTCAATAGATCTAGGGTGTGGCCTGGACATCAGGATTTTTGGACACTCCCTAGGCAATTCCAATGGGCCCAAGTTGACAACCATTTGTTTCACTGTTAAAACCTTCATGGCAGCTCTCAATTTGGGCTTCATCAGAATTACCTTTGGTCCTTTCTTTAAAATACCCAGGCCCCACCTGCAGAGAGATTTTGATCTGGGAGGTTCTAGGGGAAGCTCAAGCATCTGGGTCTCAGGCTCTTCTGCCTCCCAGCTGCAGTTGAGGCCCATTGGGCTGCTTGAGGCTAAGATGCTCACCTGAGCCATAACTTGGGGTCCCATCTATTAGGCAGAAACCCAGGTGCCTCCCATACCTCCCCACACTGGGGAAGCTTTCATTCAGAAGCTCAGTGGAACTGGGATTTGAGTATTTGCAGCTGTGACACTAGGATAACAGGCATTCTTGTTGGCATGGAGACTTTCCTAAGTAGCTGGGAACTCTGCCAGGGGCAGTTTTGAGGCAGAGCTGGTTGTGCAGGGCCCAGCATACAAATGGCAAATGTTCCTCTGGTAGGAAAAACATGGGAAGTCAGCAAAGTGTGACCCAGCCCAGAGGGTTATTGTATTAGTCCATTTCTGTTGCTTATAACAGAACACCTGGAACTGGGTGATTTATAAGAAAATGAAATTTATTGCTTACAGCTTCTGAGGCTGGGAAGTCCAAAGCCTAGGGAACACGAGGGAACACATCTGGTGAGGGTGGTCTTTGGTGGTGGCTTTACAGCAATGCAGGGGTCTCACAGGGCAGAAAATGGCAGAGCAGAGAGTGAGAGACTCAAGTGTTCTCCTTTTAAAGCCCTCAGAACCATGCCCCTGACCACCATAATTAATCCATTCACTAGGCATGGTCCTCAGAATCCAATCACCTCTTCAAGGTCGCACCTTCAACTACCATAGTAGTATTTCCCACCCTTTTAACAGTCGCAGTGGGGATCAAGCTACTGATACATAAAACTTGGAGGACACAATCCATATCAGTTATCTTCCTTGGTGAGTTAAGATGACAATGTTTGGGGGCATCTGTGCACCTTGCCACACTGACAGCAGGGGAACCTCTCCCTGTGACAATCAGTAGCCTGTCTTTCTTTTGTCTGATCAGGTTGTGTTTATTACTGAATCACTAGCCCAGCGTATCTTCCAAACCAATTTGCATTAACCCAGAAAGGTAGCCTTAATGATTGAGATTATTGGTTAAACCTCTAGAAACTTCTGTTTTCTCATCTGTAAAACAAGGTAAATAATAGACTCAACCTCACATGTCAGTTGTGATTGTTAGTATTAAAAGATTTAATTCATGTAGGACTTTAGCACAGTGCCTACAGTAAATGTTATATGTTGTAATTATTAGTACTTGGCTAATAATTATTAGTACACTGTTTTATTTAAATAGAATTTCTTGGATCCCCCAGTATTGATTTGTTCATTCATAGGGTTTTCAAAACCAAGCGATGGGTGAGGTGTTAGAATCCTTCTCCGGTTACAGTAGGAACATTTCAAGCTGTGTGAAATTGTTGAGGGATGCTCGCCCTCCTATGCCCTAGGCCTACCACTAAAGATCTCTGCAAATCCTCATTACACTACCCTTCCCCAGGAAGAAGCTGTACTAACACCTTTCTACAGAGACGTCCAATTGGCTTGGCTGCAACTCTTGATTAGAAATCTAACAATCCACCTCAAAGCCCAGGCTCCCCAGCCCCATTCTGTTCAGTGGTTCACCAGAGTTTTTGTAGAGCTAGGCCCTGCCTCAGAGGAGCAGGAGGCTGACCTAAAGTGAAGCTGATGGGAGAAGAACTGTCAGAGAGGTGGGCACAGTCCTGAGTGTTCAAAGAAGGAAAAGAGGCTAGGGAATCTATTAAAGGAGATAGAAAAATGGATGAGTGGGTGAATGAATGAGTATGTAAATCACATCTTTTGGAGAATGTGGTCTTTGAAATGGAGTCTGAGGAGGAGAGCAAGGAGTAATATTCCAGGAGAAGATGGCAGGAGGTGAGATGGGCAAGTAAGTGGTAGTCATTCATTCATTCTGCAGGTGTGTCCTGCACGCCCATGTGCCAGGCACTCTGCTAGGTGCAGTGTAACTATTTAACATTGGTATGGGGGGGCAGGGAGTGACAACTTGGATTAGCTGGAATCTAAATGGTGGGAAATAAAGTAGAGGGGGTGGATTAGGGCCCTGCAGGGAGGGGGTATCAAATATCACAACTCAGGTGGCCCCTCTGGAAGGTAGGGGAGCCAGCTGGGTGCAGGGTAAAAATGTGAGGATGGGCTGAAGGAGGGACCCCTTGCAGAGTTTTCTTTAGACACTGACAACTTAGATTTATGTATGCCTGAGCCTGTTGCTTATTACCTCTTAGCCTTGAGTCTAGTCCACAGTCAGCTCCCCCTCATGAAAAAGGGCCAGAACCTACAGGGTGAGCTGTTTTTCATCTTTTGTCTTCATGTAATTTTGTTCTTAAAAATCAAACCAAACAAAAACATAAAACAAAGCCTTCCCCTGTCCCATAGCCCCCTAGCCATGAGAGTCAGAATTCTTATTCAGAGTTCTGTGTTCTGTGTTCTGGATCCTTTCCCAAGAAGTCTTCTTACTAGAGATCCCCCCACTTTCCACTTTGTTCCTCTTCCATCCAAGGCCCACTCTCTTCTCCCAGGGTCTGTAGAGAACCCTGCATGGCATTTTCCGTCCTAGTTGGCCTTCCTCAGTTTCCCTACTTACCAAAGACCGTGTACCCTTTGCACCTTGCTGGACTAAAACCCTAAAATCTCTTTCACCCTTTCAAGATGAGAGGCTGAACCAAAAGCCAGATTTGGTAAAGAGCTTCATCTGTGACCCCATTTGGCATGCAGGAGGGGCAGGCTGGTGAACAAGACAGGGCCCAGACTTGGGTCAGTGGACTTGGGTACAGATTTGTCTATAGGCCCTAGCAGGGTGGGCACAGGCGAGTGCCTTGACTTGTCTATGCAAGGATTAAATGAGAAACTGTATGTTAAACATATAATAACCATTAACAGAAGAACAAGTACCGGAATTCAAACTAAAAAATACCTTTAAATAAGGTACATAGTGGTTGGGCTTTGTGATCAAGAGAGTCAGTGAAAGACTTTTCCATTAGGTAGCATTAAAGACAGAAGGCTTGCACTCCCTGGTCGCCCAGGCTGTACCCTTGAGCAGCAATTTTTTCAGCATCTCTTTCGGCCATGAAACTTAAACCCATGCAATATCTATTCCTTTAACATTAAAATGCTCAAATTTTTGTTAACACTGGGCAAAATCTATGCTCCAAGAAAATATACTGAGTTTATGCTGTGGCTCCAAGTACCTTCTGGCATCCTGGGTCTGGCAGCCCAGGAGCATAGATTTAGGGGAATCGCAAACGTAACACCCCTGGAACAACCCTGGCACAAGAGCAGGCACACCGGTACCCTTAATCCCCTTCTAGTTTCCTTACACTTCAAAGGCCTTTTTAATCTAAAAGTGAAGGTTATAGTCTAGCTAATTAATCAAAAAGGAAACTCTTTAAAAAAAGAGTTTATCTATTATTGTCATGTCTAGGGGGAAAAAAACAAAACAGAATTTTAAATCTGGCATGTGATGTGGGGCTGTCCCTCAAGGAAGTCCCCTTTGGGAAGGAAACTACCCCACCCAAGAAAGAGGTGGTGATCAAACATTTTCATTGACAATAAGAATGTCACCCCATACAAAGGGACCAGTGTGTAAGCTAAGTTTCTTCTATTGAGAAAAATTATATGCCTGGGGGGGCGGGGAGAAATGCCTGTGAAAGAAAATAGCCATAACTTCCTTATGGCAACGACACTGCTGAAGAACCGTTCAGTGAGATCCACTCGTGCATAGCAGGAGGCTGTTATTGAAATGATTGAAGCCGAAGAATCCCTGAGTAGTAGCAATGCCAGTAATAATACCCCCTGGTGTCGAGATGGCACTTTACAGGCTACACACACAGTCAGATGTGACCTCTCTTGTGCCTTTGCTAATCCTGTGGTGGAGGGAGACCCAGTAGTGTTGGACGTGCAGACGTCAGGGTCACAGGAGATCAGTGACTTCTCCAGTCCCACCGTGACCAGGCAGTGGTGCTGGGCCCTCATGCCCATCTACTTCAGGATGTTCCCGAGTGCTGGGCCACCCAGGGAATACTTGCAGAACTAACAGAAGATAAAAAAGCAAACCACAGCCTATGTCTCCAGCTGGCTTAGCATGTTTTCTTTTTCTCATCCTCAGAAATTCTGAATATACACATTTGGTTTTAAAATAACCTGGATTTTTATGAACTGCCAAAATGAAGTTTGTGTCATAAACACATTGGCTGCCTTTATTCCCCCCAAATTTGGCATAGTGACAATGATCATGAGTGCTTCAGCAGCACCTTCCACATGCAGATGATAAGATGATTGGCTACCCGCCTTCTCCAAGCAAGCAGTGCCATGGCAGGGAAGTAGGAGTTATTTTGCTGACAGCTTCTCCTCCAATAGCAAAGGCTGCAGAGCTTTGGACTTTGGATTTTGGGCTTTTCCCATGGGCTCTGGGTCCCTCCAGCCCACCCCTCCCTGGGGAGTTAGGAAAACAAGACCACTCAGGAGAACACACTGACCTTTCTTTCTTCCCTAGCTGCCATTCTGGGTACGTCGGTGCACGTTGTGAGCATGCAGACCTCCTGGCCGTGGTGGCCGCCAGCCAGAAAAAGCAGGCCATCACAGCCTTGGTGGTGGTCTCCATCGTGGCCTTGGCTGTCCTCATCATCACCTGTGTGCTAATACAGTGAGTAGTTGCTGCCCCTAAGTCCAGTCTCCTCCCACCTGCGCTCCCAGAGATACCTGCAGCCTGTCCAAATACCAGAGCCACCTGGGCATAGCTTATTGCCATGAAGTCTGCATAATGTCAGCAAAGCCAAGAGGAACTTTGAGTGCTCTTGGTACAGCGTGGCAGCCAAGCTGTGTAAAAACCTCAGGCATCCTAGGCCAGTCTCCAGCAGTGGTTCTGTGCACTGCTGGGAGCCAGTGTAGAATGAAAGGCACGTTCTCTCCACTGTTAGGTTTAGAGTCTTTAAAATAGTAATGGAATGGGCAGGTGCTCCAGAGAGAACTGGAAACAGTGCCCAGCCTCCTTTGAGCAGTAGCACAGGCACTTCTTCTCTGCAGAAGGCACTTTGCAAATCCTAAAGCCATGTCAAAGGCCACCATTGGTGTTATCACCGGCTGATAACCATCTGCCTGCACAGCCTTTCTCCTTTCTCCACTTCTCTGCCCCTCCCCATCCTCCCAAACTCAGTTTCTGCGTTGCATCTTCCAGGAAGCCTTCCTGAGCCCTAGACTGAGAGAGACCCTTTTCAGGTGTGTCTTAGCCCCATTTGCTTGCCTCTGTCTCCTGACTGCACTGCTCTGCAGAGTCAGAGACCCTGGGAATTCAGTGCTGTGTTCCCAGCAGCTGATACCATGCCAGATTGAGTCCCTGGAGACATCTGCAGTGTAAGTCACAAAACAAGCTCTCAGAAGATTTGTACCTAATTGGATATGCACAAAGAATTCACAGAACAGTTAAATGCAACTGGTCATTTCACGTCTGCACTCATGGTGGAGACTGTAAATGGATGGGCCTCTTTGGCAGGGGCTGGACTAAGCAGCTACATGTTAATGCGGGAAGCCAGACTTAAGCTCTCTTAGGTTGCCTATGATTTAGACAGATAAAGAAGACACTGTCCTGTTGATGTGTTATTACTGGGACATCTGAAGCACATGCCCCTGGTTCTGGCAGCAAATGAGGTGCCCTTCGAGCCCCAGCCTGTTGGCAGTAGCCACAGCCTGCTCACATTCCTCTCCCAGACCAAGCCAGCATTAAGTGCTCAGAACTGAGGTCTGAACTGGGCCAGCCTTTCCTTCCTCCCCAAGCAGTATCTGCTCTACTCCCAGGTGTCTTGGGAAAGCATGTTTGCAGGGAGTGGACAAGAATCCTTGGTTCAGGCTAGGGCATAGCCCATGCTCTGCCACTCACCAAGACCCTTCCTGGGGGAGCAAGAGCAGCCTGATGGGCCACAGTCCTGTTTCTGTGGCCAGGAGGGTCCCAGAGCCTTAGGAACAAGACTGAGGGGCTCAGGTCGGCCTCCTCAGAAGAACTTAAAAGCTAATTTTGCCAGATTCTCTGGAGACCGGAATGATCTAGATGCCTGAACAGTATCTCATTCCCAGGAAGGTGGCCAGTCCCACCTGTCCTCTGTCACTCCCCAGCCTGTCCCTGCCAGTGGTAAGACCTCCTCCCACCAGGCTGCTGGTGGCCTGGGCGTGGGGCTCTCCTAAGCTGCACCGTCCAGGTTAGGACCAGCTCATCCCATACAGCCCTGATCCCACTGCCTGGGATACTCCAGGCTGGAAGGTGCCTGGGGCAAGCATGCGTGGCTGGCTGTGACAAAGCAGTCACTGATGGTCCCTCCAGTATGGGATGAGCTGGTTCCAACCTGGACTCTGCAGCTCAGGAGGGACCCACGCCCAGGCAGACTGCTCAGACATCTCATTTTCCACCTGTGACAGAAGCAGGTTGGGCAGGAAGGTCTCAGGGCCCCTTCTTAGCTTTGCTAACAAAAGATTCAGGAGCCCCACTATCCTTCCCAGCTTCACACTCCCGGGCAGTGCAGAGAGAGCGGCTGGGGTGGGGATGGTAAAATGCCACCTGGCACGAGAGGAAAGCACCACAACAGGCGTGTTGCCTCGTCTGTCTTCTGACTCACATCAGCTGGGAAACCCCTCCCAGCTCCAGTGCACAGATTCGTAGATCGTGCATACATTAAGGTGAGAATGAGTGGAAACGAAGTCCTCTGTGATATCCTAAGGAAGACAGCCGTCACTGTCCCTAGGTAATCAGTGTCCTACTCGCTGCTTTCTTTTCTGCTCTTCTTTTGGGTTGCTGGTTCTTCTTTCATGCTAACTCAGAAAACTGTTCATTCCTGCCCTCAGAGGGAGGATGGCAGGAGCCCTCATAACCCTGGTAATTTGCAGGTTTACAGAGAGGTTGGATTTTTCCAAAACTAGAGAATCTTAATCCTCAAAGAAGGATTCAAAGTCATGAACTCCATGACTTCTCTCATTCTTTCCATGAGTCAATTCAGCCCATCCAGGTTCCCCACTTTGCTACTGGTAATACCTGATGAATGACTTCCTCCTAAGCAGTCACAGCCCTGCCAACCTGAGGTGGCTGCTTTGTCCCAGTCCTGATGGCCATTCTGAGGGCAATACTGCATTTATGGAGTTACCATCCTGGGTCTTTATGGAGAAAGCAGCTGGGTGGGGGCCAGTCCCCTCTGACAGCCAAGCAAGCTGGAGCAAGCCTACAGAAACAGAAATGGTACTTTGGGTCAGCCAACAGGCACTTTGTTGGTGGTGAGCATCTGCCTGGAAGGACCACCACCCTACAAGGCCTTTGCCCCCTTCAGCATCTGACCCTCTGGAGGCCCCCATGGGAAGGGTAGCTTAGAGCCCGGAGCTGACCAGCAGGCCCCTGGGGCAAATGCTGCACCAGCTGGGCCCTCCTGCCAGGCCCCTGCCCAGACCGTGTTCCCTCTGTCTCTGCAGCTGCTGCCAGGTCCGCAAACACTGTGAGTGGTGCCGGGCCCTAGTCTGCCGGCACGAGAAGCCCAGTGCCCTCCTGAAGGGAAGGACCACATGCTGCCACTCAGAAACAGGTGAGGGGCTGCCTCGGGGGCGGGGGAGCTTTTCTCTTTGGAGAGACACTATTGGGTGGAAAAACCTTCTACAAGTCAGGGCGGAAGTTCCTGGAGAAGGAAGCAGGAAGAGGGGAGAAAAAGCAGAGGCTATTTTATCCTACCAAGTCAGGCTTAGTTTATTCTAAGGTGTATTGTACTCAGAATGGAGTCTTTTTATCCTTGCTGGTGGCTGTGTGACTTTGACCTCTCAGTCTCAGTTTTCTTATTCTTAAAAAGATGTTGTACAAATTGGATGAGTGGTGACATAAACTACATATATAGTGTATCACAAGTTGTAGACACTCACCAGGTGTTCATGCTCTTTCCCTTGAGAAAATCACTTCCCTTTTCTCATTGGTAAAAAGAGGGATTTGGCTTATAGAAGGTCTGCAAGGACCCCTCAAACTCTTAGATCCTGTGATCTTCATTAAGTTTATCATTGTTTCATGAACATTTTCACCAACATCCACAAAGAATATTGGACATCTGGATGTGGAGCCCAACTCTTAGCTCATCTGAGCATCCCTAGCACTGGGCTCATGGGATTGAGTGGCGCTTTATCTAGAAAAGCTCTGAAAAGTTTTACATCGACAAGATTTCCTGGGATGCTGTTTTGACCAAGAGAGCCCATCATTAAGTGAAAGTTCCTTTAGAGGAAGTGGTGGGTCAGGAGACAATCACCAATGGCTAATCTACCCTGGGGCGTCCTTTTGTAAGCAGTGGGCATTCCGGAAGTCCAGAGTGCGAGGAGAGTGTAGGGAGGACGGTGACTGGGAGGCTGCACACTTACATGTTGTTAAACCTGCTGTAGCCTGGCCTGGAGGGAGCCGAAGGCCCAGGAGCTCCATTTGCTTGTTCTTTATTTCAATAACCATAGGAATTGTGCATGTAAATGAGCACACGGTAATTGTGCATGAGCAGTGCTTTCTCTGCGGATGCCCACGGCTCTTGAGGTTGCAAATCCATTGATCTTTGTAATGGCCTTAGGAGAAGGATGTCATAAATGATGTGGGTAAACTGAGTCTGCTGAAGGCCTCCTTGGGTTCCCCCATGAGTCAGTACAAGACGGGACAAGAACCGGGGCCTCTGAAGACCCCACTCACATTTCCCTTCCACTGCCTCGGGGGGGCCATCCATTGAGCTAATGAAGGTAGATTTTTTTATTTCTAATTTTAGCACCCATAGGAAAATGTTTAAATCTTTTAAGAAAAATGGTAGTAGATTTTGTAACATTTGTCTGACCTCACCAGAGTCATTTGGGGTAGAGTAAGTTTCTTGTTAATGTCACTTCTTCTCTATCCACGTTTGAGAAGCAGATAGCTTTGAGCCTGGGGATGGATATGGCCTTTCAGAGACAGCCCCCAAGCCTGAAGCCCCTTTCCCTGAGACGATGAGCATATCCACGACCTCCTGTAGCACCAGCCATGCCTGCTGGGCCTCAAGGTTGAGGTGCCCACACGTAAGTCCTGCTGGAGCAGACCAGCCGTGACTCACCCCTGTGCCAGGGCAATCCCTTCTACCTCCAGTGGAACCATGGGAGGGAGCAGGGACCAGGGCAGGAAGATGTCTGGGCTGAGCTGAACTCAGGAGCTGAGGACCATGTCCATTCTGCCTCACAATGACAGCCATAGAGGATGCCCTCAGGACCCACCAATTAAAAAATAAGTGGGTCCATTCTTCAATGGCCTTAGGGGAAGCCATTCTGCAACCAGGCCCCGGTCCAGCTAAGGATCTGCCCACCAAGCTCCCCTTTCCAGGGGAACTGGCCACACACTGCGAGGTTCACCCCCCACCGCCCATTTTCTTCTGCTACAACTCATCTCATTTTGTTGCCCTTCTGGCTTCCTTTGGCTCTATCGCACATTTTCAGAAACTGCTTCTCCTGAGGTTGAACCAGCAGAATGTGGACTTGGGCGTAAGTGTCTGAGAGAACCTGGTGACATTGGCTGATGCCGTCTCTAAGTCTCTGTCCCAAGCTTGTTTCAGCAGGTTGGCTGGGGTCTGGCCCACAGTGCTTAACCTGTTTTTCCTTCCTGCCAGTGGTCTGAAGAGCCCAGAGGAGGAGTTTGGCCAGTTGGACTGTGGCAGCCCGATGAAGAAAGGCCAGCAAGCCAGCACCACCGGGGATGCCTGGACGTGCTGCAGAACTTCCCTATCTTGCCTGCCATCACCTGTGCAGCCTCTTTGTCTTTTGTGGGCCTTCAAAACTCTGTCAAGAACTCTGTCTGCGTGGGGTTATTCGGTGTGACCTAAAGAACAAATCATGGACCATGATTTAAAGACTGGTCAAAAAGAACCACAGAGGGTGGACTCCTGCTTACCTAGATAAGCTGTGTGCATCAGCCGGTGTCTGAGTCAGGTGTGTGCAGCTGACTCCTGCCAATCACGGATTCCGGGCTCTTAATTTCTCTTTAATGGGCCACCTTCCCACAACAGAATCCTGCCCAACACCAGAGATTCTTAAAGTTGTTACAGTTATCTCTCAGATGCTTATTGGGGAAGAAAGTGGAGAAGGGGAAACTGCTTTTTGTTGCATGAAGACACCAAGTTTAAGAGGAGCTGTGTCCTCTGACCATGAGCCCCTCAACCAGCCTGACGTCTTCTGCAGACACACGGTGTTGAAGACCTTCCCTTGCTGTCACCACCCTTGGAGAGAATTTCTTATTTATTAGATGCATAATGGTCCTGTTTTTAATCTCTTAATGTAAAAAGCATAAACCCGTTCAGACTTTTACATTAATGATAAGTGTATTGCTGGCGGAAAAGTTATACTGACTGCAAAATGTCTGGCCTCTTTGAGACAGCTAAGGCTCAGGAAAAGCCTCCCAAGGGGTGCGGAGATGGAACCAGAGGGTGAGTTACTGACAGGAGCAAAGGATTGGGGGTCAGAGGTCATGCCATTTAAGACACAAGGCAGGTAAATGCCCTGGATACATTCCAGTAGAAAAGTTATCAAATTCGGCAGCAGGTTCTGTCCCCTCCTTTGGGGGAAAGAGGAAGAGAGTGCCTGTGTGTGTCCACACAGGGTAAACACAGTACATACTACGCTGCTTGGTGATTAAATGGATTAGCTTCCTTGGGAGCCCTCTGAGAGTGTATTTAGAAATAGAGCATTAGTAGCCAGCCATGGGCATTTCAGACTGAACCCATGAAAGGGGGACCAGTCACTTATCTTCCAGTTTGTTGCTTGGTTGGTTCATTGCTTTATTTTTAAAAGGAGAAAATTGACTTTCCTATTTATTTTCAAGCATCAGGAAAAATAGTCAACTGGATATTTTTCTTTTCCATTCAGGATACCGGTTTTACTAATAAAAGCTCTGACAAGCCACCTCCACCATGTGGGTCTCTATTTACCCTCAAGAAAAGGAGAAATTGTTCTCCTGAGCATCTGGCTATGTTCCAGCCCCTCGGGCCTGCCTGTGGGAAGCGGTGGGTCCCTTCAGATAAACAGCGGGAGCTCATCCATCCCTAGGAATGGAATTAAAATTTGGAAACAGAATAATGGTGAAATAATATATAAACTTCTTATATGGGGAATCCCTTTATTCTTTAATATTTGAAAAGTGAAAGATTCTCACCTATTAACCTTTCAGTGCATCAAGCTTATCACATCGTGAAAGAGACATTTAATATACGTCAAGTTGGCTTGAAATTTCTATTGGGAAATTTTGTCCTCCCCCTAATCCCTCTTCTCTAGTCTATTTCTATGAATTTTTCTCTTTACTTTTTACAGTTGAGACAATTACACGACCTGTGTCTTAACAGACATACTTACTAGATGATAGCACACCTGAAGCACTAAGTGCAGAAATTAGATCTGCTCACAGCCAGCCCCTAACAGCATAGGTGACACAGCTTAAGTTTTTTAATTATTAAAGAAAATGGGTTCAAGTTTGCATTCCTTGGGCCAGTTCTACAGCAGCAGATAAGGCTTGACCATCACCTTTCTCAGCAGACCCTCCTGGAAATCTGAGATTGTGGTTTAGAGAGTCTAATGAAAGTGGTGTAGTGTCACTTTTTACTTGAGTTGACATTTTTACTTTAAGATCATCTTTTCTCAGTCTGTTACAGACTCTTGGAGGTCTGATTGCCTTTAAAGAGTATGAACTGGTATGGAAGTGTTTTGTGGGTCTTTCTTCGCCTAATGGATGGAAGGATCAATGCCCAACCTAAAGACGTTATCAATAATTGGCATCCAAGAGACTTTGCAGAGGTGTGAGAAAATGTGGATGGGCAGATAGTGGAAGCAGAGGTTGCCTGAGAATTCTTCAGATTTAGTGTCTGTGACTGCTCTGGTTCTCGGGTTCGGCAAGTCACAGCCACCAGTGCCCACTTCCCTGTGCCTGTACACCAGGAGGTGCACTGGCTCAGATGTATGCCTCCCTAGAAGTGCCTTCCAAGTCAGTCCTCTGTAAACCAGCAGGTCTGAAAACGCCTGGATGAAGAGGCTGGGTCAAGGCAGGCCTGGTTGGACCATGGTCCATGCCCCAGGATATGAGAGTCTTGCCTCTTTGGTGATTTCTCTTTTAGAAATCAAATGACTGACAAGCAGTGGATTCCTGTGCCATTTCATGGCAGTGATAGTTCTTTGGTTAGCTGTAAAAATGCTCCCTTTGGGGGTTAAAAAATATATCTTCTAATCCTTCTCTGCAGGTTCCCTGTATTTCCTTGCCTTTTAGAAGGCCAGGTGTTCATTACGATGCAGGAGTCATCCCAGAGGCCTGAGCTGATAAGCAGCCACACACTTAGCCGTAGAGAACATAGCTGCTTCCAGTGGCTCAGGAAACCATGAGAAGCCCTCATTTTAAAAACTAAAATTTTTTAAAAAGCTTCCAAATCTCTTATGGAGCCTGGATTTTCCCACTGCTCTACGGGCTATGACTTCTTTAGGCATTTTGGCAGGAAATGTTTTCATCTACATGGAAAGATAGACAGCAGCTAACCCTGGTTTGGAAGACAGGGTCCTAGCAGGACACATGTGGAACTGAGCAAGGGGCGAGCTTGCTGTGTATCCCAGCAGAGAAGGAGGGCAGAATGGCCCTAGAGTCGTTCTTCCTAAGAAGAGAGACAGAGGTGGGCTGACACCCACCCACCCACATTGGTGAGGGAGGAGAATGTGTGGTTCTGGGGTTGTTCTTTGCAGATATAGAAAACTGCTTAGTACCTTACAGCCAGGTTTTTCAGAGCACATAGGCCACTGGTTATTTTTCCAGGCAATTTAGCAGGGATGGACCAATGAAGCTCTAAGACTGCTCAGGAGACCCCAACCCCTTAGTAAGTTCTGGACTATGATTTCTCCCAACCTGCCAAGCCGAGGAGGGTGGAACAATTCAAGGAGTGTGGACCAAAGGGACATCACAGAAACAAGACAAATGCATGTGTTTGCTTCCCATGTTCTAACGTAAGACCTGATCTCTCTAGCCATTGATTTTACCAGGCTTTCTGCAAGATCTAGAGGTGCTTATGGGCACACACACACAGAGTACTGAAGAGCAGCACCTCTTCCTAGTGTAATAACTTACCAAAATGTTCAACTTTTCATTCTCTTTATTATAACAAACCCGATGCTTTTTTTTAGAACCCATTACTCTGACTTCTGTATATGTTGCACTGAAAAGGTTAATATTTAATGTTTAATTTATTTTGTGTGGTAAGTTAATTTTGATTTCTGTAATGTGTTAATGTGATTAGCAGTTCTTTTCCTTAACATCTGAGTTTTAGTTAAAGAGTAGTGAACAGGATAAGATGCAGTTGTGTTTTTCTGTAACGTGCATTGCTGTTCAGTTGTACTGTATCTTGTTTGGAAGGATGAAGGAATGAACTCTTTTTCCTAAATCAAGACTGGAATTTTTCTTTGATGAGATGCGGATATTGCTGAAGCAAATGAGGATTTTTTTCCATGCAAATGTGAATGATGTGAAAAAATTAGACTATCTTTGGCAAAATGTAGGAATCCTAATAATAACCATAATAGACCTATGTCTGCTTGAAAGAATCAAGTTCTCTGAAGTTTTACCTACTATATAAGTATTTAATCTACGTGTCCAACAATATGCTAATTGATGTGGGAGGAAATATATAAGTCACAATCCCTGCCCCAAAGGAATTGAGCTCTGGCTGGGAAGACAGACTAGCATGCAGACAGTAATTCTGGACTATTTTTAGACAAAATACAGATGAACTGCGAAATTATAAAGTAGAGAGTATGTGTTAATAGCTTTAGTTCTTAAAGTGTGGGCCCATGGTGGCAGTGTCAGTCTCACCTGGGAACTTCCCAGGAATGTATGTCTTCAGGTCGCAGCCCAGACCTACTTAACCCTAGGGGTGTCCTTCCCCCGTGCCTCCCAGGTGATTCTGGTACATCTCAAATTTGAGAACCACTGTGCTAGAAAACTCAGTGAAGGGACAAATTAGTTGTGGGGCTACAATTTTCAAGAAAAGCATTGTAGTCTTTTCAGGGGAAGTGAAACTTAACACAGTTTACCACTTAGGGTTCAAGTTTAGTAGCCATCAGAAAGTATGCCTTAAATTAAGGCTTGCATTTATTTGGATCTTCTCTGCTCAGCCTAGTTGAAGGGTAAAACAGTCATGTTCATCTCCTGACATACCCCCACCCACACCCAAAGTACCCACCCGCATTCCGCACTGCCCGGTCTCTGACTGTAAGGAATTAGAAGCCCACGTTAAAGCCTCTACACTTCTAGCCCCTCACGTGTGCAACATGTTAGGGACCCATGTTAGAGAAGAAGTGGGGGTAAAATCATTGCCGAATGGCATGAGATCTTGGTCCCCAGAGAAGGTTCAGCCCTTTGTAGTTAGAGATGAGGATGTGGAGCCTGTTATCCAGGACCCAGGGGGCTTCATATCAACCTAACTTGCAGAAAGGTGGAAACCCAGGTGACTCTTCATCCTGAGTTCCCTGGCCTGTCATCTATCCCTCCAATAAAGCCTTTCCACACCTCTAAGAGAGGCTGCAGGAGAGACCTGCTACCCATCCTTGATCTTCCCCTCATGATACTAATTAGTCTTCAGGGACATCTCCAGGTCGTACTTCTAACCTGTGGGATTTTCCACTAGTCTCCAGAACTGGTGTCCGGTGACTGTCCCTAGTCCTAATCATGTGCCCTGGACTGTCTGGGGTGGGGAGGACCCATCCCAGGAAAATCACCTGTGAACTTAAGTCAAGCCAGACCTTTCGTCATTTATACATGTGCCTTGCAGTAGACAACTTGAAATCCATGTTCTGGACTGTTTTGATCCAGCCTTTTTGGATTCTGTTAGCCCAAACTTAAGCCCCCTATTTTTCCTGGTTTCTGTAGGCCCTGACTCCTGTCTGGCCCAGTTTTGGAGCATTTGAGTATGACTCTAGCCTTGTCTCTTTTCTAGCTCAGAGCACCTTGCTGTGAAGCACCTGGAACTTCAGCAGCTCCCCTCTTGTTCCCCTGTCTCCTGAAACCCCCTTGTTCACATTTGCTCTGCCATACTTGCTATTCCAGCAGGCCCTGAGGTTTCTGCCACAGCCTTTCACCTCCAGAAATAGGAAGTAACTGCCCATAGTCACAGAAGCTGGATCTAGCGATGCCTATCTCATTAGGGTAGTGTCTTTCACCCCAGATCAATGAAGAATTTGAATATATGGTGGTGGACCTTGTGCATCTTCTAAAAATCTCTCTAGGTGATTCTAATCCAATCCCTACTGCCCTCTGGACTACACCAATCTCAAGGGAGCAGGGGAGAAGTGAAATGGCTGGAGTTAAGAGTGCCTGGTAGCCACCCAGGGAGCCCACCCTGGCCCATCCTTAAGTAGATTCCTCAATATCCAGCAGATGTCAGCCCCTGGAGAGACACGGAAGCTTAGTTTCAAGTGGGATCATCTAAGACAGAGAAGTAAGAAAACGCCCGTGGGCCCTGGGGCCTAAGGGGAGTGCCACATGGCTGGTGCTTGAGGTCATGCACAAATGGGCAATGGCTTTTCTGGAACCAATTTTTGCACTTGAGAATAAAAACAAGTTGCTCATTTATGCTAAAAGGGAAACGGGGCTGGGGGTGGGAACTCTTTCCAGGGATATTTGTTCCAATGGAAGCTTCAGCCTGCTGTGCAGCTACATGGGTACCTGGCATCAGAAGAGCTCCCTACTGCCATAAAGTCCTCCATCCCGAGTCCTACAGGGAGCCCTCCAGTCTGCCCTGTGCATTGCAGATTGGGATTCTGGAAATGTAACATCCCAGGGAGGACTGTGTTGTGAGAAGCCAATCCCACCAGAACAGAGCCGCAGCCGTACCCCTCCCCTGCAACATGACTCACCCACCAGCCTCTGTAAAAAAAAAAAAAAAGCCCCCAACCAGAGTGCAGGGATTCTGAGTCCCTGTGGTGCAAGGAGGCCCAGAGGCAAAGTCCTGGGGTTTGGCTGCAGCCCTGCTTCTTGCTGCCTGTGTTACCCTGGGGCATTACTGGTTCCTTCTGAGCCTCCAGTGTACTATCTAGTTCCCACATATTTAGCTCAGGTAGCTCTTGAGAGAAAACATAAACTCCCACATGCACAGCTTGATTCTTGTAATGAAAAGATATAGTATGGTCCTAAGTGCCATTAGTACATTGTCCAACTCAAGGGAGGCCCCCACTCCCCATGTCCTCCAGTGACCTGCAATTCAAGTAAAAGAAAGCATGAGGGAGGGGGGTCATGAGAAATATTTCCATAAAAGCAGTGGCAAATAGGGCCACATCCAGAGGGTGATGGTCCCAAGATTTCACCTTTAGAAGTGGTTAAGAACCCAGAGGAGTGAGGAAACCTGTCCCCAGATGTAAGGAGATGTTCAGTCTGGCCTCAAGGAGCAGGGCTAACAGACAATGAGGTAGATTTTGGGTCAGCAGAAGCTTATTTTTCATTGTCAGAGCCGCCTGGCCCTGGCAGTGTTCTGGGCCAGTGTGCTCCCTAACACCAAGTGATCAACAGAAGTGGGTGACTGCAGGCGCAGGAGTTCCCTGGTGAACCAGAGCACGTGCCAGAAGACCTCTGGGCGACAACCTACCTCCAGTGTCTCACGACTGTCTCCTGTCTATGAGTCCTTGGGTTACTCCCAGAGCTCCAAGCCTTCACCTCCCCCAGCGCCCTTCTGGAATAATCTTTGTGAGCCCAGACCTGAGCTCTGATGTCGGCAGTACCCTCGGAGACCACAGTACCCCTTGTCCTGCTGTGGGTGCTGTGTCCTCCCAGGGCTTCCCAGTAATAGACGGGATCTTAGGCCCTGCCCAGCCCCCTCCCCTCCCACCTGCCGACATCAGAGCCTGCTGCTTAACCATCTTCAAGAGAGTCCCAGTGCAGGGGTCAGAGCCCGAATGACTCTCAGGAGAGGGCTTTTTCTGGCTGTCCCCGCTGGGAGCCTCGGTGTGCTGGGTAGGCCACATCCATTCTCCCCCTTCTCCACCCTGTGCCCAGAAGCTGAGCCCTGTGGATGCCACCGTAGGGCTCTCTTGCCCTCTGGCTCCCAGTTCAGCCAGTAGGAGGCACTGGCAGGAGATCGGGGGTGGGAGTGGGAGGAAAGACACGTCATCCTCACTCCCTCCCTGCTCCAATGCTGTATCTCTGGCAGTAATTATGCCCCCAACCCTGGCTCCCAGAGCCTCTCCTCCCCAGTGCCAGCTCTCGCCCACCCGGCTTCATAACACTCCTTCCTCCACTTGCCCCTTCTGTCCTAGGGGTGGTAACAGCTTCCCACAGCTGCTAGCTTAACTCTGCCAATCTTCTCCTCCTTGCTTTTTAATTTCGAGTGACGCTTAACCAGAGGTGAAAACGCAAATGCCTCCAGGAGTGCAGCAGGTCATCTGAATTAGTGCCGCTGCTTGACGAAAGCATGCACGCCCATGACTGTGTCTGAACCCGGGGTTGGGGTGGACGTGGTGATGCACTGGAGCACACAGACCCTTCTGAAGAAGGAGACCACTTCTCAGCCCCACCCTGTTCAGCATATCCAGCAGGGAGGCCAGGATTTCCACTCGTTTTCAAGATAAGCAAGTAATCTGGACTTTTTCATACAATGTCTCCATTTCTAAATTTATAAACCACTCTGTGGCCCCAGCGCAATCTGTCTGCAGGTCACTGTGCGTTAGCAGCCTCCACTGTCAAGCTGTCTGCTTGTCTCGGGCTTTGCCAGGCCCATTCACGCCTCTCTGCCTTCACAGTTCTCTTTGCTGGGAATGGCCTTTTCTGCTTGTTTGCCTGAGCAAACTTCTGTTCCTTCAAGAACAGGTTCACACTTCATTCTCTCTGAAGCCTTCCTGGAGGCCCCATGAGAAGAAGATAACCCTCCTGAGGCACCTAAAGCACTTCGTGTACTTCTGTTAGAACACTCGTCTCATTGTGCTGGACTGCCGTTCCTCCCTCAGATGTCTTGTGCCCCGGGCCATCCTGTGCCCCAGGTCAGGAGCTCCTCAAGGTAAGGAAGCTCATCCTGTGCATCTCTGTTGCCCAAACATTTAGCCCAATGCCTGAGGCATGGTGGGTAACTCAATAACATTTTGTGGGAAAAAAAGCAGATGTATGAGACTTCGGTTGGACCAATATAGGTCTCTGGAGACAGGGAAGCAATCTCATATGTGATCTCTGGGTCTTATAGGGCTGCATTATTGGGACCTTGTTTTGGCTGCTACAATCAGACACCTCCAAGGTCACACAGATCTTTGCCATCCTCCCTGGTTCCCTATCAACCACGAAGAGCTTTGTTTCTAGGCAAAAATACATGGTAAGTTCTGACCAGTGGCTTACCAAGAATTCTGTCACAGCCCAGGGGGATTTGACAGGAATTTTTAACCCCTTTACCATTCCACCTTCTGTGTTAGTTCCAAACAAAAGGATTGACTCTTTGGAGAATGTTCACTGTTTTCATAGCTCTTTTTATTTGCTGACTGATAGTCCACACCCAAGCAACCTTCCTTCAGGAATCAACCAGGCCCTGAGCCCTATGAGCTGTTTATAACTGGAGATGAGAAGGTTGCACATGGAGATAGATGGTAGGAAAAATATGGGAGCTTTTAGTCTACGTGATTTCCTTCTTGTGGTTGGTTCCTATGAATTTTAATCTATTCTCTTGGGAGACCTCTGTTCATAACAGGCAATGATGTGAATTGTAATCCTGTATCAGTTGAATATCTATTTAGTGTTGGAAATAGGCAGTCTAGTGAGTGTAGGAACAACCCAGCAACCAGCTTTGCTACAAAATTGTGTCCCTCCTCGATAACACAAAACTTAAAAATTTGTCTACTTTCAAATTTGGGTTCCCCCAAAGGCAGGGTCTGAAATAAGAGCTTGGGGGAAGATTGTTTATTTTAGAGGTAATCCCAGGAAGTAGGAGTGAGGGCCCAGGAATAGTGAAATAGAGAATGTGGAAAAGGCAAAGATAGATGTATTATTGAGTTGTGAAATTGGGGCTCATTCCTACTGAGCACCCACTGAGGAAGTATGGAAAATGCCACCTCCAACATGAGCCTCTGAAGATCAGAAGTCTGGGGCATTAACCATCAGCTCCCATCACTCAATGGTTGGGAGCTGCCATAGGGTCATTAATTCCCCCTCCCACCTTCCCCCTCCCCACATCTTAGGGGCTAATGTGGGACACTAATAATGAGTACAGAGAGGTTTTCCAAAGCTGCAACTGCAATTAGATGGTCTGAGGACATCTGATGTTGCAAAAATGCATCTGCTATAATTACTAATTTTTTAACAATGAAATTATAATTCTAATAATAAAATTGTTATAATCAACTTTTTCATGGCATTCTGATTTTTTTCCTTGTAACTGGAAGTTCTTTTGAAGATGGAGATATTTAGGTTTAGTAGAATACTAATTCAAACAATGGCCATTTAGCATTCTGCCAACTGTGGATTCTGTGTACCTGCTCAAAGAGCATCCCTTCTTACAAGGTAGCCTGTCCCTTTGTTCCAGACTCAATTTTTGGACTGTGACAGACCCCGAGGACTCTGAGGATTCAATTCATTGGTCACAGAAGTTATAGGTCTCTGGTTAGTTCATGTATTTTCCTGAAGGGAAAGTCAGTGACAGAAGAACTGGGGCTGGGGGAATGGGCCATCCATGATAGTTATGAGCAAGCAGATGACTAAACTGAGGAAGCCGTTTTGCAAAAAAGAAACAATGCAGCATATTCACAGAGGAAAGAAAGAGTATGTCATGCCTAATGGAAAGAAAAGTCACCCCCATTCCCAAGCACTGCCCAGAACTGGCTCTGGCTCCCATGATACTTGACTACATAGCAGATCCCGCTCTATCGAGCCCCTGAACCTTTATAATAATCCTCTTTTCACTTGAATGCATTTTTATTGCCTAAAACCAAAAGAACCTGGACTAGAACAAATGCCTCTTCAGCATCTCTTGAGGTTGTTATATGGGTTTTCCCCTTTTATTTATAAGGCAACACATTATATTAATAGTTTCTAACATTGAACCATCCTTGCTTTCTTGGAAAACTCTTTCTCACCACCCCCCAACCCTTCTATGACCAGCTCCTTTTCATCGCTGAGGGTTCAGTTAAATGTCACCTCAACGAAGAGGCCCTACTATGCACTCCATCTATCCTGACTACCCCTCCCATTCCAATTACTCTCCATATGAGTATTATGTTCACCTCCTGCATTATACTTCATATACATGTAATTATATATGTATTTGTTTACTAGATTGATATCTGTACCATATATACTTGACATCAACTTCGCCACTTGACATATAGTAGATACCAAAATTTGTAGAATGGCTGGATGGCTAAATACCTGGACAAACTGTATGGATAAATTCACTAGATAGTGAATCATTCTTCAGAAATATTATGGGGTTCCATTCACTGGTATTTTCTGAAGAATTCTTTCATCTAAATTCTACATCCACTGATAATATCCTTAAATAATACAAAATAAAGACATTTTTTCAGCCAAGCAAAAGGTGAGATAGTTAATCAGCAGCAGCTTCACACTACAAGTTGAACTAAAGGGTACTCTTCAGTCAGGTACATGATCTCACATGAGATGCAGAAAGGAACGAAGAGTACCAGAAAGAATAACCGTAAATGAACATTGACTCTATAAAGCAATAAAAACAATAATGTCTTGTGAGGTGTAAAGTATATAAAGAACTAAAAAAACCCAACAGCAGTAACACATACACTAGAGAAGGGGGAAGGGCAAATAGAGTGAAAGTGTTCCAAGATTTCCTGCATTGTCTGGAAAGTGGTAAGTCTATTAATTTATATTAGACCTGTAGTGGATTGAATTATGTTCCCCCAGAACTCGCTGAAGCTTGAATTGTGTCCCCCAAGTTTTATGTATTAGAAACTTAGCCCCTAATTCCAGTCAAGATGGCGGAATAGACAGTCCCCAGTGTCACTCTCTCCCACAAATCAACCAATTTACAACTATAAAAATGTAGCAACAGCCAAGCTGGGGCCAGTGGAGCTTGGGAAGAGAAGGAGAGACCTACAGAGTTCATGAAGGTAGGAGAAACCGTGATGAGAGAAAGAAAAAAGTGTTTGGAGCGTTTCGGGCCATGGCCACTTTAATGCTGGAGCTGCTGAGTGCACGGAGCAGGAGCTGGCAGAAGCCACAGCTGTGCCCTGCAGATGGAATTACTTGCAGGCAGAAGGAGAGAAGACAGCCTTGGTGGCTCCCAGGACAGCAAGACCACTGATAGGGTTCCTGTGGACCCATGCAGGAGTGAGGAGCCAGAACAGCTGGAAAAGGGGAGCCATTCAGAGGCCGGTGAGTTAACACAAGGGACTGGCACAGGGCCCATCCCATGGGAAGTGTTTGGAGCACGGGTGGTGGGGGAGACATGCCCACCAGGAGAACACTGGGACACAGCAAGGACAGCCAATCTGCCCCCCAGAATCACTCAGAGGAGACTGGTCAGTAATACAGAATTGTATGGGGCGCAGTTTGATGAATAAACTCAGGCCCAGATCAGAGTTTCTATGTAACCTAGGTGAACTGAGTCTCTGGAAAGCCGGAAGTACCTAGAAGGTCAACCATTAAATGCTGAGCTGCACAAAAAGCCTTCCCTAGGGAAACAGCAGCAAAGCAGCAATTTAGCTCAACAACACAGCTCAAGTACTGGTGCCCACAGGAAGTTCCCCCATGTTAGAAGTAAGCAAAGGACAAAACATTATTTCCAGCCCAGGCACACCACCAGTGCCTTGGGGCCCACCAGGGGACATCAGGCATGGAACCAGGGACAGGATCCCCTCCCACAACCACTCACACTGCCAGCATCTCAGGGCCTGCCTGGGGGCCTGGGGCATGCAGCTGGGGACTGGACCCCCTGCTCTCAAACTATGCCAGTGCCTTGGGGCCCACCCAGGGACCTGAGGCATGAGAAGGGGACCAGACCCTCCTTCCACACCCAGGCACACCATCAGCACTTCAGGGCACCACCTGCAGGCCCAGAGTATGGAGCCAGGGACCGGACCCCCCCACACACACACAACCAGGCACACCGCGCCAGTGCCTCAGAGCCCGCCCGGGACCAGAGGTATGGAGCTGGGGACCAGACACTCTCCACAACCAGGCACGCCTCCAGCACCAAGGAGCATGCCAAAAACATCACCTCCATGTGGGTGGCCCACTATAGCCACCATAATAACCATGGCAGCTGCAAAGACACCACAACCACCATGCAGATGGTCTGCCAGCCACTGGAGTCCATTGACACAAGGAGAGCCACCAGAAGAGATAAAGAAAAAAAAGGATGTCTCTCTCCACAAAGCCCATTTCAGAGTGAAAGAAGAAGTATCTGCTCTATGATAATATTGGGGGACCTGATCACACCTCTCAGCATTAGACAGATCATCTAGGCAACAAATCAACAGAGTAGCCATTATTCTTTCAGAAGGAGAGAAGAAATCTAGGGTAATTAGAAGGGGGAGGATAGAGGGAGAGGGGGATAGGGAGAGATTGGACAAAGGGCATAAAGAATAATTACAATTTATAACAATATATATGCTAATAATATTGATTTGATCCACGTATCTCAATGTTGAACCCCAAAAATATGTATAATCAATTTTGATTCAATAAAAATTTTCAAAAAAGAAAGAAACTTAGCCCCCACTGTGACTGTAAAGAGGGTGGGAAATCCTATTATGGTAATTATAAGGTAGAGACTTGAAGAGGTGATTAGGTTATAGGGCCATGCAGTGGTTAATGGATTAAAAATGGTGGTCAGGGGTGTGGTTCTGAGAGCTTTAAAAGAAGAGGAGAGTCTGTCTTTCTCTCTGCTCCCTCTGCTTCCACCGTTTTGCAATGTGAGACCCCTGAGTCACTGTCATCGCCACCAGATGGACTTTGGACTTCCCAGCCTCAGAAACTGTAAGAAATAAATGTCATTTTTCTTTATAAATCACCTAGTTTCGGATATTCTGTTATAGCAACACAAAACAGACTAATACAATACCTTAATAACTCAAACATGTTAGTTGTAATCTCTAGAAAAGTGATTAAAACAAAAGTAAAATAATGTATAACTAATAATCTAACAGAGGGGGAAACTGGGAAAATAAAAAATTCTAAATTGGTCCAAAATAAAGCAAGAAAGGAGAGAGAAAGAAACATTGAAAAGTAGGACAGATGATAGATTTAAACCCAAATAAATTGGTAATTACATTAAATGTAAATAAACCAAAAATTCCAATTAAAATTCAAACATTAGATTTTTTTAACCTGACTATACAGTACTTGTAAGTAACGCACCTTAAAAATAAGGATACAGAAAAATTTGAAAGTACAAAAATAGAAAAAAGAGACTATAAAAATGCTAACTTAAAAAAAATGCTAGTGTTATACATCTTATAAGGTAAAGTCTACTTTATCTTTACATAAGACAAAGTAGATTTTAAGGCATTTCATAATGATAAAGGTTAAATTCACCAGGAAGATATAAAAATACATAAAAATTTGTATGTATATACCTAATAGCATAGTTTTAAAAAATATAAAACAAAATGAACACAGAGAATGGAGCCTTCCTAACAGGTTAAGATACTGTTTAGAAAGAAAAAAATATTTATGCCCAAGGACATTTAGTTTATTTCCAGGGACAAAATTGGAAGGAAGATAAAGAAAACCAACTTCCTGGGAACGCCCTGAAGGTAGACAGAAGTGTGCTATGGGCAGAGAAAGAGTATAAACTCTGTGGTTGGAGCTTCCATGGCTGTTTTCCCAACCTTTGAAGCAAAAGAGGAAATGTTAAAGACACTATGACCAATCTAACTCAGGTATCTTCCCAGCCCTCCTCTCATATGCCGGCTGAAAATCCTCCTGTATCTCTCTCGATAACGTGGGTGAGAAAGTAGGAATGCAGGAAAGGACACCAAAACTCTCTGTGATTCCCCCAGAGCCAGGTAGTCTTCTAACTATTCTTCTGCCATTGATCTTCACTGCAGTGTAGCTTAATAGTGAGAAAGCAGCTGGGAAGTCAGTCTACCTAGATTCAAATCCCAACTCCATCACTTGTTAGCTATGTGATCTTGGGTGAGTTATTTAATGTCTTTGCACTTCAGTTTCCTCTCCTATAAAACGGAGATACCTTAAAGAGTGTTTGTGAAAATTAAACATGCAAATTTGTATAACTTAGAAGAATATCTAGCACATAGTGTAGGCTGTCATTTTCATCTCCTTCCTCCTCTACATTTTGATGTACTGCTGTCTTCAACTAGATCATAACTGCGTTTTAAGCATTCTGTGACCTTCTTCTATCCACTTAAGGATCTGTAGATAGAAAGACCTCTCCATCGAATGTGATTGGCTGCTCTGTGCAGGGTTTAATTATGGCCACATCCAAGCCTTACTCCCTCAATATATATTCAGGTGTTCACTGGGCTATTTCCATTCTGGGAAAGAAAGTGCAAATGACAAAACTCTGGCAAAGACATTAAACACCCAATTCCAATGCTATAGTTTTTGAGTAGAGCTTTGAGAGCATTTAAACTTCGGAAGCATTTAACCTGTAACTGGGGTATTTCCTTGAATGAGTATTTAAAATATTGACATAAGATAAAAAGTATATCTCAGACTTTGGATGCAAACTTTTTTTCAAAAAGCCATGTACTTTAATACAGAAAAAACCTTAAAATTAACCCCCCCAAAAATGTACAATTCATATTCTCTAAAGACAACCAACTGAAGCTAGAAGTTAAACATATGAATTTAACTAGCTACAAAAATAACAACAATAATAATTTAATATTTTTATTAAGAGGAGACAAATAATTTTGGCCAGAAGAGACATTAAGTGGTGGATATCTGCTTTCACTCTTTCTATTCAACATTGTACTGGAGGTTCTAGCCAGAGCAATTAGGCAAGAAAAATAAATAAATAAATATAACTATGACCATCTACAAAAAAAGAACACATATAAAATTTACACACTCAAGTTGCACTCAGAAGTAAAATCATCTTTGTTATTTAATTAAATTACCAAAAGAACAAACAAAATAACTAAATGTCCAACTCCACAACTTACAAAAAGAACTGACAAAATATGCAAAGAATATAGGAGAAAGAAAATAAGAAAGATAAGAACAGAAAGAAGTAAATCAAAAATGGAAAAATATTGGAATCAATAAATAAACTCAAGAACACTTTCTTTGAAAAAACTTCAGGCAAATCCAAATAAGAAAAAAAAAGTGAAAAGCCCCAAAACTCAAAATTAGAAATATTAAGGCATGTAACAACAGATAGTGAGTATTTTTTATTTTAAAAGAATGCTAATAAATTATGCTAATAATTTTTAAATCTCAATGAAATGACCAATCTACAGCTAAAACATAAATCACCAAAAGTAACCTTACAACAAGCAGAAAATTTAAATAGACAGGAAGTTCACTCTCTCTGGAAAAATGTCTGAGAAATTTGTCTAATACAATCCCCCTCTGCTTAGAAGATTTCAGGCACAAATTAACTCCCTTGTTATTTTTCTTTCCTTTCCTCCTCCTCCTTCCCCACTCATCATACTTCATACTTCATCATACTTTTATACTTCATATAAAAGTTACGTCCTGCCACAAGCAAAAAAAAGCTAAATGCCAAAATCTCTTATGAATATTGATGCAAAAATTGTCCACAAAATACCAGCAAACTGAATCCAGCAACATGTAAAAAGAATTACAACCATCACCTAGTAAAATTTATACCAGGAACGCAAGGTTGTTTTAACATCCAAAAATCAATCAATGTAAAACATCATACCAATAGAAGTTTCAAAAGCCACATGATCTTCTCAATAGACTCAGAAAAACCATTTGACAAAATCTAACACCCTTTCATTATTCAAAAAAAATAAATAAATAAAAGTACGTAACAAACTAGGAATAGAAGGATTCTTCCTCAGCCTGATAAAGAGCATCTATAAAAAAAAAAACAAAAAAACCCCCACATCTAACATCATACTTAATGGTGAAAGACCAGATAGTTTTCCTCGAAGATCAAATACAAACAAAGAATTTCCACCCTCACCACTTCTATTCGACATTGTACTGGAGGTTCTGGCCAAGGGCAATTAGACAAGAAAAAGAAATAAAAAGTATCCAGATTGGAAAGAATCTATTCATAGATTACATGATCTTATATATAGAAAATTCTAAGAATTCTACTAAAAAATATATCAGAACTAATAAATGAGTCCAGTAAGTTTGCAGAATGCAAGCTTAATGTTTAAAAAATCAATCACAGTTTTACACACTTGCAATAAACAACCCAAAAATAGAATTAAGAAAATAATGTCATTCACAACAGCATCAGAAAGAATGGAATACTTAGGAATAAATTTAATAAAAGAAGTGCAAAACTTATACTCAGAAAACTACAAAAAACTATTGAAAGAAACTAAAGAAGATTTAAATAAATGGAGAAACATCCGATGTTTGTGGACTAGAAGATTTAACATTGTTAAGATGGCAATTTCCCCAATTTGATCTACAGACTCAAAGCAATCCCTATCTGAATCCCAGCTGACTTCTTTGTAGAAACTAACAAGCTGATTCTAAAATTCACAGGGAATTGCCAGGGGTCCAGAATAGCCAAAACAATCTAGAAAAAGAACAAAGTAGGTGGGCTCACGGCTCCTGATTTCAAAACTTACCACAAAGGAATGGTAATCAAGGCAGTGTGGCACAAGGACAGACAAAGTTGATCTAAAGAATAGATCAATAGAATAGAATTGAAAGTCCAGACATAAAGCCATACGTCTATGGCTAACTGATCTTTGACAAAAGTGCAAAGACAATCCAATGGAGAAAGAATAGTCTTTTTCAACAAATGGTGCTGGGACAATGGGATAGTCACATGCAGAATAGTAAAGTTGGATCCCCATCTCAAATCATGTGTAACTCAAAATAGATTATAGCCCTAAATATAAGAGCTAAAACTATGAAATTCTCGGAAAAAAACATAGGAGTAAATCTTTGTGACCTTGGGTTAGGCAATGGTTCTTAAATACAGCACCAAAGAAAACAATAAATAAGTTGAATTTCATCAAAATTAAAGTCTTTTGTGCTTCAAAGAACATCATCAAGAAAGTAAATAGACAATCCATAGAATGGCAGAAAATATTTTCAAATCATATATCCAATAAGAAACAAGTATCTAAAGTATATAAAGAACTCATAACAACAATAAAAAGGCAAATAACCCAATTTAAAAATGGGCAAAGGATTTGAGTAGACATCTATCCAAAGATATACAAATGGTCAAACATGCATATGAAAAGATGTGCAACATCATTAGTCATCAGAGAAATGCAAATCAAAACCACAAGGAGATACCACTTCACACCCACTGTGGTGACTAGAATCAGAAAGTCAGACAATAAGTACTGGTGGGGATGTAGAGGAATTGAAATCCTCATACATTGTTAGTGGGAATGTAATATGGTGCAGCTACTTTGGAAACAGCTTAGCAGCTCCTCACATGATTAAACATAGAGTTAAAACATGACTCAGAAATTCTACTCCTAGTAGAAGAAAAATGAAAATATGCCTCTACACAAAAACTTGCCCACAAATGTTCAAAGCAGCATTATTCATAATAGCAAAAAAGCAGAAACAACCCAAATGTCCATCAGCTGATGAATGGATTTATTAAATGTGGTACAGACTATGGAATATTATTTGGCAAAAAAAAAAAGAATGGCATACCATTATATATTATAACATGGATGAATCTTGAAAACATACTACATGAAAAAAGTCAGTTATGACGGACTACATATTCTATGATTCTACTTACATAAATTATTTAGAATAAGTAAATTCATAAATCATTGGCTGCCAGGGGCTGGGAGAGAGGAGAAGACGGCACAGGATTTCTTTTGGAGATGTCAAAAATGTTCTGAAATTAAGTAGTGGTGATAGCTGCACAACTTTATTAGTATACTAAAAATTACTGAATCGTATGCGTAAAAAGGGCACATCTTGTGAAATGTAAAATATATCACAATAAAGCTATTCCAAAAACAAAAAAGACAATTAAAGACCCCATTATGAAAAAAAGAAAAATCAGTCAAATGAAAAATTAATTCAGCTGAAGAAATGGACTCAAATATCAATTGTTCTTGTCTCAACACAAATATGTATTTGCTGAAAATGTTGTTAGGCATAATGAAGATGGGGTTCAAAACATACAGGACATGTTAGGTGGAAACAATTAAATAATTTATAATTTTTTTCTTGTAACTGATGAGAGCATAGGTATAAATAATAATCATATAGCCAGCTGTACTTATTCACGGAATCAAACAGGTGTTGTTGGTTTGGGTTTTTTGGGTTTTTTAACATGAGCAAAGAACTTTTGGACATGTGCCCATGTCAGATACAACATCAGGGAATAAAATATTTTGCATCAAAAACATTCTTGAAAAGTTTAATGCAGACGGGTCAAAATTAATCAGCATAAATAGAAATAGTTCTGCTGTGATGACAGTGTTCACACAGGAAACCTTATGAAACTCAATTCCATCGTGGCATCACTCAGCAAGGAAGCAGAATTTAAATTCATTGTGTCATTCACCAGGAATCTCTTTGTTGGCAAAACTTTAAAAAGAGAACACATGATGAACGTAGTAACTAATTCTGTATACTGGATTCCCACCCTGGTTTGACCCAGGCAGTTCAATGCACAATGAATTAGCCGTGTAATATGGCGGTCTGCTGTACCACACAGAGGTTATGTGGCTGAGTAGAGACTGGGTGCAAAAGCAATTTTTCTTTTTAACTGTGGGGAGAAAATTGCATCATTCCTGTCCCCATCTCAGCTCACCAATTAAAATTGGATCAATTCTTGGTACGTTTTTTGTCAAGACACCACCACCAAAATGCCTTTGAAGAGTATTCACAAGTTGTTCCTCAAATGTCTGACTTGATTTGTTCATTCTAAAGCAATTGTGTCGTCAGAAATCTTATCTGGCAAGAAATAACCTGGCTCACTTTCCTACACAAAAATCAGTTTTCTAGTAATGAAAGTGATGATCCAATGCTCATTCTCAAGTTGAAGTAAAGATTGAATTCAGTAAATGGGCCCCTGTTATTAAAGTTATGAAAATGAATGAACATGGCACAGTTGTCTTTATTGATTAATACTTATGGTGTAGATGAAGAAATACAGAGAAATTTTTAAAATTTGGTACTGAAATGAAATAAGAAAATATTGGTGTACCAGAATTCTGTAAGTGTTCCTGTGATGGTTACCTTAATTATAGATATATATACATTTTTTTTTCTTTAAGCACTGTGCAAACACTATATCTCCGTTTAGAAGTACCACATTTTTAACTTCATCCTGAAAACTAAGTATCACCTGCAGGTAAAAGACTCAAGACTGAATTCTGTTTTTACATCATTAAAAGAAAAATAAGACCTGTCATTTAATTCTTGATATGGGGGGAAATAAAATTGGAATTCATGTTCTACAAAAAAAGGAATAAGAAACTACGAGAAAACAAAATCATATGCTTGCAAAATTTTTCTTCTATTCAACTCCATATTTAAAACATAATCATCAATATCATGTGTATTTATTTTACATTAAATGCTTCTCTTCATAGCCCAATAAAAGTAAAGTTTGATAATACTTAAGGCAGCTTATCTTTTCTACCAGTCATTTCACTCAATTGTGTTACTTGCCTCATCCCTGCAGGCATTTTTACGCTTTTTTCTATGCTGCCATAGGCTTTCGAGTGTACAAACATTTATACATACTTGTATACAGAGATTTTTGCACAAATAAGTAATGATACTAAAAGTGTTGACTATTCAGTTTGCTGTTTTTCACATCATAATACATCATGACCATCCTTCTATGTCATTAGACATCAGTCCAAATCGTTCTTTTAATAGTTACATAATATTTTATTGTATGGATATCCTACACTTTATTTAACCATTTGGCTATTGATAGACATTCCATTTGTTTTCAGTTCTTTGCTTCCAAAAACAATGTTATACATAAATTGTACATAAATGTGTATGTATTGTTACTTTCATTTCTTAGGATAGAGTCCCACATAGAGATATATTTGGCTACTAGTAACAGAAACCCTACTAACAGAGGCTTAAATAAGAATTTATTTTTTTGACATAACAAGGGTCTGGAGGTAAGGAGTGGGTATTAGTTCAGTAGTCAGGCTCTTATACTTCTATGTTTTTCTGCTCTATCCTTAGCATGTTGGAATGTTCTCATGCTTGTCTCCTCATGGTTACAGGACAGCTACCATTCCATCAATCATGTTCCCATTTGTACCTAATCATCAATAAAGAAAAGTCCTTCCCAGAGATCCTGCAGCAGCCTTTCCCTTGAAGTTCACTAACCAGTACTGGGTTACATGACCACCCATAGTTGCAAGGGGGCTGGGAAATTGAGTAACTAGAAAAGAACAGAATTGTCATGATGGCTTAAATCAATTACAATTTATCACCTTGCTTCCATTTAAAAAAAATAGGATTCTATTAGCAAAGAAGAAAAATAGGTGTGGATATCAGATAGGCAGCTAACAATATTTACCTCAGTATATGTTTTATTTTAATAGCTATTGCCAGAACAATTCTCAAATCAACTGTAGTAACTCATGTTTCCACCACAGGGAGAGGAGCCATTTTCTGCTTTCTTGTCTCCCTAGATATAATTAGCCTTTTTTGTTTTTACTGGCCTGATACGTGAAAAAGTATAACAATGATGTTTTAATTTGTATTTTCCTGATAATTAATGAGGTTGAGAATCTTGTAATATGATAATTGGCCATTGGATTTTCTCTTTTCTGAATTGCTATTATATTCTTTGTTCATTTTTAATTGGCGTGTTTTTCTTTCCCTTATAACTTGCAGAATCTTTTTGTGTGATATTTGTCTCCCATTTGTATTATAAATACTTTCCCGATTTCTTGTTGTCTTTTGACTTCACTTATGGTGTTTTTTGCCATGTTAAAAAAAATGGTTATGTATGTAGTCACTTTTGTCTAATTTTTTCTTAATTGGTTCTGAGTTTTCTGTCTTGCTCAAGAAAGTCTTCCCCTTCTCCCCTTGTGAATTAAAAATCATCCCAGAGCTGAGAAAGCTACTTATTTCAAATATGAAACAAATGTGGCTAGGTGTTCAAATCATCACAGAGAGAGAAAAAGAGAGAAAGGGAGGAAGAAAGGGAGGGAATTATAGACCATTCTCATCTATAAATGGAGATTTTAAAATCTTAAATAAAATTTTATATTTTTAATTTGAAGTACATTATAAGAAAAAATATCACAACCAATGGAGCTTATCCCAGGACTACAAGGATGAAGGGCAACTAGAAACACATTATAATAAGTCGTGGCCATGTGCATAGGCTTGTGGTTTAGTCCTTACTCTACCACTGTGAACCTTGGGCAGGTTACTTAACTCCTCTGGGCCCCAGTTTCCTGATGATAAGATGAGGGTATTAATTCTACCTCATGCAGGGAGGTTTTGTGAGGCTTAAATCAGTTAATGCACAAAAAGCTCTTAGTCCAAAGACCAGCACATAGCAAATGCTCAATAAATAGCTATTGCATTAACTATTATTAGCAATACAAACAATCTGCATTATTCCCCTGTTTGTTTGGTTGGCTTCAGACTCATTGATCCCTGGGAATGGGGTTACATATACACAAAGCAAGATCTCACTCAACACAGGTGTGTTGTGAATGATCTTTGAAGCTGGTTCTCACCACCATGTCAAGTGTCTGTTAAGGGAATACAGTAGAGATGAGGGGAGCCCAGTGTTTGCTGGGGAGCTGGGCCAGCCAGGTTTCATCATGCCCCCTGCCTGGGAAATGCACTCAGATCTGTGCCTGGCGACTCGGCAGTCATTGCACAAGGCGCAGGAACATGCCCGCGGGGAGACGCACATAGTCACAAAGCAGGTATAGTGTGTCTGCCAGGGCCTCCCACCTCCAAACCAGAGGGCAGTGAGAGGTGACAGACACAAAGATGAGGCTCAGAAGGTAGTGTGACAACCTCATTCCTGAGAGCCTCGGCAGGCCCCTGAGGTGTCTGCCCTGGAGGGGATAGCCAGAGGGCCGCAGGAGTGCAGACTGACTTAAACACTGGACATTGCTGCTTAGCTCTCATTTAGAGCCATCCTGACAGGACTGGGCATGGATTTGCCTGGATCCTCCTTCCCTTCCTAGCCAGGCCACCTGAGAGTGAAGTTAGCAGGATGCAGTAGACAGCTTCCTACTCACTCCCAGAACCCCTAAGGAGCCTGGAAGCATGCATGGCTTACACCTAGGAAGGGCTCAAAACTTACTCAGTTAAACTTACCTAAAAGGGAAAGGCTCAGGGCATGGCTGGATTGATGGTTTGCTTTATTAGTTCCACTTAAAGACCTGCAATGACTGGTTTAGCTTTGTGTCTCTCCCTAGGCATCTCTCTCTGCCAAGTTTTATTCTTTCCTATCAACCCTAACCTGCCCCTCGTGCACTACGGCCAACAGTACTGCTGTAGCATGACAGGTGACATTTTAGCTCAACACATATGCAGCAAACAGAGCAAACAGCCAAGATTCAGGAGGGAGTTTTATTCCAACAGCATTAGAATGTTTGGGGTCATGTAGGATATGGGCCTTGTACTGGACTTAGATATCGCCATTCAGAAGCAGGTTTTCACAGAGCTTTTAATGAGGAGGGCGAGATGCTTACAGTCTTACAAACATCAGAAAAGCAAAAAAAAAGACTGTAAGGAAAAAAATTAAAAATTGGTGCTTCCGTTTCTGTATAGTAGGATTGGGATTGATTTTCATTTTCTTTATGCTTTTGTGCATTTTCTATAATGTACGCTTATTAATCTCATTGACCTATTTGTCACCCAGACCAGAATTCCACACCTTTCCATCAAAAGCCAAGCTTCTGTCTCTATCCTGCTACATCTTTACCCACCACTTCTGCACTCCTAACCCCAAATGCCTCTGTCCCGGGTTCTGCTTTCAGATGTGCGCCCCCATCACCCGCACATGCTCAGCAAGCAAATGGATATATCCAAAAAAGACCGTTTTTCATCACATTTCAGGATTATCTTGAAAAATCAGAAGACCTATCATGCTGCTCCAGGATGCCCACATGGCAACGATCAGTCTGCAGCCATTCCCTTTAACACAGGGCACTTTCCAGTTCATGGCATTCCCCGATACAGTCTATTGCCTCCCTAATGTGGAAGCTGAGTATTAGGTGGTTTATTTTTCAATAAAGAACTAATTTTCTTTTTGCATCCTCATAAACAAATGAAGGGTAAACAAAGAGGTCCATATACATCAAGAAAAATTATAGAGAGGACTTTTCTTCATGAGATAAGGAATATTCCTTTAATAAGCAAACACTGGACATGTTTCATTCATTTACATAAACTGCATGACCTCTGACCTAGCAGGTGGTCAAGCTGCCTTTACAGCTTGGATGCTCCCTATTTCTGGATATGCTGAGCAATGCTCTGGCATCAGCTGGGAGTGGAAGAGGGGCTCTCTAACCCACGTTCTAGCTCCTGATTCCCCACGTCTCCATCAGATCAGGCTGCAGGTTTGGTATTCAATAATACCCCTGAAGTCTGCAAGCTTGACTTGGGGAAGTCAGAGAAACAAATAGTGCTTACTGTGACCTTAGGATTGCAGGCCAGCAAATAGTCATTCCACTTGCATTGGGCTGCATCCCACCTGTGTAATGCTTTGCGCTGTAAATAACTGAAGGCCCAACTAAAAGTGACTTAAATAATAAGTTTGTTATCTCACATACTGGAAGTTCAAAGGTAGGAAATTTACAGAGTTGCTTAATTCACAGGCTTAATGAGATCTTAAAGGACCTAAATGCTTTCCAGCTCTGCCAAGTTCAATATGTGAGAGATATCTCCCCTCACAGATGCAAGATGGCTGCTGCAGTTTCAGGAGTCACATGCCTGCATCTAACATCTGTAAAGAAGAGGGGCTTTTCTTCCCCTGCACCTCTTTTCCTGAGGGAAGAAAACCTTTCCCAGAAGACTTCTTCTGCCTCCCTGCAGACTTTCCCTCAGGTCTCATTGGCCTAAGCTAATCAGTGCAAGAGGAATAATCTTGATTTGTTTGAAGCAACCAAGACGCATCTCCTGTAGTTGGAGTAGGAAGCCACTTCCCTGAGCATATGAGAAAGTGAACAGATAGCATTATTGCAACAAGAAAGAATGGGGAATGACTGCTGGGTGGATGACCCACAGCACTTTCCACATAGCCTATGCAAACATCAAGGCCCATCTCAAATTCATCTGTCTCTGGAATCTCATCCCAGAGAACCTCTGTATTAGTCTGCTTCTGTTGCTTATAACAGAAATACCTGAAACTGGGTAATTTGTAAAGAAACAGTATTTATTGCTTGCACTTGTGGAGGCTGAGAAGTCCAAAGTCCAAGGAACACATCTGGTGAGGGCCTTGTTCTTGTTAGTGGTGACTCTACAGTAATGCAGGGTATCACACGGCAAGAATGGCTGAGCAAGAGAGAGCTACCTTGCTAACCTGCTCTCCTTTTAAAGCCGTCAGAACCACACCGATGACCACACATGAAACCATCAACTTATTACTCCATGAATGGATCGATTCATTCACCAGGGCACAGTCCCCACAATCTAATCACTTCCCAAAGGTCTCACCTTTCAATTACCATAATAGGATTTCCCATCCTCTTAATACTGTCACAGTGGGGATTAAGTTTCTATGAGTTTGGGGGGACATTCAATCCACAGCAGCCCCTGATTCCTTTGAACCAAGAGGGCTGACTGCCTATACGTCTTCTTTGTAATTAATAACTCAAAGTCTTGTGGCATTTCTCAAATGTGTTTGGCACAAAATAAAGCCAATTATCACAGAATGGCAGATGAATAGATGAATATAAATAAATGAATGCATAAATAGTCATGTGATGAAATAGACTGGAGGAGAATGTGACTATCGGAAGTGAGCTGGCCGATGCATTCATTCAAGAAAAGGAGGAAGGACTTAAACTAAGGCAGGAATAATGAGGATGAAAGAAATGGATCATATTTTAAACGTATTTGGTAAGATCTGCCACTGCTAGAATGTGAGGGTGGGAAGGGGAGAGGAGGGGAGGAGTTAAAGATGCCATGATTTTCTAGATTCTGTAATTCTACTCACAGAAGAGGAAAGTTGGATGCTCCAGGGAGCATGGCATTACCTTCCTCTTACTGAATTGCTCCCTAATGCTTTGGGCACAAGAAGATACTTTCTGGAAAACAGGAAAAACCCAGTGATGAAACTGGTGTCAAGATTGTAGCAGGGGGCAGAGAATGCATGCATGGTAGGAGGGCTGATATTTAGGTTATGTCTTGTCACTGGAAACTCTTTGGATGCAAAACACTTAATTGGGTCTGGTGGAGAGAGGGACCTCTCAGCTGCTGGGCTGGGCTGCCGTCATATTAACTCTAGTGTCAGAATTAACATCCAGGCAGAGGACAAAGCTCCATAAATGAGCCCCACAAAGCACTGGGCCTCACAACACTGGGGAGTGAGGGATAGTTCTAGACATGGCAGCAGAAAATGAGTTGGAAAGAGCCCAAAATTTTTAATTAAATGAAATTAGTTTGACCTGACCACTCACTGTATTTTAAAATTCTGTAGCCTAAAACGTAACACAGAAATGTGTGGAAGATCATGTCCCATGATTTAAAGTTTAGGACATACTGCACCAAAATTATCTCTAATTGGTTGAAATGTCTCTGAGAACAGGAATGTAGATTAAAACTGGCACTGATAATCAGAAAGCCCTTCCTTACACTGAATAAAGCCCACCTATGAGAATTTGAGTTGGTCCATGTTGCTGACAAAAAACATACATTGTCAACCTTTCTCCAAAAGTTCACTACTATAGTTTGAATGTGTTCCCCAAAAAGCATGTGATGGAAACTTAATCCCCAATGAAACAATGTTGAGAAGTGGGGTCTAACAAGAGATGATTAGCCCTTGAGGGCTCTGCCCTCATGAATGGCTTAATGCCTTTATTGTGGGAGTGGGTTTATCTCAAGAGTGGGTTTGTTATAAAAGGGCGAATTGGGTCCCCTTCTCTCTCTCTTGCCCTCTCTCTGCTTTTCTGCTCTTCTGCCATGTGAGGAACAGTGTTGCAGAGGATAAGCATTCAAGGCACCATCTTGGAAGCGGAGACCAGGCCCTCACCAGACACCAAACCTCCCAGTACCTTGATCTTGGACTTCCCAGCCTCCAGAACTGTGAGCCAATAATTTCTGTTCTTTATGAATTACCCAGTCTGTGGTATTCTGTTATAGCAGCACGAACAGACTGACACTCACCATTCAGAAATTTAAAGCTTTCCTCCTTTTCCCTCGCCCTTCAGTCTTCTACTCTCTGCCCTAAACAATTTTTTTTCATTTCACTTTTCTCTATCCACACCTTTCATTATTTTTGCTCATTTCTGTGGCTTGTTTCCTGTTTCTCTTCTGTGGCACCTCCAAATTGCTTTGGTAAGGCACCAGGGGCTTACCCATGCCCAACACAGTGAGGAAATTACCATGCATTTTTGTGCCATCTGGACTCCTTTTCTATAAAAACATGCAAAGAATATAAGCAGGCATATCACAGATGAAGAAATATAATTGGCCAATAACATATGCCTGACTTCATTGATAATTAAAGACATGCAAATTAAAATAACAGTGTAACATTTTTCACTCACCAGATAAGCAAAGATAAAAATAGATTCTTCACAACCAGTGTTAATGAGAGATTTTCAAACTCTACTGGTAGGAATATAATTTGGAACAAACTTTATAAGGGGAAGGGATAACTTGACAGGTCTATGTATTTTTAAGATATACATACACTGTCACCCATCTAGTTTTGTAAATTTATCCTTCAGAAATATTCGCACAAGTGTGCAGAGATATATGTAAAAGAGTTGCAGCATTGTTTGTAACATGGAGAAAATAGAAACAATCTAAACATCCAACTTAAACTGGTTAAATAAATAATAGTACAAACATACATCAGAATTCTATGCAGCCATTAAAAAGAATGATGGATATTTCTAACCTACGATATGATGTAGGATATCAGAGTCTGAATGATGTCTAGGATATTTTGTTAAATTAAAACAGATTTCAAAATTATTAATAAAGCATAGATCCATTTTTAATCATCTGTTGTGTACACATGTAGGGATATAGAGATATACATGTCTGAGTACGCCTAGGAAAAACATTACTGCGGTTCTTAAAGTAAGTCCCCACACCAGCAGCAACAGCATCATCTGGGAATTCATTGGAAATGCGAATTCTCTGGCATCACCCCAGACCTGCTGAATGAGACTCGCTCACGGTGGGGCCCAGCAATCTGTTTTAACAAGCCCTTCAGGTGATTCTGATACTCACTAAAATTTGAGAATCACTATTCTAGAAATAGTATTTATCTGGATGTGGAGAGAGAAGACTCATAGCTTAGGAGGAATTTTCTAGTTATTTATTACCTTCTATGCTGTTAAAAAAATTAATTCTTTTAATGTGGAATGTATCTCAAAGTCATGTACACATCTTAGGAGATTGTGGCAACTTATCAGTTGAATTGACTTTATCAGAAGAATTGACTTCTGTGCTCTGCTGGAAGAAAATCCAACATACACAAATTCAGATTTGTGAAGCCAATCACGTAAGGAGATACTTATATTACTGGACAATTTCTGACACCACCAGAGCTAGGCAAAATGAATGCACATATCAGCAATTGAACCTGGCTCTGCTGTGGGAGGTGAGGAAAGAGAACTCAGACTCTCCAAACCTTGGTTGCCTCATCTGTAACTGAGAATGACAACAGCCACCTTGTCTCCTCCTCACAGGTCACGTGGAGGAGCAGGTGACACACAGGAAAGCATGCTGCTAATTATCATATTATTAGTACTGAGGTTTCTTAAAACATTAAAGTGCCCTCAATAACTCGATCAACTCATTCTGTTTCTCAGAAACATCATTATTGCATAAAATCGGCCCAGAATGATACTTCCAGTAGAAACAGCTCTGCCGGAGAACCTTGACCCGTGCCTGCCAAGATCGCTTTTACCACTGAAACGTGAATCTTGATGAAGCCAGTGAGTAAATGCAGATGATCTCTTTCCACCCATTCCCAGGCCTTCCTGCCCATACACCTGAAGCTGCTTTGTGCGGAGTGTCTCTTTTATGGTCTGTGAAAGGCCTTCTCCTGGCAACCTCACCCGGCTGTCCTCAGACAACAAAGCAGGCTTTTCTGTGTGCACAAAGTGCTTGTTGCTTTCTTGATCCATGAGAAAACATGGAGCAGAAGAACAATAATGTGCTACTTCTTTCTGCTCCAATAAAAAAGAGTTATGAAACAGAAGCCTGGGGCCAAAGCAGGCTCTCTGTTGTGTGTTTTGACAAAGAAATCATTTCTGTAAGCACAGTCCCCGGGCAGGTGGCAGTAAACAAGTCCGTGCAGCTCAGATCATGTAATCGAGAGGCCCCTGCTCCCTCGATGTGACCCTGGTCTCTGGACCCAGCAGACTCTCAGAGTAGCAGGCAGAATGCTGGCCTTCCATTCAGAAGTCCTTGAACCCACCCCTGGGGAATAGGAGTGCAGGGGCGCTGCCTGGAGCGGTCCCTAGCTCCCAGACCCATCCCACCAGCCCTTCAAGAGTCTCCAACTGGCCTCAGGGAAGCTGTTGGGAAAAATACAGATGGATTCTCAGTTTTCCCCCACTGCAATACTAATTTGATAGGTCTGAGGAGGAGCCCAGGAAGTGGCCTTTTTTTTTTTTTTTTTTAACCTCTCCAGATAATTTTGATGGGCAACCAAATTTTCAAATCTGTTTTACAGACATCCAAAGTGTTTCCCCTTCTTTCAAACTCTGACTCTCCCAGGCAGAGCTGGTCTCGCCACCCACCTTGGCCTTGCCTTGGCTCTGGGCACAGATCCTCTAAGAGAGTCCATACCAACATGAAACCCATCATTCCCCTTACACATCTCTCACCACGCAATGGTGAGTCGGGTCAGATCATCTGGGTGCAACTCCAAGCTTTGCCATTTTCCAGCCCATGTCCCTGGGAAAGTGAGTTCAGTAAGCATTTGAGACTCAGTTTCCTTAGCTGTTAAAATGAAAACAATAATTACTGCATAGAGGAACTGGGTTGAGAGGTACCAGGCATGGGAAAGCACTAGGCAAGTGTAAAGCATCATTGCTATTCACAGGCCTTGCTTCGGAGATCTCCTCCCAGCTGGTGGTCCTCAGACTGGCCCCTGGCCTTTTAGAGACACCACAATGATCAGCACCCTAAGTTCATATCCAACCATTCCTCTGCATGTAAGACGGGGAGAGGAGAGAGAAGGCCCAGCAGGCAGGACGTTGGGTGTGGCTATGCCCACATGGACTAGCGGAACTCTGCTTTGAGCAGTGTCTCCACTCTCACAAGAGTTCCTTTAGAGAAATCATTCCTACGATGAAACAAAACCAGGCCGGGGTGGAGGTGGGAGGGTGCTGTATGCAGAAGAGCTGATAAGTTACCATCATTCTGATGAGATGAACCAAATCTTTAAAATAATTTTTGTCTTATTTATTAAGCTACATTAAAAATTCTTTTGGCTTTCACTTAAAAATTCTATTAATATTTTTAATGAGAGAAATGCACTTGGATATGCTTTGTTACATTTTAGTATCTTGTTTAATTCATTTTGATAGCATTTCCAAGATGTGTTCTAAATTGAGCTTTTTTCAGTACTTGGCTTGGTTGGCTATCATTGCTGGAAAAGATACCTCCCAAAGATAGTTACATCCAAATGGGAGAAGTGAACTGCACTGTTCAGTTTTCAGACTGATAGACCAATTATGCCAAGGATTTTGTTGAAATGCAGCTGGCGAATTTATTTATTCCTGATGCCAGTTGCTCCAACAAACTAATTGAGAGGTGTTAAACATTTTTAGATTATTAACAAATGGGTTCAAATCTCATGAAACTATTCATTTGAAGATTTTAAAATAGTGGGGAAAAAACATGTTCCTAAGTTTTTTGAGAAGACAGATCTGGGCTTTTTTTCTTTTTCTTTCTTCCTTTCTTTCTTTCTTTCTTTCTTTATTTATTTTGTAGATACAACTTTTTACTTTTTGGGTTTTTTAATTTTAATTTATCAATATACAATGTAGTTGATTTTTGTGTCCCTTTACCAATTCTTCCTTTTCTTCCCTCCTTCTCCTCCCTCCCTCCAGATCTGGGCATTTTTAAAGTGGCCCACTGACTTCACTCTTTACTGTGAAATTACACGATGACTTTACCAAATACTCATCTGCAGAATGTTCTCTCCATAGCACAAGTTCCTGTCACAAAACAGCTACTTTCTCCCTCATTGCTAGAGTGTCAGCACAACCTTGAAGAAACAAAATACATGTGTTTATTGTTTTAAAAATATCTTTTAGAGAGCATACTTCCAAGGGCCACTTGTTATCACTGATAAAAGGACAGCATATTCAGAGCCCTTCTCCTTTTTATAAAAGGAAATAGCTTAACTTGTTTTTAAGCTTAAGAATTCTGCCACAAGATAATCAGCAAATATCTGTGTGGTATAAAAGATGTTTGTAGTCACTATCCATCTCATTCAGAGTATTGCTAAGATTCTACTATATTTTACAGCCTTGTTTTTATAAAAATTTACCTAATTGATTATATCTAATAGCTCCTAGGGTCCTTCTGGCTTCAAAGCACTGATGAAAATCTTGCTTTCTAATAATTTAGGGAATTAATTTTATCGAAAGTAAAACCTCACCTCTCAATCCTCTTTTGTATATCATTCAAAACAACCACTCCATTGATGATGACACTTACACAATTTTTCCAGAAATTGAGTACATTAAGAAGCCACTTGCTATTGAGAATATATCTTCTTTGTATGGTCTTCCTTTAGTAACTCAAAAATTGTTTATTTAGGTGTTTCTTGTTTGAAGTTTCCAACTATAATTGTGTATTTGTCCAATCCTTCTTTTCTTTCAAATAGTATTTGCTTTATGTATTTTGAAGCTCTTTTATTAAGTGCACATGTATTTAAGATTGTTTTGTTCTCTTAATGAACTAACCCCTTTATCACTATGCAATGTCCTTTATAACTGGTAATATTCCTTGTTCTGAAGTCTACTTTGTCTGATATTGATACAGCCACTCTATTTTTTTTAATTGCTGTTTTCATGGTATATCTCTTTCCACTTTTTACTTTTCACCTCTCTATGTCTTTATATTTAAAGTAGATTCTTTTGTGGGCAGCATTTAGTTAGGCCTGCTCTGCTTTCTAATTTGACAATCTGTGCCTTTTATTTGGAGTATTTAGACATTTGCATTTAATATAACTATAAATATGGTTGGATTAAATCTACCACCTGATAATTTGTCCCATCTGTTTGTTGCTCTTTTTTTCTCTTTTCCTGCCTATTTTGGATTAATTAGTGTTTCTTATAACTCTATTTCTATTACTGGCTTAATAGTTATACCTCTTTGTTTTACTTTTTAGTGGCTGTTCTAGGGTTTACAGTATATAGTCACCTCTTCAATATGGTGGCAGAACCTTATAACAGTATATTTCCATATCCTTTCTCCCATCCTTCGTGCTGTCATCGTCATACATTTTACTTCTACATACATTATAAACCTCCTTCTCCAGCAGGTTTTTTCCTCTCTTTCAGTAGCAGTTGGCTTTTACTTCTACCCCTAGTCTAGAGGTAGTTAGTAGCTCTTTGACCAGGATCAGGAAATGGGAGAGTTCCCCCCACACCCAGACACATATGGCTTTTGATTTATATGAAAGAAGAATCTGGGAAGCAAATGGGGTCCATGCTTGTGCCCCACAGACGGGAGAGCTCTCTCAGGTCCCCAGTCTTCTTCATGAGAAGCTGGTGGAGGCTCACACAAAAGAGCTGGTGAGTAAGTGTGAGCTCCCCATGGATCTGGGGTTTCCAGTCATTCCAAATTGTCATGCTAGAACTACTCTTGGCCCTTAAGAATATATTAAAATTTCAGCTGTTTTCTTCTTACGTGTTTTTTTGGCAACTCCCTCATTTCCTCATGTGCTACCAAAGGTGAAACAGTTCATGTGTCCTGTCTCCTCTCAGAGGGGCTTCCCACTCCTGGAATTTAGTTAACCTGGTTGATTTGAGGCCTCGGCTCTCTAATAGCCTCAAAAGCATTTAATGACTTTTATTCGTCTTTAGCCAGCTTTTCTCATTACCTACAGTGGGAGCAATGAGCTCTCTCATCTTTCTATATTCTAAAAAGAAAGAAAATTTTTCATAATTTATTTATTGAAATAGAATTTAAGAATTATTATAAGCTAAACATATTAGTCACATCTATACTGTATAAAACACCTCTCACTCTGAGCAATTTTTTCTAATATTTCTTGCTTCAAATCTTAAGAAATGTTTTTAAAGCATCACTTAACAATTTTTAATCTTCTTTTTCTGACAAAAGAATGCATCTTCATTTTTCGGCCCTACTGTTTTCTGTGTATTTCAGCCAAGAAGTCAGGAAGTGTTTTCCAGTGTCGAGAAGTATTTCTCCAGGAGTGTATGGCTGTTTGTCTTTTGCTATTACATAAGAAATCTCAAAAGACATTTTAACCATGTATAATTAATTTCAATAAAATTTCCTAACAAACAGGATTGATTTTTTCATGACCTTAAACATTGTTGAAATACTGTAAAGACCTGTCTTCATGTTCTGGGTGCTTAGTTTTTAAATATATTCCTAGAACTGTGGTTACTAGAGGCGAGAAAGGGGGAGGGGGAGGGGGATAGTGAGAGGTTGGTTAATGGACACATGACAACTACATAGGGAAAAAATAAGTTCCATCGGTGTACAGTTGAGCAAGTAAACTAACAATAATTTACTGTATGTTATCAAATGACTAGAAGCAAGGAAATCAATGTCCCTATCACAAAGAAATGATTAAATTTTTTTTTTTTTTTTTTGCCTTTTTCGTGACCGACGCTCAGCCAGGCCGGTGCTATATAGGATCCGAACCCACGGCGGGAGCGTCGCTGTGCTCCCAGCGCCGCACTCTCCCGAGTGCGCCACGGGCTCGGCCCAGAAATGATTAAATTTTGCAGTGATGAATATGCTAATTACCCTGATTTGATCATCACACCTTGTGTACATGTGCACTGTGTACATCGTGTACATGTGTTAATATCAATAAGTATTAACAAATATGTATAATCAATACATTTCAATAAAAAAATTTTTAACCCCCCAAAATAAATAAATAAATATTTAAATAAATATAAAAATTTTAAAATTTAATACATAGAATTTGTTTTTTGTGCTCATAAAATAAGTAAATAAGTTGCTGAGTGTGATGGTTTCCTAGCGCCATTAGCTAGTCTCTCAAAGCATGATATAAACTTAAGAGAGGGAGATTCACCTTAAGGGTTGTAGATGTAAATTGATATTCCAAATAGTATTCTTCACCAGCTTTCCCCTTTTTTACAAACTTCTTGTCAGATCTGATGAACTGTCATTGTTTTTATGTTGTAACGTGGCTGCCTGATACAGCTCATTCTGGGAATAGAAGTGTCTTCCTACCATTTTTGTGTGTGTGTATGTGTGTGTGAGTATGTGTGTGTGTGGTTTGCTTGTATTTATATTTTGGTATTATTTTCAACCTATGGCTTCTTTTTAAGCCACTTGTCCACTTTGTGAGGATTATTTTTAAATTTATAAGGCTACTAATGTTCATTGGAGCTTGCCTTGGCATGCTAAAAAATGAAGTGAAGCCTGAGATGGCACTGTTAGCCTCCTCTGTGGTTGGAACCCCCATTCTGCCCTCAAGATACCTCATGTGCCAGGCACGAAAGTGCTACCATCCATTAAACATAAGTAAACTTAACCTCCTTCCTGTATCTTGGATTGGAAAGTAAATATAAATAGAAGTCTTAGTATGTTCTTCCTGTTCCCCAGTGGGTCATCCTTGTGGACCTCACACCCCACTTTGGAGAGCATTAGTGTAAGACACATGGTGGGCACGTCACACATAGTGGGTCTTAATCAATGCAGATTTTCTTTCCTGGGGGTAGCATGTTTGGAAAAAACACAGATGCCATCCACTGCTCAGCTCTCTGGTGAATCCTGGAGTTTTATCTCTATAGGCAGGAGACACAGGGAGGAATAAGGAAGGGGTCCAAGTCAGGGGGACATTTGAGAACCCCTGAGGCTGGATAAGGCTTGTGTTAGTCCAGAGCCTGAAGGCCAAAGGATAAGAGCCACCGAGTCACTGCCTTGGGCCCCTCACAAGGCTGTAAGTGTGGGATGACCGTCAGCAGAAACGGCTCACCCAGGTGTTCTTAAAGGCAGACTGTCCAGAAAAGGAGGGAAGAGGACTCTGATGAGAGAACCCAGATTCTCACCAAGGCAACCTGATCCCAAAACAGCTGCCTTTAGCTGACATGTCGGCCGCACGCAGGCAGGAACATCCATCAGATTCCCAGCAACATACTGTGTCCTTAACTCAGGAACACAGCTCTCCTCTATACTGAGTGTTCTCTTAGAAACAAAGTCAATGAAGACAGTGCAACCAAAGCCACCTGCCTGGGTTTCTGCATCCCTAGATGTGACAGTGAATATTGCATGTCTCGCCTGCTACTTGTGGGACCTGGACAAACCCCATGGGCCTCCTTTTCCTCCACCGTCCTCTTCCCTACAGAGGGGATGGAAACCAGGCCTGTGGGTCCTCTGAGGCTCGGGCTGACAGAGAGTCTCTGTGCCCACACAGGGACAGCTCTGTGCGTCTGCCTGCCGGGCCGTGGCCTTTGATGAAGCCACACAGGGGAGACCTCTTTCAGGCAGCAAGCATCGCTAGCAGAGCGTGAGCTGGCCCATAGCAGTCCTGTGCCGTGTACGTCGCTCCTGCCCGCTTCAGAAGCACAACTTACATAACGGCTCTCATGTTAGACTCTGAAGGGAGCCAAGGTTTGGGAAGTTCCTGGCTTTTAAGATGTGGCTTTCCTCCTGTTTTGAATGGTCTCCTTTGACTAACCCTAAACCAAGCTATCAATCAACAAAAATTTACTGACCACTTACCATTTCATTTCATTGCAACAGTTTTTTAACACACTCACTTGTACCCAGCTACAAGCAAAGCTTCAAATAGAGACAAGGTAGAAAATAGAGGCACGGGACTTCAGAGCTGAGAGACACTGTAGTTTGACTTCTATTTTACAGGTGACAAAACTGAGACCCAAAAGGTTAAGTAACTTTCTCAAGGGATTCCAGCTAGGCCCAGTTAATGAAAGTATTAGACATTGAATTGTAGACTCTTCGAGCGGAGAGGGACTTCAGAGGATGTTTTCTACAGCCAGATTTCAATTTAAGTTTGCCAACACCTGGATCTTTCCCCAGGATATGCTAATTCAGAGGTCTAGCTAGGGTCCAGAGATCTGCATTTTTAACAGCCCCTCCCCCCACATCACCCCCATCTCCCACACACAGCTGATTCTGATGCAGGCAGGTCCACTCTTTAAGAAACATTGGTCTAGTCCAAATTTCCAAATGCCAATTGTCAAATTTCCAGGAAGCCATGCCACCTAAGCTTAAGGAAGCACTGTGATAGGACAGTACACACTTCCTGAGAGGCCAGCATGTTCCACTGCTGGATGACTCTTACCATTAAAAAAATCTTCCTTATATAAAACAGTATTTCAGGGAGGCTCTTCCAGGTCTTAGAAAAGCATGTGCTCAGGTGACCGTAGGTGATGAGGATGTAGAAGAAGGCCACATGCAGAGAGGAGGAGGCAGGACTTCCGAGGCAGGACTATGGGCCTGAATTGCAGGGATCATTCATGGGGAACTAAAACAAGGGCCAATTTTTATTCAGGTGCTATGAGCATTCCCAGGGACCTGGTAGCTGTCTATCCAGAAGCAGGCATTTATTCTTCCCAAGAAAGCAAATCTGGCTGGGTCAACTTCTCAAAAGGCAATTCAGAGTCCCCCACTTGGCCAGGCTATGGCAGCCAGGGAGGAGCTCTTCACAGACCCCCCTGCTGCAAGAATACAGTTAGTGGACAGCCTACAGCTGCTGCATCTCAGGATCCTCCACAGATTCACAAGTCACAAGCCGTCCTGTCTACTCCTAATCAGTGACTGAGCACAGCCAGGGAAGCAGAGCTAGGCCATTTCTGCCTGACAGAGGACTCTTCTAGCAGGCAACCTTGTTTGAAGATTCCTCATCCACCCAGCTGAGATTTTCTCAGAGACGCACTGCAGTCTGAGGCTCTTCCTAACTAATCCTTCTTTCCCTCTCTCCTTTTGCTGGTGTCAGAACAGCTTCATGGTCTGAAGGATCTCCCCTCTACTCCTGCTGTCTCTCCCCTTTATCCTTCACAAGCCTTTCCCCCAATACACTGTTGCACTTTTAATTCCATCTTGGCATCTGCTTCCTGACAGGCCCACCTCACATGCCACCTGATGTGCAATGGTTCTTTTACGTTCATCCTCTGTATCCATGCTTGCTTGGGTTTGGGCACCAACTTTGATCTAATCAGGTGGCAAGGGTCATACAACTCTACGCATAAGTGCTTTTTGAAAAGTTAATTCCTGGGGCTGTCCCCTAAAAGAGGGCTGTAGACATGACAGCCACTTACAGCTTCATGGACAATCCGGTAAGGCCAGAATCAACTTCCTTAAACTTCCCCCTCCTAGTACTAGTTGTGCCCCCCAGAAGCATGGCCTCCATATCAGGGTGTCACACTACAGGGGCAACACAAGACATGGAGTGTGGGGGGAAAATACTAAAGCCATTAACTTTCTGTGTTAAAAAAAAGAACTTCAACTTTGCTAATGATTCATGTACACCTATGTAAATAATGTGTAATTAAATATGTAAGATGTAACATATGTAAATAAATATGCAGTTACTGAAAGAGTGCTGAAAATATTTTATACACACGGATGAACAATACTTAAAATTTGGAGAGTAGAGCTTTAGAGCAATAATGAATGAAACTGATCCCTCTTTGACATGATACTTCTTAACATTTAAAGACATCTGGTCTGTTCTTCCTAAATCATCTTTTTTTTTCAAGAGAAGCACCCTCAGGTACTTCAGTCAACACTCAGCTGGGCTTCACGACCCTTCATCAGCCCTGGCTATGTTTGTTAGTTACCATAAGAAGATATTTGGCTAGCACTCAGGGCCACTCACCCTATCACGTATTCTTTTCTTTTTTAATTTTGCTTAATTGGGGTAAGAACATTTAATCTGATACCTACCCTGTTAACAAATGTTTGTGTACAATATAATATTGTTAACTATAGGGACAGTGTTGTCCAGCATATCTTTAGAATTCATTCATCTTGCATAATTAAGACTCTATGCCTGTTCATTAGCAACTCCCCATTTCCTCCTGGTAATCATGATTCTACTCTCTGATTCTATGACTTTGGCAATTTTAGATACCTCATATAAGTGGAATCATGCAGTATTTGTCCTTCCGTGTCAGGCTTATTTCATAAAGCTTAATGTCCTCAAGGTCCATCCATGTTGTTGCATACTGCATGATTTCCTCCTTTGTTAGGGCTGAATAATATTCCACTGAATAATATTCCAGTAATATCTACACCACATTTTCTTTCTACTCACCCAACAATAGGTATTTAGGTTGTTTCAACATCTGACTATTGTGAATAATGCTGCAAAGTACATGGAAGTGCAGACATCTCTTCAAGATCCTGATTTTAATTTCTCTGGATATATATCCAGACGTCAGATTACTGGATCATATGGTAGTTCTATTTTTTGGTTTTTTGAGGAATCTTCATACTGTTTTCCATAATGACTGCATCATTTTACATTCCTACCAACAGTGTGCAGGTTTTCCAATTTCTCCATATGCTTGCCAACACTTGTTATCTTTTGTCCTTTTTAATAATAGCCATTCCAACAAATGTGAGGTGATAGCTCATGTGGTTTTGATTTCTGTTTCCCTGATGAGTAGTGACATTGAGCAGCTTTTCATATACTTGTTAGCTCACAACTATGTCTTTATAGAAATGTCTGTTCTTTAGCCCATTTTTTTAATTGGATTTCTTTACTTTTAAGTTGTGGGGCTTCCTTATATATTTTGGAAATTAACCCCTTATTTGATATATGGTTTGCAAATGTTTTCTTCTATTGGGTAGATGGCCTTTTCATTCTGTTGATTGTTGCTTTTGCTGTGCAGAAGCTTTTTAGTTTGATATAGTCCCATTCATCTATTTTTGCTTTTGTTGCCTGTGCTTTTGGGGTCAAATTCAGAAAGTCACTTCCCAGACCAATGTTATGAAGCTTTTCGCCTATGTTTTCTTAGAGGCGTTTTACAGCTTCAGGTCTTACATTTAAGTCTTTAGCCCATTTCAAGTTGATTTATGTGTATGGTATAAAATAAGGGTCCAATTTTATTCTTTTACATATTGATTCCAGTTTTACCAACATCCTTTGTTAAAGAGACTATCCTTTCCCCATTGTGTATTCTTTGCACCTTGTCAAAGATCAGTTAACCATACATGCATGGATTGATTTCTGGGCTGTCAATTCTGTTCCATTGGCCTGTATGTCTACCTTTATGCCAGTACCATACTGTTTTTATTACTGTAAATAATAATAATGTTTTGTAATATGTTTTGAAATCAAGAAGTGTGATGCCTCCAGCTTTGATTTTTCTGAAGATCATTTGGCTATCCAGTGTCTTTTGTGGTTTCATATGAATTTTAGCATTATTTTCTATCTCTGTTAAAAGAAATGCCATTGGGATTTATATGGAGATTGCATTGAATATGTAGATTTCTTTGGCTAGAACAGACATTTTAATAATGTAAAGCCTTCCAATCCATGAACATGGGATGTCTTTCTATTTGTTTGTGTCTTTAATTTTTTTCATCAACTGTTTTATAGTGTTCAGTGTACAAGTCTTTCACTTCCTTAGTTAATTTATTCTTAAGTGTTGGGGGTTTCTGGTGCTATTGTAAATAGAGTTTTCCTAATTTCCTTTTCAGATAGTTCATTGTTACATTGCAGATTTTTGTTGTTGTTGTTGTTGTTGCACTACAGATTTTTAAAGAAACTATGCAGAGGAGGAACATGCCAGGAAAAAAAAATCATTCTCTTTAATTTAATTATTCATTCAAAATATGTTTATTGAGTGCCTACTATATACAGTTACTGTTTTAGCACTGGAGATAGAATGATGAAAAAGTCAGGAAAAGTCCTTGCTCTTGTGAGTTTACATTCCAGTAGAGAAAACAGTCAATACATGATAAATATATAAGTATTATGAGAAAAAAAGTAAGCACAATAAAGAGATAGAGAGCCACAGGGATGGATGGCTGTCTTAGGATGGTCTGAGAAGGTTTCACTGATAGTCAACTCTAGACCTGAGTATAGTGAGGGAAGGAGACATGAGACAATATGGGAGAAGTATATTCCATATCTTTTTTAAAAACAGCCCATGCATAGACTCTGAGACAGGTACAAGGTTGGGATTGAAGAGAATAAGAAGGCCAGTTGCTTATAGTGCAGAGAGAAGAAGGACATGAGGTCAAAGAGACTGGTAGTGTCAGATCAGGTAGGGCTGGTAAAATGTGATAAGGAGTTTGGATTTTAATCCAAGTATGGTGAGAAGCCACTGGAAAGTTGTGCTAAGGAGAATGATGAACATATTAAAGTAGTATTTACATTTTTAAAGGGTAATTCATAGTTAATATGTGAAGAATTGACCATACAGAAGCAAGAAGAAAGAGGCCAGTTTGGAGGCTATTGCAATTGTCTAACCAAGAAATGTGGTGGCTTGAACCAAGGTGGTATTGATGGAGGTGGTAAGAAGAGTTCAGGCTGGGGATAAATATTTGGAAGTTAGAGTCATCAGAACTTGCCAATGGTTTGGATGTGAGGTATGAGGAAAAGAGAGAATCAAGATGATTAACTGGCATGAGCGACTGGGTGAATGGCATAGCCATTTCCTGAGACGGGAATGACTAAGGAAGGAATGGGGTGGGGAAATATGAGGAACCGAACCCTTCACCTTGGTGTTACAAGGCTGTGCTCTAACCAACTGAGCTAACCAGCCAGTACCTCCCTCCCCCAACCCCCTCCACTGAGCAGATAATTGTATATATGAGTCTGTTGTTCAGAAGAGAGGTCAGGCTGGAAACATAAATTTGGGAATCATCAACACGGTATTTAATATCGCGGGAATAATGAGGTCACCCTGGGAGCAAATAAAGAAATAGGCCAAGAACTAAATCCCAGGCATTCAACATTTGGAAATCTAAAGGAGGGTGAACCAGCAAAGAAGACTGAGAAGGAGCTTCCAGAGGGGAAGGAAGAAAGCAAGGAGAGGGTAGTACCAACTACAGAAACTGCTTCAAGGAGAGAACAGTTAACTGTGTCCAAAGATGCCAGGAAGCTAGTCAAATGAAGTCTGAAAAATGAAACTTCAGATATGACAAGATGGAAGTCATTGGTGACCTTGAGAAGAGTCCTTTCAGTGGAGTTGTGAGGATGAAATTCCAATTAAGTGGGCTGGGGTGAAAATGGGAAGTGAGAAAGTAGAGACAGTATAAACAACTCTTTGAGATGCTGCATCAAAAAGTTAAATGGCAAGGGGCAATAGCAAGAGGAGATTTAAAGACTATGGAAGGTTTTGCTTAAATCAGGAGATATCCTGGTACATTTGTTTGCCCATAAGTGAAATCTTGTAGGGAGGGTAACATTTTAATGACAGAAGAGAGAGAAAAGACAATTACAGTAGGCCAGAGGGCATGGGGTCCAGCGTGTGAGTAAAGTTGGCCTTAGATAGGAAGAGGGAACAATTCCCCCACCAGGAGCAAAAGTAGAGTATATGCAGGTAGTGTTCAATGGTAGAAAGAAGAGATATTGCTCTTCTTTCTCAGTGAAATTAGCAGCATGGTTGCCAGCTAAGAATAAGCAGGGGGAGAGCATTTGTAACTTGTGCAGACAGTGAGATGTGCAAAATTCCTCTTGGAAATCAGACAACTTAATTGTAAAGAACACTGTGGCAGGACTTCTGGAGAGCAAGCAGTAAGAGATCTCTTGAGATCCATGGTCATACATGTAAAATAAGAACAGCCAGCACGGCTGGGGGATTTTCCTCTAACCATGTCTGCTACTTACTCCAGAGTGGGTGGAGAAATGAGTTTATCCAGGGTTGGGTTTTTGCCTATAGAGTAAAAGGGAATGAGTGAAGGACAAGAGAGTTGTGTTTGTGTGGGAATGACTATAATGACAGACCTTGGAATACATGTTGGACAAGGAAGTAAAAGAGACCATGAGGAGGGAAGTAGAAGGCATAAGAGTCAGGTCAACACATTGGAAGTTTCAATGGAGTTGAAGAATCATTGGGGTTGAAGTAATTGGATAAATGAGATGGAAAGACAGAGGCTGGTGGTGGTAGCCAGAGAGCAGAATGCTGAAGTCTAGATTTTAGCAGTTATTGGTCCCATTATTGGTGGCAATGGGATTTAGAGTATGGACACGGATAAGGATGGCTGATATGTTGGCAGCAAGGAAGATTAGAAGGTCAAGGGACTGAGAGGCCCCGGGTGTGATGAATCAACTATGTAGCCATTGAAGTCACCAAGAATGCCGATGGCAGTAGTGGTGGAGAGAAGGACAATGAGCTGGCTCTAAAATCCTAACGAAGAAAGGGGAATGGCTAAAGGAATGTAGGTGACTTTAAGAAGGACGGGTGGCCTGTGGGTAGCATCTGACGGTGCTTGCTTCACAGAAGCTGGGGCTTTTGAGGCAAGAGGAGGGAGAAACTGCCTGAAAGTAGAATGAGAAGCAGGACGATACCTACCCAGCATCTGGGCTGTGTTATTTACCTTAAGAAAGACTCAAAAGATATGTCCTCAGCTGTCAGCCAGGTTTTCATCAAGCAAGATCAAGTTCTACTCAAAGAAGAGGTGGAAGACACGGCCTGTTTTTCTGATGACAGACAAAGAGTTCCAGACGGCACAGTAGGAAGACTGAGGGTAGAGCAGGGTAAGAAATTGGTCAGACTGGGAAATACACAGAGCTGCCTTATAGAGACAAGTTTTCTGGGTGATGAGACCACAGGAGTCTTGAACTTCCAGTGGGGCCGGCCATAAACAAGAATGCAAGACTGATGGGACTGGTCTTGATGTCTTTGAGGTGAGCCTCCTTCTGGGGATTGGTCTCTTACAAACTTTGTAACAGTGAAACAGGCTTATTAGGCAGCAGAGAATAGTGGTATTCCCACTTACCAGGAACACATCAAACTCCTTCAGCCTCCCTCAAATCGTTTAATCAATAACACTTTTGCGCCAAGCTCTAACTGGCCTCCTGGTGAGCTGAACCAGATTCCGTGCAGCTATCAGCCTCCCTTGGCCTGAGGCCCAGTTCTAAAACCCAATGGAGCTGCCTCTGAGGCCCTTTGCCTGAAGAACCACATATTCAGCTCAGTGCTGTGGCTCTTACCTCTTATGTCCAGAGACAAAAACAGGGAAAGCAAGGGCTTTCTCTTAAAGCAGAACTGACCCACCTCGGTCCTTCCCAGCTTCCCAGGCTGACAGCACTTGCTGGAGCATTTTATCACATGGACCCCAACAGACAAGACTAGGCCTCACCCAGAGAGAGGCGCAGGCCATAGCAGAAAGGCCCAGTAAATGTCCTTGCCTTCATCCACATGGCAATCATCCCCATTTGTTTGCATACTTAAAATCCAGGCTCCTGGAACAAAATACATCACCCCAGTGCGGAGGACAGTGGGCTACGGCATGGCTGCTCTGCTATGTCAGCTCAGCCCAAGATTATGAGCCTTAGTATCTCAGTTGTCACACTCGAGTATGCAAGAAATATCCATTTCTTTATTTTTCATAACTTGGTTTCTGACCTCAGGCCAACAAGATGGCAGAAAATTTAACTTGGTTATCCTTGCTGCCTCCTTCCCGGGTGTATGTCAGAGTTTCAGGATTTTCTGCAGTTAAGGCCAGGCTATCATTGGGTAGGGGTGGAGGTGGAATGACCCATCTGTCCCGACAGCTTTCCCCTGAGAGGCTCCCATGATATTTGGATCCAGGGACTGCCTGCTGGGCCTGCACCACACACAGGGCAGGGGACATTTTCTTGAAGCCAGCTAAAGGCCTATGTGCCAGGAGTCCTGACACAGACCGTCTCTGGGGTCTGGCCATCTCCTGGTTACAGTGTTGTAAAGCACAACCCCAGTTCCAACTGCTCCTTCCTTCTGCACCCCTCCCCACCTTTGTCAGTTTGGAAAAATCTCTAGTTAGGAAGAGGACATCGATCTCCCCTCAATTCCCCTTCTCCCTTTTAGCTCCTCCTCAGACTGAGTTCTCCTAGAAGACTAGGCGTTCTAAAACCTGTTTACCTAAACGTAGGGAAATACACATAGTAAAAAACAATCAATATCTGAAAAATATTATTCAGCTACTATCAACTACATTATATAGCTCACATTGAACCTGATGTCATCAAAATCCCTCATCTTTTTCAAACGTATTGCCGTTAAGACTTATCCTCCATACCTCACTAATTATTTTTAATAAAGTGCATGACTTAACATTTTACCATATTAAATTTCAGCCTGTTTGTTTCAGTAAATTACTATCAGAATGAATAGGAAACTTCATTCTGTGACCCAACCTAGTATATATACCACCATTGTGTTCTACTCCCTCTCTTCTAAGATGCAGGATTTTTCACATTTTAATGTTGTAGAAATCAAGATATATCTTACTATCAATGTCAAAAAAAACTTAACTAGCTACCAGGCAGAGAAATTAACACACTGTTATTCGCCATCCATGTGGAAAATTATCTATGCATAGAAGTATTTGTTCATCTGACTCTTATTTTAGTTGAATATTTACATTGTTAGTGCCATTCACTCTTTTAACTTAAATCTGTATCCCTTATTACCAGTTAAAATACTTTTGAAAAATATTACATTATGATGAAGCACTGAAACAGAAAGCTTTGTTACACAGAACTTTTCCTGTCACATATAAAGTAGCTCATTTAAATAGCACTCTAGAATACACTCTAGAATTTTCAAAGCTAGTAAAGATTGGAGTGGCCAATTCATGCCTGTTGTGAAGAATTATTCATGAGATGATGAACATTTATGTGCTGAAAGCTCCCAGCTGACTTCCAAAAGACATGTTTAATTTCTAGTAATACTAACTCAACAAAACTGAGTTTAGCTACATTAGGCAATAGGCAAGAATTCTTTGCTGTGCCTCACATTTATTTTCTTAGTCCTTAAGATACAAGATCTCCAATTATGAAAAACAACCACCACTGCCATCGAGGTTACATTCTGTCTGCTTTAAACAATTATGGTGGCCCCCATCCTATGTCAGAGATTGATTTCAGAGTGGGCTAATGACCCTGAGAAACTGTTTCTCCTGTTCTTCCAATGAGAAAGGAAAAACGCCATGGGATTCCTAGGAAGGTTCCTCCTTCCTAAGAAAAAGACTGAGAGATAGCCCCTTTCGATCTCTGGACATTGCTGATTGCTGCATCTGGATGTGATGCCAGAACTGCTCCATCCACCTGGAATGGAAACAGCAGCCTGGAAGGGAAACCAGTACGGTCAGGACAGCAGAGCAGAGAGATGGACACAAACTGGGACCTCAGTGACACGGCTGAGCTGCTGAATCAACCAGCCCTGAAACCTGTTTGACCTCAGAACTTCCGAGTATGTTAGATAATAAATTTCCTGATTTCCTAAGCCTGGAGGAAGAGGGGATTGCGGGGGGGGGGGGGGTAGAGAGGGTACCTGTCACTGTGATTACTGTCAATGGCTAAGAGTGATTTAGAAGAATTATTAAATTCTGAATGAAATGTAAGTTTTGTTTTGGTTTCCACAAATCTATTACCCAAGCGATGATGTGGCTTATACTTGGTGGTGAAGTCAAGGACATACACCATGCTAGAGGGGCTGCTCAGAGAGAGAAGATGCATAGTTGGAAAGATGTCAGTTCCTTCAGAATATTTGTTTGTTTTAAGACCAATTGAAATACAAGTGGAATTTGTTTGCAACTTGACATGATTTGGAAGTTCAGCAGAGAATAACAGATAAAATACAAAGAAATATTTTTAAAATGAGACTCATTCAGTACTTATCCTATCAGATATTAAAATAGGCTATAAAACTAAAAGATCAACAACAATGTGGTATAGCAGAGAAATAGACCTAGACCAAGAAATCAGGAGAACAGAATGGAAAGTCCAGAAACAGACCCAGTACATATAAAAATTTGATATGCGATGGTGAAACAATGGTATGAGATATCTAGCTAAACCACTGGGGGAGAGTGGAAAAGAACTATACCCATACCATGTTCCATACAGCAACATAAATTACAAAGATTTAATGCATAAAATAAGCTTGTGAAATAAAAAATAGAGACAAATTCATGCAATCTTGAAGGGAAAATCTTTATTTAACATGATACCAAAGACAGAAACCATAAAGGGAAATAGGGTTGATAAATTTTACTACATTACCATTTAAAATATTTGTAATCTCTTCACAGAGGGGAAAAAAAAACACCTTAACTAAAGTTGAAAGTTACATAACAAACTGGGAGAAGTATTTTCAATACATATGGAAATCAATATACAAAATGTTTATTACAATCAATAAGAAAAAATGGAAAGGAGCAAAGGAAATGAAGATGTAACTGACAAAAGAAAACAATAAATGACAAGGATTCAACCTCATAAATAATGAAAGAAAAGCATTTTAGAGCCATGACCAGGATTGACATGCAGCAGGTATTGCTAATAAAGCCATACTCTCTACGAAAGTGGGTAAAACCTCCACGCTGGCTAATAAGAACTGCTTCCCGGAGCCCTCTGAGTACCCCCAGCCCTACCAACTGTCCTGGCACCCTGCTTTACCCCCACAGCTCCCTGGACCAGCAGTAAATAAAGGATTGATGACTGACCAGCAGCGGACCTCCAGGACCCTGCGTCCCTGTTATGGCTGGCATCTGTTCCCTGATATCCTGAATACTACCTCTGGTTATGATATATTGCACAACCAAATTTGTAAATATATAATAATAACAACAGCAAAAATGAAATAATACCTAGTGTTGGTTAGGGTGTGGGAAAATGGGTATTCTACCCTATTGATGAAAGTGTAATTTGGTGCAACTTTCTTGGAAGGCAATTGGGCACCATAATAAAAGCCATAAAATAGATATTTCCTTTTGCTCAGCAATTTTACATCTAGGAATTTATCCTGAGGGAATAGTATAGGACATACGTGAAAATATATAACTGCAAGGTGAAGGTCAACCCAAGTGATCAACCTCTCCAAAAGCTGAAGACATGTATATTAATATGACAGAGAGACACTAATTTGCCACCTTCAAATTGACACTGCAAGTAGCAGACCACCCATGGTGCAAGGGTGGGGAAGACTAGGAACTCCCATGAATTGCTAGGAGAAATGTGAACGTGAATGGACACAACTTTCCAAAGAGCACAGGACATTGTTCTGAACTGCAGATTCAACTAATCTGCTTCTAGAAAGTTATCCTGAGGAAATCATTATGAATGTGGGTAAGATTTTACCTAAAGTGCATTCATCAACATGTTTATAATAGAAGGAAGCTAGAAACATATATATGTCCATCAATGGGGAATTGGTTGAATAAATTATAGAGCATCAATATTATGGACTCTATGAAGTCATTAAAAATTATGAGAGACACAAATATTTAATAACACAGAATGTTCCAGTTTCATTAAATGAAAAAGCAGAGTATGAAATTGTGTGTACTGTACAATGATACTTTCAAAAATATTTACCCCACACATACACAGACTTTAAGATGAGATTATCCATGTAATAGAATAATGACTGGCATGTGATAAGAATTCAATAAATGGTAGTTATTATATTTTAATCCTCACATCTACCTAATGAGGGAAATACAATTATTACCCCCATTTTACAGATGTGGAAACTGAGAGACAAGGAGATGAAGAAATTTGCCTAAGGTCACATAGCTTATAAGGGGTGGAGAGTTAAAATATGTGATGCACTGAGAAAAATGACTAGAACAGACTAAGCACTTCATTACTTCATAAATATTGTCTGGATCTTGTAAAAAAAAAAAGAGATTTAACTGGGTATTACCTTTTTTTTGCAAACTTAAATGAAAATGTTTTTTAAAAAGTCATCCCTACTCTTAACCCTGGAGAAATCTACTGATAATTCCTCTGTTTATTCCTGATCCTTATCGTCTCTGTCTAAGCTCTACCCTGTGCCAAGATGACCTTTATTTTTCATAGCCTCAGGACAGAACCGATCAAGAATCATCTCTGATTCCCGGAGCTGGGTGCCAGCACACTCCACGGTGCATATTCCCCTTCAGGTACCTGGTGCCTGGCCCAGATCCAAGACTGCCTTCCAGAGACAGTTTACTTTTCCCACTGGGCCCAACCTAAATGAAAACCCACCTACTGGTGTTTCTTTATGCTCACCACCTTCTGTGGAGTACTCTGTGGGAACAGGATTTTAAAAGTTTCTTAGCCATCAAAAAGTCTCCTTTACATTTAAAGAGTAAATGCAGATGTTTTAAATAAAAAGGCAGAGGCTCCAGTCAAGATGGCAGAATAGACGGTCCCCAGCGTCACTCTCTCCCACAAATCAACCAATTTACAACTATAAAAAAGCAACAACAGCCAAGAGGGGGATGCTAGAGCTCAGGGGAAGAGGGAGAGAGACCTACAGAGTTCATGAAGGCAGGAGAAGCCACAATGAGAGAAAGAAAAAACCACTCTGACCGTTTTGAGCCCCAGCTACATCCAGGCTGGAGCTGCTGAGCGCACAGAGCAGGAGCCAGCAGAAGCTACAGCTGCTGCTGCGCCTTTTGGATGAAATTGCTTGGAGGCAGCAGATAAGAAGAGGGCTTTGGTGGCCTGCAGCCCAGCAAGACCACTAACAGGGTTCCCATGGACTCACACAGGACCAAGGAGCCACAACAACAGAAAAAAAGGAGCCACTCAGAGGCCGATGAGTCATTGCAAGGGATCAGTGCACAGCCTGTCCATGGGAAGGGTTTGCAGCACGGGCAGTGCGGGAGACAGGCCAACTGGGAGAACACTGAGGCACATCAAGGACAGCTGATCTGCCCCCCAATCAGCAAAGGACCACTCAGAGGAGACTGGTCAGGAAGATAGAATTGCATGGGGTGCAATTTGATGAGAAGACTTGGGCCCAGACCAGAGTTTCTACACAACCCAGGTGCACGAGATCTCTTGAGAGCCAGAAGTACCTATAAAGTCAACCATTGAAACCTCAGCTGCACAAAAAGCCTTCCCTAGGGAATAAGCAGCAAAGCAACAATTTAGTTCAACCACACAGTTCAAGTACTGGACCCCACAGGAAGTTCCCCTATTTTAGAAGTAAGCAAAGGACAACAAATCAGTTCTAGCACAGAGTTTAAATGGTGGGAACAGCAAATAATCCAACACATCAATGAAAGAAAAAACAAAGTACCCATAACCAGAGACAAAGTTTCATATTAACTAGTAAAGCTCTCATTTCACCAAAGAACAACTATAACACCTAGAAGGACTGGAAGTCCCCTGGGTTACCAAGCCAGAAAGCGGGGAGGACCCAGGGCCTCAGCAATGCCCCTGGACACCAGCAACCAATACCAAGGGTGGGGAATGAGGGCCTCAGCCATGCCCCCTGGCACACACAGCCAACCCAGCTGTGACGACCAAGCCACCATAGGAAGTACCCCAGGCTCTCCCAAATTGCGGCAGTGGGGGGCCTTGGACCTCAGCCATGCCCCCCTGACTCCTGCAGCCAGCCCAGCAGGGACCACCAAGCTGCAGCAAAAAGAGCCCCAGGTTCCAGAGCTGGGATGGTGGGGGGTGAGGGCTTTTGCTACACCCCCCTGACATCTACACCCAGCTCAGCAATGACCAAGACACCACTGGAACCCCCTGGTCTCCCCTGTGGGAATGAGGGGGGTGTCACAAGCCTCAATCCTGCCCCTCTTCCTTCCTCCTTGTTCCATCCCATTTCCTTCCCCTTTCCCTTCTCCCCCAACCAACTACTCCGCAACAACATCCTAGAATGTAAAAAATAATACTAATAAAATTACATTTTTTAAAAAAGGCAACTAGAAACATACAAATGAAGCCAAATTAGGATGTTTGAGGGGGATGACTTGTTCAGCACTAATCAGTTGTTTAATTTCATATTGGAAATCCTAAAAGTTGAAGATGGGAGAAGAGACATTTGGAAACCTTGAATTCTTCACATTGATGCTGAGTTTCTTTAATCAGAACATCAAAAACCTAAAACCTTCTACTAGGACACTCAGGATGATAAGCCAGGATACACAGAAGACCTGGCTGCCTTCTCCCTCCTGCAGCTAAAGCACAGGGTGTTGCTAGCACGCTGTTGTCCAGGCTTTCCCTGGACTCAGGAGGAAATTACATAGAATTACGCATATCAGTAACTATACGCATATGGGCATTTATACAAAGCAATGCATAATATATACATATAACCTAATCCATGTTTTTAAGCAATTCCAGCCGAAGATTTTAATAAGCTTGGATGGCAATAATGGGGACAAACAAACCCTACCTAGACAATCACTTAACCCCACTTAGCTTCTTTTCTGGTTCAGGGACTCCTTGGGGTGTCTCATATGTCCTTTCAAACATCTCTTTTCCTCCTGGGGAGCTCTCTCACCTTCCAGTGACCCCTCAGCATCCTGGAGGGGATGACACTCTTATTCTTTTGAGTTCCTTGGTACCAGACATCCTGGCTGAAGAGGGCTGATGTTATGTTTTGATGATACCCAAATGTATGAGGGCCTGCACCCCAAACTGTTGGAGTGATCTTAGTGCCAAAATCCAGGTAAACACACTCCTGTGCTCTGAGTCAGACCCTGGTGGCCTTGGACTCTAATCTGTGGCTGTTCTGATCAGAAAACTCTTAGGCTTTTCCTGTTTCAAGGCTTTATTCCCAGGGGTCTAGCCCTTGACCCTCCTGTTAGGCATAATCATCCAGGCTTCACAGTAGAACATCTCGGCCAGTCTCAAAATTATACGTGCCTGCAAATTCTCTGATCATATTTACCTTAGATTCTAATATAGGGATCCTTCCTACCTAACACATCCTAAACAGTACCCTAAAATTGATAACTATTAGATTAGGTATTTTGTTTTGTCTTGGGCTTAATCTGTTTGCATTTCTGTTTTCTGCTCTTTCATCTCTGTGTTTCTAGTCATTGGTTACTTGCTTATTGAGCTGAAGTAAATTTCAACTGCTGTGATCTGTCAATAAAACATTCATGCACAGGCAACATCAGCCTGTTGATTCATTTTTTGGCCTCTTAACAACCACTCAAATCTGTGGCAACAGCTCAAAGGTAGTTTCCAAGCATCAAGACTTCCTTTGGATTTGACTCCAAACTGGGCTACCTGAAGCCACACAGATTTGCATTCCCTGAAGCAGGAATCTGAAGGAACTTTCTCTGTAAGTTATGAAGAACCCATCCAAGAGCCTTTGGGAATAAACCAACCTAAGAGCAGGTGCCATCGTTATTTTACCCACCACGGGCCCAGCCCGGAAGAGATTTCAGCTGCAGGGCACTCCTACTTTCCGTCTCTTTGCCTTCACATCCTGGAATCTGTACAGGCCCTAGAGAAATGGTGAAGCTCAGACTAGAGCATGAACTAGTATATATCTCGTCCCATATGCTCTTCTTACAATAATCTTCACACTCCTCCAGCAGGAAGTGGAGTCAATATCCCTTCCCCCTTGAACTTGGGCAGATCTTTGTAACTCCTCAAGCAATAGGATGGGATGGATGTGATTCTGCATAACTTTTGAGGCTGGGTCATGAAAGTCAATATGATTTCCATTTGGCTTTCTCTCTCCAGACTTTCTCCTTGGGAGTCCTAAACTGACATCGGAGAAGTCCAGCTGAAAGGGACCTTCCCTAGCCAGATAAACAAATATCTTTGGGTAAATAAGACCAACCAGAATGTTTCAGCCAGCCCTTAAGTTGGGAACTGATAATCATCAATTCCTTGAGGTTAGCAGAAGAATTGAGAGACTGCCCGGAGATGAAATCACCCCTCTTATGTTGATTTACTTCAGAGGTTGTGCACCTACAATTAAGGACTGAAACTAAGTTTCTTGTTTCCCTTACCTCTCTAATCAGCTGCAAGCCAGAGATAGAAGAGAGAGGTAAGACAACCTAGCTGGTTGTAAACTGCCTCTCTTACTTAAAGGAAAACTGCATCCATGTTAATTAGAGATCCAAGTCAGGTATTTTTATGATGTTTAACTAAGGTTATTATCCTTAAGCTCTCCCTAGGAGATAAGGACTCTGACCCTGTGGTAACATCAGGGACTTGAAGCTGACCACAGACTGTGACACTGAAGTTCCCAGTCCATCATGGGACCCTGACATCTGACTCAGACCATCTGCTACACCCAGACTCCCCCCTTTTTTTCAGAACAAAGACCCTTACCTCATCTTCCCACCTCTTCCCCTTTATAAACCCCAGAACAGGCATCAGAAGTTGGGATCAGCCCCCAGATGCCAGTTATCTGAACAAACTTTCCAATCCTTGCACCAACTTCTGGACTTACAAGTCATTTGTTTAATGGGAGAGGGCAAGCAGAGCCTGGTCTGTCAGTAACACAGCTACCCTGCTGCTGCCATACTGGAGAGGACATAGAGAAAGAAAGAGTTAGAGGGGCCCTCTGGTCTTTGAATCTTCCTAGCATCTACGACCAGACCATAGAGTGAGTGATGCTTCAGATGATTCTAGCCCCAGGCTTCAAGCTGCCACACAGAGATGAGCCTTCCCCACTGTGTCCTGTCTGAAGTCCTGGACTACAGAATCGGTGAGCCTAATAAATGGCTGTTTTATACCACTCGGCTCTGGAGTTAATTTTTTAAGTGACCGGAATAACTGGAATAGAAGGGAGAGATTTGGGGGCATCTCAGAATATAATGTAGGGCCCACCGTTCAAAGGAAACTTTGCAAATATCTGATTGATTCATTGTGTGTTAATTTTATTAGTCCTTCTCTCAGAGTTATGGGAGTCTCAGAAGATTCTGGGTCCACCAGCAAAGCCTTGGTTACCAGTGTGGGTGGGACAGGTCACTTAATGGGCTATATGCTCTTCAGCTGAAGGGGACTTTGCCTCCCACCTCAATTTTTGTTATCTTTCACTGCCAGAGGTGCTAGAAGAAGGCAGCCCTTTCACAAAGGGTCTCCTTTATGAAACGTCTCTTTGCTAGATAACAATCGGATGTATGCCTTTAAAATGGCTCCCTCAGTCAATCTAGAAACCCACTATGTACCCAGTATTGGATGCTGTGGAGGATGCATCTTTCCAGACCTCTTTATGGATTTTAATGTTTTCAGCTGTAAGAAACAGAAAACCCAATTTTAAATGATTTTAAACAACAGGAGAATTGAATAGCGTATAACAAGAAGTCCAGAGTAGGGCAGCTCCAGAGTTGGTTCATTCCATGGCTCAAAAATGTCATGCAGGGTGGAGCAGGAAAAGAACTGTTTCTTAGCTGCAAAAGTGAGTCTCGAAACAGGGAACACGGCGCCAGGGCTGCTGTGGATGCAGCCAGGATCCCGGAGGCCGGGGCCGCGCTGAAGGCGGCCAGCTGCCCTATTCAGGATTCGAGGTTTCAGGCCGGCATTAAAGAAGATTCCTGGGAGCGCCCGAGCCGCGCCGCGACTGAACAGCCCGAGGCGGCAGCAGCCGAGAACTGGGAAAGGCGGCAAACCAGAGACAGAGAGCGAGCACCCGACCTGGCACAGCACTGTGAGTGATCCCTGGCACAGCTCTGTTCGGGGGGTGGATGCCCAAGCGGCCCCCGCCTGCACCACCAGCCCACTCACCGCCGGTGCTGCCTCCATTTTCCCAGGTGCGGGCAGCTCCGCCCTGCTCAGCCATCACTGAGCCCTCCCACTTGCTGGCCTGGCGCCAGGCTTTCCGGAGCTTGCGGACCGGCCTTGGCTCCCACTCCCTCTGCGGTTCTCTGGCGGGGCTGGTGGCGGAGGGCGTCCCGGGCCAGTTTCGGGAGGGCAAGGAAGTACGGGTGGGCCGACTGTCACTCCACCATACCCTGGACTCCAGCCCCAGGTAAACTCCCTGTTACTGGGAGGCAGATACCATCTGTGCGGTCACCAGTTTGGAAAAAAGCCTAATGAATTTCTGGTTGGGAATAGGGTGGTAGGAGAGTTCCCAGGTCCGCTTGAACCTGCCGGAGACCAGGCTGCAGGTGGGCGCTAGACTCGGTTTATACTGGGGGGATACAAAGGTGAACAAGACCCGAGAAAGATCTACATAGTGCCACAAAGGCACCCAGAGAGACCGGTCGTCTGTGCCCAGCAGAAACCTGGTAGACTTCCTGGGCGAGGCGGTACCGAGCAGGGTCTTGAAGGCCCAGCTGTTAGACGAGGGGTGCAGAAGACACGCCCCAGCCCAGCACAGTGCGCACAGAGTGGGGAGACGTGCGGCCAGGGAGGCGGAGACTCGACAAAAACCACACACCCGGTGGGGTCGCTACTGCACGATCTAACAGCCTGGGCCAGAGCACACGGAACAGGGAGAAGTTCTGCACAGGAAGTGAAAGCTCAACAGAGATCACACACCCTGTGGTACGTGACCCACCAGCCCAGCAGAGTCCAAGCTGACCAGAAAGGTGGCTCCCCGGAGAAGCCCAAGACCCGAGGCAACCACACACACAAGGCACTAGAGGCCAACTGAACAGTCACGGAGGGAGCCATACGAAATTGGCAACCACAGCAACATCCTAGTTAGTCATTAGTCTCAAACCGGTGGACTGTGAAACCCCCGGCCACAATGAATAAACACCAAAAAAAAGATACCAGAAATACAAAAAATCAAGAAAGTACACCACCAAAAGTTAATAAATCTCAAACTCTAGAACCTATAGAACAAGAAGCCCTTGAAATGACTGACAAGGAATTTCGAGTGATAATTCTAAAGAAACTGAATGAGATACAAGAAAACTCAGCTAGACATCATGATGAAATGAGGAAAAGTATACAGGATCTGAAAGAGGAAATGTACAAGGAAATCAATGTCCTGAAAATAAATGTAGCAGAACTTGCTGAACTGAAGAAGTTATTCAACGAAATAAAAAACACAACGGAGAGTTTAACCAGCAGGCTTGTCGAAGTTGAAGAGAGAACCTCTGAACTTGAAGATGGGCTGTTTGAAATAACACAAGCAGACAAAAAGAAAGAAAAAAGAATCAAGGACATTGAAGAAAATCTGAGAGAGATATCAGACAACCATAAGCGATCAAATATCCGAGTCATGGGTATTCCAGAAGGGGAGGAAAATGGAGATTGCATTGAAAACATATTCAACAAAATAGTGGCAGAAAACTTCCCAGGTATAGGAAAAATCACAGATCTTCAGATCCAGGAAGCTCAACGATCTCCAAACGTATTCAACCCAAAAAGGCCTTCTCCAAGACATGTCATAGTCAAATTGGCAAAACTCAGAGACAAAGAGAGAATCTTAAAAGCTGCAAGAGAGAAGCATCAAATCACCTATAAGGGAGCCCCAATCAGGTTAACATCAGACTTTTCATCACAAACCCTACAAGCTAGAAAGGAATGGGATGATATTTTCAAAATACTAAAAGACAAAGATTGCCAGCCAAGAATACTCTACCCTGCAAGGCTATCCTTCCGAAATGAGGGGCAAATAGTATATTTCTCAGACAAACAAAAACTGCGGGAGTTCACTACCACAAGACCACCCTTACAAGAAATCCTCAAGGGAGTACTGGGTTTGGTTCCTGAAAAATAACTACCACTGCCATAAAAACCCAAGATAAATCTAAACCCGCTAGTATAATAAAAATGGCATTCATGAAGAGAAAACAAGCTAACAAAAACACTATCTACAACCTAAGGAACCAACAAACACAGAAACCAAACAGTAAATCAGAAAGCAAGGAACAAAAGACACTTAAGACAACCAAACAACCAATAAAATGCTAGGAATAAATCAACACCTTTCAATAACAACTCTTAATGTAAAAGGCTTAAATTCCCCAATCAAAAGACACAGACTGGCTGACTGGATCAAAAAGCAGGACCCAACTATATGCTGTCTACAAGAGACCCACCTCACCCATAAAGATTCACACAGACTAAGAGTGAAAGGATGGAAAAAGATTTACCATGCAAACAGAAAAGAAAAACGAGCTGGAGTAGCTATTCTTATATCTGACAAAATAGACTTTAAACTAAAAACCATAAAAAGAGACAATGAGGGACACTACTTAATGATAAAAGGACTGATCCATCAAGAAGACATAACAATCATAAATATGTATGCACCCAATGTTGGAGCAGCCAGATTAATAAAACAAACTCTATTAGACCTAAAGAAGGAAATAGACACTAATACCATAATAGCAGGGGACCTGAACACCCCACTGTCAATATTTGACAGATCATCTAGGCAAAGAATCAGTAGAGAAACACAAGATCTAAACAAGACTCTAGACCAATTGGAATTGGCAGATATCTACAGAACATTCCACCCAACAATCTCAGAATATTCATTCTTCTCATCAGCACATGGATCATTCTCCAGGATAGATCACATATTAGGTCACAAATCAAGTCTCAATAAATTCAAAAAAATTGGAATTATCCCATGTATCTTCTCAGACCACAATGGATTAAAACTAGAAATTAATAACAAACGAACCTCTGGAAACTATACAAACACATGGAAATTAAACAGCATTCTACTTAATGACATATGGGTCCAAGAAGAAATCAAGCAGGAAATCAAAAAATTTATTGAAACTAATGAAAACAATGATACATCATACCAAAACCTGTGGGATATTGCAAAAGCAGTATTGAGGGGAAAATTTATTGCATTAAACGCTCACTTCAGAAGAATAGAAAGATGGCAAGTGAACAACCTAACACTTCACCTTAAAGAACTAGAAAAACAAGAACAATCCAAACCTAAAGTTAGCAGATGGAAAGAAATCATTAAGATCAGAGCAGAACTGAATGAAATTGAAAACCAAAAAACAATTCAAAAGATCAACGAATCAAAAAGTTGGTTTTTTGAAAAGATAAATAAAATTGACAAACCATTAGCATGGCTAACAAAAAAAAGAAGAGAGAAGACTCAAATAACAAAAATTAGAAATGAAAAAGGCGATATTACAACTGATTCATCTGAAATACAAGGAATCATTCGAGACTACTACAAACAACTATACGCCAACAAATTTGAAAATCTGGAGGAAATGGATAAATTTCTGGACACACACAAGCTCCCAAAACTGAACCGTGAAGACGTAGAAAATTTGAACAGACCAATAACAATAAAGGAGATTGAAGCTGTTATCAGAAGGCTCCCAACAAAGAAAAGCCCAGGACCAGATGGATTCACAGCAGAATTTTACCAAACATTCAAACAGGAATTGACACCGATTCTTTACAAACTATTCCAAAAGATTGAAACGGACGCAAATCTCCCAAACTCATTCTATGAAGCAAACATCATCCTGATACCAAAACCAGGTAAAGATATAACCAAAAAAGAAAACTACAGGCCAATATCCCTGATGAATATAGATGCAAAAATCCTCACTAAATTACTAGCAAACAGAATACAGCAACACATACGAAAAATTATTCATCACGATCAAGTGGGATTCATCCCAGGGATGCAAGGTTGGTTCAACATACGCAAATCAATAAATGTGATACACCATATTAATAAACTCAAACACAAGGACCATATGATCATCTCTATAGATGCTGAAAAAGCATTTGATGAAGTTCAGCACTCATTCATGACCCTCTATAAGTTAGGTATAGAGGGAAAGTATCTCAACATAATTAAAGCCATATATGCCAAACCCACAGCCAATATCATCCTGAATGGGGAAAAGCTGAAAGCTTTTCCTTTAAGAACAGGAACTAGACAAGGATGCCCACTCTCACCACTCCTGTTCAACATAGTGTTGGAAGTACTAGCCAGAGCAATCAGCGAAGAGAAGGAAATAAAGGGCATCCAGATTGGAAAAGATGAAGTCAAACTGTCCCTGTTTGCAGATGACATGATCCTATATATCGAACAGCCTAAAACCTCTACAAAAGAACTGTTGGAATTGATAAATGATTTCAGCACAGTAGCAGGATACAAAATCAACACACAAAAATCAGTAGCATTTCTTTTCTCCAATAGTGAACATGCAGAAAGAGAAATCAAGAAAGCCTGCCCATTTACAATAGCCACCAAAAAAATAAAATACTTAGGAATTGAGTTAACCAAGGAGGTGAAAAATCTCTATAATGAGAACTACAAACCACTGCTGAGAGAAATTAGAGAGGATACAAGAAGATGGAAAGATATCCCATGCTCTTGGATTGGAAGAATCAACATAGTGAAAATGTCCATACTACCCAAAGTGATATACAAATTCAATGCAATCCCCATCAAAATTCCAAAGACATTTT